>NC_042965.1:11576559-11928559 GCF_901001165.1 Salmo trutta
TCCAGTTAGACTTTCTGTTTAATTACCTTCCCCAATGCCTTCATACAGATGCCCATTTAACAGCCGGAACCATGTATTATTTATGGTCTCTGTCTCCAAGGTTTCCCTACTCTATAGCTGAAAGAACAGACCCAGGACCAGTAATGGGAGACCCAGCTAGAGAGCCCCCCCCCCCACACACACACACACAACAACCAGCACAGCCGCCACCAGGGCTTTGGCTGTCAGCTCTTCAAATGGTGGCTATCGTTCAAAACGTCTTTCAAGCATCTCATTAGGCTGTTAAAGAACAGTGTGAAAAGGGAGGGAGGGACGAAAGAAGGGGGGGATGGAGGGAAATGAAAGACAATTGTTTGGTGGAGATGAGAGGCTTGGATGAGAAGATGTTCTCTGGTTCCTAGCCTGCTATGAAGCTGTCCATAGTGACCTAGTTTCAGTGATTCATATCTCTAGACGCATTAGAGGGATATTGTATTTATTGGTAGTGCTAGTGGCACATCCCATTAGGCCTACTTTGCAATGAAACCATACAATCACATGGTGGAACACTGTACAAATGACTAATTTGAAGGTTGGGTCTTTCAGACAGAGTGGAGTGAAACATATCGCAAACTGACAGGCAGAGCAGAGAGTGAGTGATAGCCCGGGTGTGGTCAAATTGTCCCAACCCTGACCGACAGTCACCTCACCCTATCACCAACCACCATCCCCTGTCCAATCCCCCTCCAGCAGAGGCGAGACTCCAGCTCCTTCACCACCTTTAAATACCCACACCTGTCACTAATCAGTGTGTCAGATCTTAGCATTTCAGTTAGCAAGTGTTTGTTACAAGTCACCTTTTCGCTTGTAACCCTTTCCTTTGTGTAGTTAACCATTCCTTGATGACCATCTCACTCTTACACCCTCAAACCTTGTCATCTGTCATCATTATCTTCAATTTAACGGAAATAATAAGCCGGGCAACATCCCTTTGAAGTGCAAACCACCATCTCAGTGTTTTAATGTACACACCACCACGATACCCCTAACTCCAACAGCTACAGCACGATAGTCATTTTACCACCACAACTCTGATTAGCTTTAACACAGGGTATGTGATATACTGTGAGCTCCAAAAGTATTGTGACAGTGACACTTATTTTGTTGTTTTGGCTCTGTACTCCAGCACTTTGGATTTTAAATGATACAATGAGGTTAAAGTGCAGAATGTCAGTTTTAATTTGAGGGTATTTTCAGATACATAACTATACCCCCCACCCCCATTGTAATGGTGAGAGGTTAGCATCTCTTGGGAGTATGATATGTGTGTCTAACTTTCACTCGTTATTCATGATTCACACAGGACTCTCTGTAATCATGGTAGCTTGTTTATTTATATAGCTGCTGGAGCGCGTGCTACGAGTGGGTGCTGCTATGGTGACCAGTGAGCTGAGATAAGGCGGGGCTTTACCTAGCAGAGACTTGTAGATAACCTGTAGCCAGTGGGTTTGGCAACGAGTATGAAGCGAGGGCCAACCAACGAGAAAGTACCGGTCACAATGGTGGGTAGTGTATGGGGCTTTGGTGACAAAACGGATGGCACTGTGATAGACTGCATCCAGTTTGTTGAGTAGAGTGTTGGAGGCTATTTTATAGATGACATCACCGAAGTCGAGGATCGGTAGGATGGTCAGTTTTACAAGGGTATGTTTGGCAGCATGAGTGAAGGATGCTTTGTTGCGATATAGGAAGCCGATTCTAGATTTAATTCTGGATTGGAGATGCTTAATGTGAGTCTGGAAGGAGAGTTTACAGTCTAACCAGACACCCAGGTATTTGTTGTTGTCCATGTATTCTAAGTCAGAGCCGTCCAGAGTAGTGATGCTGGACGGGCGAGCAGGTGCGGGCAGTGATCGATTGAATAGCATGCATTTAGTTTTACTTGCGTTTAAGAGCAGTTGGAGGCCACGGAAGGAGAGTTGTATGGCATTGAAGCTCGACTGGAGGTTAGTTAACACAGTGTTCAAAGAGGGGCCAGAAGTATACAGAATGGTGTCGTCTGCGTAGAGGTGGATCAGAGAATCACCAGCAGCAAGAGCAACATCATTGATGTATACAGAGAAGAGAGTCGGCCCGAGAATTGAACCCTGTGGCACACCCATAGAGACTACCAGAGGTCCAGACAACAGGCCCTCTGATTTGACACATTGAACTCTATCTGAGAAGTTGTTGGTAAACCAGGCGAGGCAATCATTTGAGAAACCAAGGCTGTCGAGTCTGCCAATTGACAGATTGACAGAGTCGAAAGCCTTGGCCAGGTCGATGAATATGGCTGCACAGTAATGTCTCTTATCGATGGCGGTTATGATGTCGTTTAGGACCTTGAGCGTGGCTGAGGTGCACCCATGACCAGCTCTGAAACCAGATTGCATAGCGGAGAAGGTACAGTAGGATTCGAAATGGTCGGTAATCTGTTTGTTAACTTGGCTTTCGAAGACCTTAGAAAGACAGGGTAGGATAGATATAGGTCTGTAGCAGTTTGGGTCTAGCGTGTCACCCACTTTGAAGAGGGGGATGACCGCGGAAGCTTTCCAATCTTTGGGAATCTCAGACGATACGAAAGAGAGGTTGAACAGGCTAGTAATAGGGGTTGCAACAATTTCGGCAGATAATTTTAGAAAGAGAGGGTCCAGATTGTCTAGCCCGGCTGATTTGTATGGGTCCAGATTTTGCAGCTCTTTCAGAACATCAGCTATCTGGATTTGGGTGTCGGAGAAATGGTGAGGGCATTGGCGGGTTGCTGTGGAGGGTGCCGGGCAGTTGACTGGGGTAGGGGTAGCCAGGTGGAAAGCATGGCCAGCCGTAGAGAAATGCTTATTGAAATTCTCAATTATAGTGGATTTATCGGTGGTAACCGTGTTTCCTAGCGTCAGCCGTAGAGAAATGCTTATTGAAATTCTCAATTATAGTGGATTTATCGGTGGTAACCGTGTTTCCTAGCCTCAGAGCAGTGAGCAGCTGGGAGGAGGTGCTCTTATTCTCCATGGACTTTACAGTGTCCCAGAACTTTTTTGAGTTAGTACTACAGGATGCAAATTTCTGTTTGAAAAAGCTACCCTTTGCTTTTCTAACTGCCTGTGTATATTTGTTCCTAACTTCCCTGAAAAGTTGCATATCACGGGGCTATTCAATGCTAATGCAGAACACCACAGGATGTTTTTGTGCTGGTCAAGGGCAGACAGGTCTGGAGTGAACCAAGGACTATATCTATTCCTAGTTCTACATTTTTTGAGTGGTGCATGCTTATTTAAGATGGTGAGGAAGGCACTTTTAAAGAATAGCCAGGCATCATCTACTGACGGGATGAGGTCAATGTCATTCCAGGATACCCCGGCCAGGTCAATTAGAAAGGCCTGCTCGCAGAAGTGTTTCAGGGAGCGTTTGACAGTGATGAGGGGTGGTCGTTTGGTCGCAGACCCATTACGGATGCAGGCAATGAGGCAGTGATCGCTGAGATCTTGATTGAAAACAGCAGAGGTGTATTTGGAGGGCGAGTTAGTTAGGATGACATTTATGAGGGTGCCCATGTTTACGGATTTGGGGTTGTACCTGGTAGGTTCATTGATAATTTGTGTGAGATTGAGGGCATCAAGTTTAGATTGTAGGATGGCCAGGGTGTTAAGCATGTCCCAGTTTAGGTCACCTAGTAGCACGAGCTCAGAAGTTAGATGGGGGGCAATCAATTCACATATGGTATTGAGGGCACAGCTGGGGGCAGTGGGAGGTCTATAGCAAGCGGCAACAGTGAGAGACTTGTTTCTGGAAAGGTGAATTTTTAGAAGTCGAAGCTCGAATTGTTTGGGTACAGACTTGGATAGTAATACAGAACTCTGCAGGCTATCTTTGCAGTAGATTACAACACCGCCCCCTTTGGCAGTTCTATCTTGGTGGAAAATGTTATAGTTAGCGATGGAGATTTCAGGGTTTTTGGTGGTTTTCCTAAGCCAGGATTCAGACACGGCTAAGACATCCGGGTTGGCAGAGTGTGCTAAAGCAGTGAGTAAAACAAACTTAGGGAGTAGGCTTCTAATGTTAACATGCATGAAATCAAGGCTTTTATGGTTACAGAAGTCAACAAATGAGAGCACCTGGGGAGTGGGAGTGGAGCTAGGCACTGCAGGACCTGGATTAACCTCCACATCACCAGAGGAACAGAGGAGAAGTAGGATAAGGGTACGGCTAAAGGGTATACGAATTGGCCGTCTAGCACGTTCGGAACAGAGAGTAAAAGGAGCAGGTTTCTGGGCACGATAGCATAGATTCAATGCATAGTGTACAGACAAAGGTAAGGTAGGATGTGAGTACATTGGAGGTAAACCTAGGCATCGAGTAATGATGAGAGAGATATAGTCTCTAGAGACGTTTAAACCAGGTGATGTCATCGCAAATGTAGGAGGTGTAACAACATGGTTGGTTAAGGCATATTGAACAGGGCTAGAGGATCTACAGTGAAATAAGACAGTAATCACTAACCAGGACAGTAATGGACGAGGCATATTGATATTAGAGAGAGGCATGCGTAGCCAAGTGAACATATGGGTCCAGTGAGTGGTTGGGCTGACTGGGGACACAGCGATTCAGACAGTTAGCAGGCCGATGCTAACAAGCTAACAGTTAGTAGGCCGGGGCTAAACAAGCTAGCAGTTAGCAGACCGGGGCTGGCAAGCTAGCAGTTAGCAGACCGGGTTAGCAAGCAAGCAGTTGGCAGACCGGGGCTAGCAGTTAGCAGACCGGGGCAAGCAAGCTAGCAGTTAACAGACCGGTGCTAGCAAGTTTGCCTTTGGGGGATGTCGCAATGGGGGCAAGTCTGTTTTTGCCTCTTCGTGCGGTGACGTCGATAGACCAGTCGTGGAATTAGTAGGGTTCCAAGTAGCTCTAGGTAGCTAGTAGGCCGCGGTTAGCAGAATGGGCCTTCAGCGGACGTCACGCCTGAGGGGCCTGTTGGAATCCTCGGGCAGATTATGTCGGTATTCCAGTTGTAGAGGATTGGCGGAGTTCCGTGCCCCGTACCGGCAGTAGAAGGGGTCTGGATATTGTAGCCCAGGAGTGGGCTTCGGTGGTAGCACAGGAGCCCTGGCCGGGCTAGCTTCAGGCTAATTGGTGCTTGCTCCGGGATGGAAACGCTAGCCAGGAGTAGTCACCCGGGATTGCGGTTAGCTAGTTGCGAAGATCCAGATGAAAATGTTCAGAGTTTGCGGTAGGAATCTGGGGATATGGGGGGGGGGGAAATAAATAATAATAGGTCCGTTATCCTCTGGTTTGAGTCACGTTGTTCGAACTGGCGAGAGCTTTCCGAGCTAAAGATTAGCTGATGACCGCTAGCAATGGTTTGCTGACTGATAGCTGGTAGGTAGTTAGCTGGCTAGCTTTAGTTGAGAGATTCCAGATCCGAAGTAAATAGAAATACTTTAGAAAATAAAACAGATCCACGTTACATTGGGTGAGGTGGGTTGCAGGAGAGTATTTAGAAGTTGAGGTTTAGGAAAATATTTTTAAAAGATATGCGAAGAAAAAGATGTAAAAAGATATATACAAGGGACACGACAGGACAAAGACGTCTGACTGCTACACCATCTTAAAGAGGGTTAAACCAAGGCCTTATACCTTTTAAAGGATTAATAAATTATGTTATGATAAACTGTAAGGTCTCCTCTTCAGGAGACGTCTGTGTGTGTTAAAACCTGTTTTGAGTGTTGTGACCTTCAGACACTATGTGAAGGCTTCTACATTCAGACTCCTGTCTGGATCCCACCGTGGTTATCTGGTTTTCTGAGAACACAAGGCTGCCACAGACCTGATGAAACCAGACCCCTGTCAGAAGAGGCTTACACTCGTTCACCTTGTCATGACCTTGTCATACTTGTGATGAAAGGTCAAGTTTCGGTCAAACCCACTTCTGAGTTTACTTTCTGATAAGATGGTTCCTGCTGTCAGGGGGAGGTTAGATTTATTCAAATGTTGTTGCCAGGGAAAGTTAGGTAAGGGGGATTGGGGAGGCTATATGAGTTACAGGATGTCTTAGACATTTTGCAGAACTTGGGGAGAAACTATCATATACTGTTATACTGTACTCTGTACCAACTTCTGCCTACAAATTGTATTACGAAAGGAGTATTTTTGTCTGTGTTTCCTTTCCATTACTAATGTATGTTTTATAATTATATAGACCTGATCATTTATTGAAGAAATTGACCAACAGCTTCCACATTTATGTAGAAGTGTTTACAAACATTCTATCCTTTACAATAAGTGACTCCAATGAAACATTATTAAGCATTCATTTTTATTGGGCACAAAATCTGAAACACAACCTAAACAAACAGCAAATGCATCCAACACATTTGTAGCATCACAAGTAATCATTGCATGGTAGGAATATGGGACGAAACACTAAACTTTGACTACTTTAATACACAAGTGAATTTGTCCTACTACTTTTGCTCCCCTAAAATGGGGGGATTACGTACAAAAAGTGTTGCAATTTCTAAACGGTTCACCTGCTATGGATGAAAATACCCTCAAATTAACACTAACAGTCTGCACTTTAACCTCAGTCATTGTATCATTTCAAATCTAAAAAGTACAGAGGCAAAACAAACGTATCACTGTCCCAATACTTTTAGGGCTCACTGCATCTATCATAGAGGAAGGGCCCAACGCACCCTAGCGAAAACAACGGCGTTTTGAATTAGAATAAGTTCCTCAAGTATACAGTAGCTCCAATGAGCTATTCAGAAAGCTCCTCAAGTACCTCCATCAGCACACATTTTTGTTGTAGCCCCAGACAAGCACACCTGATTCAACTTGTCAACTAATCAGGTGAGTTTGTCTGGGGCTACAACAAAAATGTCAAGGACTGGAGTTGGGGAAACGCTGAAGTGTATGGTGGGGTCGTTCCATGAAAATAATACTTTTTGCATCCCTTTGATATTTTAAGTAGAAATCGTGCACAAATATTGCATTTTAAAATCCTGTTAAATGAATTTCCATTTAATATAGATCACATGGAGAATTCAATAAATCCGATTTTTCATATGAATAAAGACTTGCTAAAGTGATGATTCAGCATTTTGACATGACCTTCAATGCACCCTCTGACTTCTAGAAAGAATTTATCCCACTTGACATCAACATTTCTCCAAGTTTTTACCGTCATTGAAAAGCCCATGTTATCTTGCTGCTTTGACAAAGTAATTTCCAAAGATTAGCATTTATTTCATGTGATTAGTGACTCATTTACGTTTGTCCCTCATGTTAAAGTCAACCCTGTTGCGTATACTGAACTCTCGATTTAATACGGTGAAACTATTCCTTTTTTATTATTTCTTTCTAAAGAGACATTGGACATCTACTAATCAAATCATGGTGTAAAAAGCAGGTGAGCTGGTTCTACTCTTCTTGGCCATTTTCTGGTGTTTTGTGGCAGGAAACTGAGCAGGTCGAGCATAACATATCAACCCTGTTACTCATAGACAGGCTAGACAAGCTTGTATTTTATTGCCACTCCTTGTTGCACACAACAAGCTTCCAATCCCCCTGTCACAATGGGATTTATTGCTGAGTTAAGACCCTGTTACAGTCAAACCTGTTACTTTATTTGGCAGTTAATAGGCACTTACTACAGCAATTGTTTTTACATCTTGAGATGTTTTTTTTATGAAGTTGAACATGTGCTCTTTATGACAGTATGTTCAAATGACCAAGTTACACCTCTCAAAAGACACCGAATTGGTGGCACAACCCAGTGAATAATCACTCAAATACAGTATGTGATGACATTAACCTCACTTAATAATAGCAGAGAAATTTTAGCTGCTCTGAAACGATTAGCTGTTTTAATTGCACCGGTATAACAAGCGGGGCCAGCTTTCCAGAGCCAGTTCCTGAATACTAACACCATACAGTGCAGAAATCTTAAAGAGAAAAGCTTTTTGTGCATTTGGATCATTTCTAGAATCTTTTATTTCAGCTCATGAAACATGGGACCAACACTTTACATGTTGCATTTATATTTTTGTTCAGTACAGATCCATCAAGAAAAGAAAATGCGGATGTCACCAATAGAAAGTGATACTGGCTTTAACATTGTATCGACCTGGTAATGGATTATGACTGGCTGTCAAGTATATATGGTTCTATTCCATCCACTTCAATAGCCAAATGACTTACAGTGGTAAAATACACTTCCTTTACATATCAGGAGCACTAGAGCATTTATTGAGTTCTTCTTACACTGTAGTGTAATGTATCAGTCTTCAGTGAGAAGTTACTATAGAATAGAGTAGTAGGGCTGGCAACAATTACCGTGTAACCAACGGTTATGGATGAAGACCGTCATGAAAATAAATTAACCATCAAAAATAATTAGAAGTGTCCCATCAACACAACCAGGCATCTTCTCTGTCATCACACCTACCCATTATCACAGTTTTTAAAGACATCAGTGTTAACAGTACAAGGAGAGGTATATCACTTTAAAAGCCCTAAAAGTTATTTAAATCTGATGGTGAATTGCCATTTACTTTGAGTAACTTTCATGCAATTTATCAAAATGACACAAATTGCCAGCAGTTACTCTTCCAAATGGAAAATTGCATTATATTAGGCCAGTCAGCCATCCAGTTATCATAATTGGCTCAAAGACACGAGATGTCAAAACCCTTATGATTGCAGAATAAAGCAATTGCAATAGGAGGAAGCTCTGAGGTTATGCAAAGAGATTTGCAGTGATCCTGAACTAAGACAAAACAATGCATTCATTGATATGCCCTCCAAGTCCATTGCCCTATGCACTCATCAAATATGCAGACATTGTAAGACACAGGCATAACATTGAATGAATTGCCAAAGTTTGATTTGATTTAGATATATTGCAACAATACATGTTGCTTAGGTCTTCCCTGTATCTAATTCTTCTCCTGTGGAGTAATCCCACAGTGCTGTGCCCATGTAATAATGTGAGCATTAATGCTGTGACTGTGACTGTGTGGATATACTGTATATAGCCTCATGCCCAGTGGTGATGGCCAGCCTGTTCACCAACACTCCATAGATGTAATGATACAGCCAGGGGGTTAAACCCCATGCCTTAAAGCTGGCGATGAGGGCTATACCACAGGCTGTGCCATTAGGGGCCCTAATGAGACCACTGTGTGAAAGCAGACAAGTCACATTTCATATTGAATTAAAAATCAAAGGTTTTGTAAAGAAAGAAGATAAAAGTATTTTGACCTTTTCTGTATCCCATTGGACCAAAACGAATGTGGCGTCTTGGTGACCGGTTGGCTCCAAGAGTGGAATGGCAGAGATGCCATTGTTATAGAATATTATGTATTCTTCCTTCCCATCACCCAGAAGTGCTGATATGTGTCCAGGCTTGGTGGCGTGTTCACACATTGTGGTGGTGTTTTACCTTGAGGTTGTATGTCACCCCACCGAACCAATCACTGAGTAACACATTGAGACAGGCAGCCACCCAGCCTGGTCTCATAGACTAGACGTAACGTAGTACTCTAAAAGTAAATCTGAGAGACTTAAATTACTATGATATGTTAAGTTTGATATGGTTACATATGACAGATGGTTACACAGAGCAAAAACAAAAGTAGGATGATTGGTTGGGGTGGATGGGTAGGTGTATAATACGAACATCTAGCAACCCAAAGGTTGTGAGTTCAAACCTCATTATGGACAATTTTAGCTCTTTTGCTAATTAGCAACTTTTCAACTACTTACTACTTTTTAGCTACTTTGCAACTACTTAGCAAGTTACCTAACCCTAACCTTGACCCTTTTAGCTAACCCTTCCCCTAACTTTAACCCTTTTAGCTAACCCTTTCCCTAACCCTAAACCTTTCACCTAACACCTAAACTTAACCCGAACCCCTAGCCTAGCTAATGTTAGCCAGCTAGCTAACATTAGCCACCTAGCTAGAATTCGTGACATATCATATGTTTTGCAAATTGGTAACATATAACATGAATTGTAATTCATAACATATCATACGAAATGGGGATGGACATCAACAAATGAATAAATACCATAACAAATGTAACATGCCATACCTAATGGAGTGTCCCGTATTCACGTGCAGAATAATACAAAATGCTCTGAGACCAGGTTGAGACACCAGGCTAACCCAAAGAGCCCCTCAGACAGAGAAGAGGAATCATTTGTAATTGTTATTAGAAATTATAATTATTTGTTATTGCTGTTGCATTGTCGAGAAGGAATCTGCAAGAAAGGATTTCGTTGTACAGTGTATACCATGTGTATCTCGTACATACAACTAATACAACTTTAAACTTGAATCTTTCCTCTCAAGAGTGTTGGTACTTGAGAATACGGTCCTTTTCATGGATTTCTAGAGCTGTGTGTGACAAAGCTTCTCTCATATATGTGACTCACCACCTGGATTCAGTCTTATGTAGCAAAATTTGAAATGGGGTTTTTTACATTTGTAAAAAGTAGATACTCAGAGCTACAAAATGGTATATCATACACTACATTTGAGGAACAATGGGAAAGTAATTCTGGGATGAAATTTGATAAACTTGTAAACTCACTTTTGAGAAAAGGGCCTATGAATGTTTTGGTACCTACTGGAGAGCTCTCCTTTGTCTACACCCATTCAGCATTGTTCACACCCTCTTAAGCCAGGCCCACCCATCTCTTTAAGGATTCACATGTGAGGTCATGTGCTAAACAGTGAGTAGTGTAGTAAAGACTAAAACTAAAAGTGGTAGTAGAGCACAATAAGGAAAAATTCCAAGTTAATAGAAAGTGTCCAGATAACAAATATTTTATAAATATTAGATGACGCTTACCCAGACACACTTGTCTAAATTGATGGGTCATGTGAAAGAAATGCTATAACCCCCAGCCACATCCTGGTGGAAAAAAGTACTAAATTGTCATACTTCAGTTAAAGTATAAATCATTTCAAATTCCTTATATTAAACCAGACAGCACAATTTAATTTTGACGGATAGCCAGGGGCACACTCCAACACTCAGACATCACTTACAAACGAAGCATTAGTGAGTCTGCCAGATCAAATGCAGTAGGAATGACCAGGGATGTTCTCTTGATAAGTGTGTGAATTGGACAATTTTCCTGTCAAAATGTAACGAGTACCTTTGGGTGTTATTTTCTTTCGGAATGTAGTGAAGTAAAAGTAAAAGTTGCCAAAAATATAAATAGTAAACTAATGTACAGATACCCCAAAAAATAGAAGGTCTCAAAGTAAGAAAAAAGCTGACATCAACTGGTGTCGCTTTCTATGACATGCGTTATAACATACTTATGATAGCCTCACGATGTAGCCTTATGAAGAAGGGCTCAAATAAATTGTATAAACAGTCATAGACGTGGGAAGTAGGGGTGTTGAGGGTACTGCAGCACCCCCTGAAAAATCGGAATTTAAAAAAAGTTGTGCCTTTACTAGTATTAGCAGACCGATATAGACGTTTGTAGCGCCAGCAAAACACATTTTTCAACATTTTGCTTAGGCAACAAATGTAATTGTATAATTAAGAACAGTCTCTTGCAGGATTCAATAGCTGAACTTGTAAGAGTTGTTGCCTTTTCTCTTTCTCTGCGATTCTCATTCTAATGGCCTCCAGAAAGAACAAAACCCTGTCAAACCTTTACATCAAAAGGTGCAAAGTTATGGAGAAAAAACACAAAACATCCACATCAAATTCATTTTTTTCTTCTTCTTCATCAAATAACATGGAAAACAACCACTTTTTGTGCAGTATTAATTTTTCCATCCTGACAAACTACTTAATGTAAATGTACATTACTGTATTGTACATAGGCTGGTCATTTAGATTTGTACCTGTAGACTTTCCATCACCATGAAGAAAAACAAATCACAATAGAGTAATTGAGTACATTGAGACTTCAAGTGGTTTGTGATGATGTGATGTGATGATGTGGCTCAGTTGATAGAGCATGGTGTTTGCAATGCTATGGTTGTGGGTTTGATTCCCACGGGACCAGTACGAAAACATATCCCACTCACTACTCTAAGTTGCTCTGGATAAGAGTGTCTACTAAAATGGAAAAGGAATTAATAGACCATTTCAGTTTTCGTTACATTTCAGTTTTCACATAGAAATAAGTTGCATTTGCAAAGTATTTCAAGAAACTGGAAAACATATATCAAGCACATATTTTATATGCACGTTTTATCAGATTAACGTTTTTGTACAGATAACTATCGGACAAACACAAATACATTTAGTTAAAACATTTTCACATAAGTAGTGCACTGGGCCTTCACTAGTCCTGTATTAGCGGACCTATATAAATCTCTCCGCACCCCCACCCCCATCCCCACACTACTTCCCCCAGCTATGTAAACAGTGTGTGTGTGTGTGGCATCAGTTCAAACATGCTATTCACAGCTTTGGAGGTGGTTTTGCTCACCCCACACATTTCTGGATAGTGGTTTAGGTTGAATAAGGGGCCTTAGTATCGCTTGAATGTCTTAAAATTATTTTCTCTAATGACCTTTAACACTGAGAGAGAAAAGTGAGCTGGACAGTCTCAATTCGTTGGGGTTTGGACTCTGCAAGGTGTCAAAAGCATTCCACAGAGATGCTGGCCCATGTTGAATCCAATGCTTCCCACAGTTGGCTGGATGTCCTTTGGGTGATGGACCACTCTTGATACACATGGGAAACTGTTGAGCATGAAAACCCCAGCAGCGTTGCAGTTCTTGACACACTCAAACCTGTGCGCCTGGCACCTACTACCATACCCTGTTCAAAGGCACTTAATTATTTTATCTTGCCAATTTACCATCTGAATGGCACACATGCACAATCCATGACAATTGTCTCAAGGCTTAAAAATCCTTCAACCTGTCTCCTCCCCTTCATCTACTTAACAGGTGACATCAATAAGGGATCATAGCTTTCACCTTGATTCACCTGGTCAGTCTGTCATGTAAAGAGCAGGTGTTCCTAATGTTTTGTACACAGTGCAAGTCTTCCTCTCTCCCAAATACGATTTCTAAAGATTTTTTACAATCTCATAAACAGATCTCATGCTTTGCTTTCTGTCTAGACTCTGAATATTGGATCTGGAGGCATGTTACAGTCCCTTCCCAGCACAGCTAGGTCAATATTGTCCATGGCCCTGAGGTGAGGTGTCACTCATAACTGAAGTGAATATTAGTCCAGAGACAGATACTACATTAGCTACAGCACTTCAGACAGGAAACTGAGGTGACCTTTAATATGAAATGTCTTTCTCTCTTTACTTTGCAGCTAAAATTGATAATTAGAGCAGAAGAATCCCCAGGACTCTGTCTGAATGTGGAGCAGCCCTTTGCTCTTCACTACTGCCTAAAAACATCTCCAGTCAGCCCCTGGTTTAAAGAATGGCTTAAGACTGTTGTGAATGTATGAAGCGCATGCAGGTATCAGGGACGGGTGAAAATAATGTAGGGTAGGCCTATTACCCTTCTCACACTGCAGAAACGTGCCATTCTGAGCTGGCGCATTGTGCTGGCCTTACGTATCCTTCATAGTTGCTAGAACTATGCTGGAAAGGACAATATGAAAAGAAAATATCAGAGCCAGCAGTTTGTTTTGGGATGCCGTGATCAGGGCCGGTTCCAGGCATAAGCGGTCACTTAGGGCCCCCGGCCGCTACGGGCCTCTACTCAACTTACTATTGAGTAGAGTCTGACCGATATGGGATTTTTGGAATTCGATTTTTATTATTATAGCTGGAATGAAATAAACAAATCTGTATGAATTGTTCTTCAAACAGCCCTACCAAGATACTCAAAAAGGTGATTTCTTAAATTTGAGGAAAGAACATGAATGAAACCACTATATTAAATGTAGGAACACCAGAAAGACTAGACTTTATGGGAAAACTGTGTTGCTCTAGTAAAAGTTAAGTTAAACTGCACTGATTCCAGCAAAAAAATATACTTAGGCTCTGAAGACTAAGACGCCTCATGCTAGCCAGCTGGAAAACAACAAAACATTTTCATTATATTGGTATTTAGCTATGTTTCCATTAATTGTAGGGGATTGTACAACTGAAATGTGTATTCTGCATTTAACAGGGAGCTACCTTAATCAACATCCAGCTCTTTGGTGCCCAGAGAACAGTGGGTTAACTGCCTTGCTTAGTGGCAGAACTACAGATTTTTACCTTGTCAGCACAGGGATTAGATCCAGCAATGTTGTGGTTACTGACCCAACACTCTAACCACTAGGCTACCTGCCACCCCTGTAGCCACTGAATTGTGGTAGTTGTGACTTGAAAGGAAAAACATCACAAAATGTGCTTTTGGCACAACGCTGCCACTCACCCAAGCGTTGCCTCAGTGAACGGTCCTTGCTATCTGGGATCCTTGAAGTTGAAATGTAAAATGGTTACGGTAAGGATTAAGGTTTGGGTAAGATAAGGGTTATGGTTAGGGAAGAGGTTAGGTTAGAGTTTAGCCTAGGGACGTCCCAAGAATTCTAAATAGCACTAACCCTCAGTGAAGAGCAGGGGCGAAAATCTGATATCAGCTTTGGAGGGGACAATTACATTAAATTTTCTCAAGAGCAATTCCTGAGGGGGACACCAAAAGTAGTGCTGTAACACATAGCCTACGTTGTAATATGGTAAATGTATATTGAGGAACCAAAGAAATAAGGTGTTTGCCGTACTCCTAACTACCGGTATCCAAAACTACACAACTAATCACAACAGCAATACCATTGCCTTTAACAAATCTTAGTTCAGTCACCAGTTTAAGTTGAGAGTGGACGTATCCATGGCATTTTCCAATTATGTTCCTATTTTACTACAAAAAAAATTGAGAACCTTTCATAATGTTGCCAAACAAAGACTCAACAAACTTACCTGAGACTCCCTGTCTCTGCCAGTCTGTCCCTGCATATCTGTCCCCAACTCTGTTGTCTGTGTGCCATCTGTTGCCTGCTTTGCCTAATGACATCATTGTGAAACATTTCCATTAGAATTTCATTTCTTTCTTATGAACATTTTATCAACTCGTCTGAGATATTAGGCTACTAGGGTTCTCACTTTGCGTTTTGGTGTACTGAAAAATACTCTGATGTCCGTCTTTTTTATGCCATTTTTCTACCTGACTGGCTACACACACACAGTATGTAGGTTATTTACAGTAGGAGATGGGCTTCTATCATCTTATCTTCTATCATTCTATATGGGCTTCGTTCTAAAAGGTAGCTAGCAAATGTGAAACGGATTGCAGTGACAAGAGTTGACAGCTGTATGAGTTCACCATTTACACAACATATGCTGCAACCTTTTGTAATTTTAATCGTTTGCTTCATATTGGCTGGCTTCCAACAATAGCTGAATTTGCAAAGCTAGCGAGCACCAATTCAGTGGTGTTGGCTATAATCTTTGCTACCCGGGTTAAATAAAGGTGAAATAAAATAAATAAATAAAAGTTCCCTTGCGACAATTTAGCTTTTGCAACGAGACCATATATATTTAAAACAATGGTAGAAGAGTGTAGTTCTGTTCAGTTTATCGCTAACCTTATCACAGGGACTTTGAAGCACTAACTTACATGCATGCTGATCTTGGAATAAATTGACGATAGCAAAGATTCCATCTTTGACGACGCCACATAAATGGAATAGGTACTAGCTAGCTTAATAGTTAATATTTGCGCGCTAGCTCTGCAAATTCAGCTAGGGTGTGTGTGAACCCTGGCGCGATTGACTGGATTAACCTCACGTCAGTTACGTGCATTGAGTGCCTTTCAGACAGTAGATACTAACACTCTGTTACATTGACAACTAAGGAACTGGCAGTGGATCAAACCATTGTGAGGCAAAGGGCGGGGGGGTCGCAATCTTTTGAAACTTAAAAACGCGCTATCAAGTGTCTATAATCAGCACAATTGCTTTCATTGCGTATTATTAATATTATTAAAATTACATAGTTATGTTTACAGTGATATATTGGGGGGGACAAATCATATTTTTCCCAGGATGGGGGGGTCGTGTCCCCCCCGTCCCCCCTGGGATTTCCGCCCCTGGTGAAGAGTGTTAAGTACTCACACACAGCTAGTTAGCTGGCTAGCTAGGGAAATGGGGGTGGCGAAACGTGAATCTGGACCATTCGCTGACAAGTGACAACCCATACATCAAATCAGAGCTACAAAATGTTACTTTGTAGCCTGATATGTTTTTTTGTGTGTTTCTGAAAACATTTGAATGACAGGGCTTGAGGAATACCCTTCGCAACGAGCAAATATAACATCAGATTTTGTAGCGGTAACGTTACCACAGAGTAGTTGAACATTCATAGCACGGCACTTCCATTGTTTGTCACGACATCCCACCATAATACTTCACGTGACAGCATACGTCCAGTGCGCATTTTTGGCACTTTATCTACACATCTACTCAGAACTCATCGTATAAGCAGTAACAGTTAGTTCACAGTAGTTCACACTCTTCCAGTTGAATTGGGTGCTGTAGCGCACCAAGGCAAGATAGGCTTACAACCATGTAAAGATTGCCGTCCTCAGGACAAATAATGAAATGCAAAAAAAAAAAACATATAGTTGAAGTCGGAAGTTTACATACAATTAGGTTGGAGTCATTAAAACTCGTTTTTCAACCACTCCACAATTTTCTTGTTAACAAACTACAGTTTTGGCAAGTCAGTTAGGACATCTACTTTGTGCATGACACAAGTAATTTTTCCAACAATTGTTTACAGACAGATTATTTCACTTATAATTCACTGTATCACAATTCCAGTGGGTCAGAAGTTTACATACACTAAGTTGACTGTGCCTTTAAACAGCTTGGAACATTTCAGAAAATGATGTCATGGCTTTAGAAGCTTCTGATAGGCTAATTGACACCACGTGAGTCAATTGGAGGTGTACATGTGGATGTATTTCAAAGCCTACCTTCAAACTCAGTGCCTCTTTGCTTGACATCATGGGAAAAATCTAAAGAAATCAGCCAATACCTCAGAAAAAAAATTGTAGACCTCCACAAGTCTGGTTCATCCTTGGGCAATTTCCAAATACCTGAAGGTACCATGCTCATCTGTACAAACAATAGTACGCAAGTATAAACAACATGGGACCACGCAGCCGTCATACCGCTCAGGAAGGAGATGCATTCTGTCTCCTAGAGGTGAACGTACTTTGGTGCGAAAGGTGCAAATCAATCCCAGAAAAACTGCAACGGACCTTGTGAAGATGCTGGAGGAAACCGGTACAAAAGTATCTATATCCACAGTAAAACGAGTCCTATATCGACATAACCTGAAAGGCCGCTCAGCAAGGAAGAAGCCACTGCTCCAAAACCGCCAGAAAAAAGCCAGACTAAGGTTTGCAACTGAACATGAGGACAAAAATTGTACTTTTTGGAGAAATATTCTCTGGTCTGATTAAACAAAAATATAACTGTTTGGCCATAATGACCATCCTTATGTTTGGAGGAAAAAGGGGGATGTTTGCAAGACGAAGAACACCATTCCAACCGTAAAGCATGTGGGTGGCAGCATCATGTTGTGGGGGTGCTTTGCTGCAGGAGGGACTGGTGCACTTCACAAAATAGATGGCATCATGAGGACAGAAAGTTATGTGGATATATTGAAGCAACATCTCAAGACATCAATCAGGAAGTTAAAGCTTGGTCGCAAATGGGTCTTCCAAATGGACAATGACCCCAAGCATACTTCCAAAGTTGTGGCAAAATGGCTTAAGGACAACAAAGTCAAGGTATTGGAGTGGCCATCACAAAGCCCTGACCTCAATCCTATAGATAATGTGTGGGCAGAACTGAAAAGGCGTGTGCGAGCAAGGAGACCTACAATTTAAAGGCAATGCTACCAAATACTAATTGAGTGTATGTAAATTTCTGACCCACTGGGAATGTGATGAAATAAATAAAAGCTGAAATAAATAATTATCTTTACTATTATTCTGACATTTCACATTCTTAAGATAAAGTGGTGATCCTAACTGACCTAAGACAGGGAATTTCTACTAGGATTAAATGTCAGGAATTGTGAACAACTCAGTTTAAATGAACAGTTGAAGTCGGAAGTTTACATACACCTTAGTCAAATACATTTAAATTCAGCTTTGTTAACAAGAAATTTGTGGAGTGGTTGAAAAACGAGTTTTAATGACTCCAACCTAAGTGTATGTAAACTTCCGACTTCAACTGTATTTGGCTAAGGTGAATGTAAACTTCAGACTTCGACTGTATCTATGAACAATGGCTTTTTAACAATGGCTTTTTTCTGAGCATTTTCTCTGCATCTTCTAATCAGTCCTTTTCGGTGGATTAAACGCTGATACAAATACATCCATAAAAGGCTAATATCATCCGATAATATCAGTCAACCAATAAATCGGTCGAGGTCTACTATTGAGAGTAAGAATAGTAGAATACACCGGATGCAATTTTGAAATTTCGTTGTCCATCAGCAGTTTTTCTCATGTTACGTCAGTCACTGACAGTCACTCAATTAGCCATGTCAGCTAACAATTTTTAGATTGGTAGTTAGTCTTGCCAGCTATCTAAACCTGTAATAATCATGGCCGAATACCGACCGGGCATTCATGGCACGTGCCCAGGGGCCCTGACCTCCAGTAGGCCCCCATTGATTTTGTTAGTCATTCTCACTCAGATACCATACACTATATATACAAAAGTATGTGGACACCCCTTCAAATTAGTGGATTTGACTACTTCAGCCACACCCGTTGCTGACAGGTGTATAAATCAAGCACACGACCATGCAATCTTCATTGACAAACATTGACAATAGAATGGCCCGTACTGAAGAGCTCAATGACTTTCAACGTGGCACCGTCATTGGATGCCACCTTTCCAACAAGTCAGTTCATAAAATTTCTGCCCTGCTGAGGATGCACCGGTCAACTGTAAGTGCTGTTATTGCTTAGTGGAAACGTCTAGGAGCAACAACGGCTCAGCCACAAAGTGGTAGGCCACATAAGCTCCCAGAATGGGATTGCCGAGTGCTGAAGCACGTAGCGAGTAAAAATTGTCTGTCCTCAGATGCAACACTCCCTACCGAGTTCCAAACTGCCTCTGGACAATACCTGTTTGTCGGGAGCTTCATGAAATGGGTTTCTATGGCCGAGCAGCTGCACACAAGCCTAAGATCACCATGCGCAATGCCAACCGTCAGCTGGAGTGCTTTTAAACTCGCCGCCATTGCACTCTGGAGCAGTGGAAATGCGTTCTCTGGAGTGATGAATCACGCTTCACCATCTAGCAGTCTGATGGACAAATCTGGGTTTGGCAGAGGCCAGGAGAACGCTACCTGCCCCAATGCATTGTGCCAACTGTAAAGTTTGGTGGAGGAGGAATAATGGTTTGGGGCTGTTTTTTATGATTTGGGCTAGGCCCCTTAGTTCCAGTGAAGGGAAATCTTAACGCTACAGCATACAATGACATTCTAGATGATTCTGTGCTTCCTGTTTCAGCATGACAATGCCCCCATGCACAAAGTGAGGCCCATACAAAAATGGTTTGGTGAGATTGTTGTGGAGGAACTTGACTGGGCTGCACAGAGCCCTGACCTCAACCCCATGGAACACCTTTGGGGTGAATTGGAACGCTGACTGCGAACCAGGATTAATCGCCCAACATCAATGCCCGGCCTCACTAATGCTCTTGTGGCTGAATGAAAGCATGTCCCCGCAGCAATGTTCCAACATCTAGTGGAAAGCCTTCCCAGAAGACTGGAGGCTGTTATAGCAGTAAAGGGGGGTACCAACTCCATATTAACACCTGTGATTTTGGAATAAGATGTTCGACGGTATCCACATACTTTTGGCCATGTAGTGTATTAACAGGGCATAAGGCATTAAAACATTTGTAAAATTGCAGGAAATTAGCTTTAAAAATGCAAAAGTGTCTCTCCACACCATGGCAAAATGGATAGAATTACAGGGAATTAGCTGTAAAACTGCAACAACAACAAAATATCTCAGCCCCATGGCAAAATGTGTAGAACTGCATTTAATGTTTTATAAAATTAGAACATTTTCTCCCGCCTATAGGCAGAATGTGTAGAATTACAGGAAGTGAACTTAAAAACAAAATATTTTCTCTGCACGGTCAAGAGGAAGCTTCTAAAATGTATTGCAGCAAAGTGTGGGGCCCCCCAACCAAATCTCGTTTAGGGCCCCCAAAAGGCTAGAGCCAGCCCTGGGCATGATAGTGTGAATATGGTACATTTGCATTGGGACTGGGGAACTGCTCTGCACTGAGTCTGTTCACTTACAGTATATGGTAAGATGCTTCCATTTGTCTTATTATAGCTGATATAAATAGCTTTTTACTAGAGGGGATGTGTTGAGTAAACGAGGGAGTCTGAGTGCCACTTATGCTTGCTCATGTGCTCACAAATTGAAGCTAATGTGAGAAATGCATTTCCAGCCACACAAGCAATTGGGTTGTCCTCTGCTGTGTATTGGTTTATTTTAATACTTTGGCTGTGTAAAGTATGACATGCTGGCTGACAGTGAGAAGGTGCGATAAGGAATATTATTATACACATAGCCTAAATATGATTCACCATATTCTATAGAAAGCGCACACAGTTATCGTATTTAAACACGATCCAACATAAGTAGGGTACAATCGCTGTTATTCACTGACTATCATAATTGTGACCCTTTATTTTCCTGTGGGGTATTTGCCTTCTGCGTCCTCCCTGTGCATACTCTGGTCCACGTTTACCGACGGTTATTAATGTGTCGCCTTACTTTACTCCCAGTCTCAGCACAGGGCTGTCTTTTTTTTCAAACTACAGTCATCAATCAAGACATCAATATCATCAACAACAGACACGGGTATTGAGACTAAACGTATAGTCTATAAAGGAATGAACAAACCATGTGCTCGCATTCTTTTTTTATTCATTACCCACACATACATCATTTACAAATCCGTCTTTGTCACCTCTCGCCGGTCAGATTAATAACGGTTAGACTACCACTATAGGATATGTTTCACTGCTACCTGAAAAGCTTTACGGGATCAAAACCAAAGCATGTCCAAAGTTTCGACATCTGTGTTATATAGAGGAGTATGCAAATAGCCTCTTTTTCACCTTTGGAAGCCGACTTACTTTTTCGCTTCCCATCATTCACACACGCCCTTCAGATTCTCCTTTGAGACTGAGAGGAAAATAGGTGTCCTTACCGTCGAAGTCCTTGGAACGAGGATGGCCATGACATCCGCGATTTCTTCAAACAGGGTCGGTGCCCGGTGTCCACTGCATAAGTCCGGTCCATGGTCTTAGGGCTGAGATATTTCTCGGTGTCCGAAAATCCTCTTTGTCTCACCCGGTTGTTCTTCCGTACCTCGAGCGCGTGGTGGAGCGGAGAGAGCACTGCTTGGTTCTGTTGCCTCCACAAATGTTTAGGCGCTTTCGCGTTGTCACCAGTGCATCCACTGCTGCTGCTGTCGAAGCTACCTGCGACGAGGGATGTTACTTTACCGCCGCCGGTATCCATCGCAGCTTGCCAAGGTTTTTAATAGACTCGCAGTCCGGATAAAATAACAGATATAAACATGCAAAGGGAAGCCTCTGGACTTTTTCGGCGCCGTGTCTCAGGGCTGTTGTTGCCAAGGTGTCTTCTAAAACTTAGTTCTGCTGGAGACCTACATTAATTCAAGTTTGTTTGAACAAAGATTTTTTTATTAGTTTGAAACGTTACTTGAAGACCCAGGCACTTCTCTGGATTACTTATAAGAGGACAGAGAGGCAAGCAGTTCAATAATGTTCATTGCCTCGTATTGCTAAAAATACTTATACAGCACTCCTGACAGTGACATCCATGAATCAATCCAACAATACATCCATTTGGCGACTAATTTGCGCAAAGAATTTCATTATTAATATGTACCACCACACAGAAACAAGTTCCCAAATTGCTAAAAACACTATTGCCATCTACTGTGCTAAGAAAAAATGAATATTTTTTTTATTAACATTTCATGTCGTTAATGCAATATCAGCAACGTCCCGTCCAATGTTACTCTCTCCCTGTCGCTTCGACAAGAACCTGTCTGAAGTTGAATTCCAAATGCTCCACCCTCTCTGCATGCTCGCCCATTTCAGCAAAGTGCTGGTGTGACGATTCCTGGTCCGTGTTCCCCGCAGTACTGTACGTGGTATGTGGATAGACTACCTTGAGCCTAACGTAAAATCCATTACTGCCATTATATGTTTCAGAAATAAGATGTTCCAATTTTCTTTATTTAGATTTGTCGATGTTATTGGGATCACCATTAGCCGATGCCAATGCCGACAGCTAGTCTTCCTGGGGTCTGACACGAAAAAGACATTACAGACAAAAATACTTTAGAATGTACATACATTTAAGAACGTGAACATATAACGTTAAATTACAAGTACGTCAGATGGGGGAGAAGCGTTGTGTTGTGAGGTGCTGTTTTTTTAAAGCAAATGTTGCTGTTTGCTTGAGTACTTTGAGATGGAAGGCAGTTCCATGAGATCATGGCTCCATGTGTGTAGCCTTGAATTCATTCTGGATTTGAGTCTGTGAACTTGAAGAGACCACTGGTGGCATGTCTGGTGGGGTAAGTATGTCTGTCAGACTTAAGCAGTGGTGGAAAAAGTACTCAATTGTCATACTTGAGTAAAAGTAAAGATACCTTGATATAAAATGACTCAAATAAAAGTGAAAGTCACCCAGTAAAATAATACTTGAGTAAAAGTCTAAAACTATTTGGTTTTAAATATACTTAAGTATCAAAGGTACATGGAATTGCTAAAATGTACTTAAGTATCAAATGCAAAAGTATACATTATTTCAAATTCCCTATCTTAAGCAAACCACAATTTTCTTTCCCTACAATTTTCTTTCATTTTTTATTGACGGATAGCCAGGGGCTCACTCCAACAGTCAGACATCATCTACTGTACAAAGTAAGCATTTGTGTTTAGTGAGTCTGCCAGATCAGAGGCAGTAGGGATGACCAGGGAGGTTTTCTTGATAAGTGTGTGAATTGGACCATTTTCCTGTCAAAATGTGACGAGTACTTTTGGATGTCAGGGAAAATGTATGGAGTAAAAAGTACTTTATTTTCTTTAGGAATGTAGTGAAGTAAAAGTAAAAGTTTCCAAAAATATAAGTAGTAAAGTACAGATACCCCAAACTATTACTTAAGTGGTACTTTTAAGTATTTTTACTTAAGTACTTTACACCACTGTATGTAAGTTGATTATACAGACAATTTTGAACATTTCAACAATTTATTTTCTCACAAAATCAAGAATTGATGCAATTCACCTCTCGTCAACCCTCATCCAGGAAAGACTGGCATGCATGTTGTTGATGTTAGTTCTATATGGGCAAGGCGTGCTGCTCTGTTTTGAGCCAGATGCAGCTTTGCTATGTCTTTCTTTGCTGCACTTACCAGACAGTAATCTAGATGGGACACAACCTGACCTCAGAGCATTTCGTATTATTCTGTATGTAAATTCGAGACACTCCATTTAGTATGATTTGTTACGTTTCGTATGCTATGTATTAATTTGTGGATGTGTGAAAATGTAGAGTTTCCATCAACCTCACTTGCGCTGCGCAATGTAATATCAAAGAACACCACCATTCGCAGGTAGAGTAGTGGGTGAAACCATTCACTTCAGAAAAGGTTAGCTATTATTAAAGTTTCCTAACAGTATGTGTTGTCGAATTCATAAAAATATTTACTACCATTGTAGTAAGGTTGGCAACACGAGAGGTCTTCAGACTTACCTTTTTTATATTATTTTCCTTGAAATAACAAATAGTGGATTTTGAGTGCTTCTCCCCTCTTTGGAAAGTTGGTCTGCCTGCTCTTCAGTCAGACAGAGATGTTCTGAGAGCAGGCTCGTGTCCCCTTCCTCTGTACATAAAAACTGTTTAAAACGGTATAACACAATAGTGTCTTTTGAAAACTGGTTCATATATCCCCAAAGTCATTAGAGAATGTGACTATGTATATATTTATGTTGCTGTTAATGTATTTAATGCCTATTTCGGCAAGTTAATCAAATGTATGCTGGTTTAGCTAGCCATGTTAAAATGAGGAGATAACAAGCACCTTCAGTCAGTGCACTGTAATGTCACACTAGCTATTGCTAGCAGGTGATTTATTGGTAATTCAAGGCTTCTTTAATGAAATATTAAGTGAATATTTATTTTCTTACTACCTTTAAAAGGTTTATATAAAAAGGGTTGTACTTGTGCTCTGTATTTATGGATTGATGTCACTTCACATTGAGGGAATGTATCATTACAATTGCTCCTATCTAAAAGATATCTTGTGTCCTATCTAACCAGTTAAAGTGTGGCTGTGATCGTCCTGTCAATGCCTGTCATCACTGTTTGATATCTTTTACTGCAGGTATATTTTACTGTATTTTAGTTTTTTTCTAAACACAATGCATTTATACTATAGGATCCCTTTGTGCATTGAGTCTGAGAGAGATATTCTGAGAGCAGTGAACGTGTGGCTGTGACCGTCATGTAAATGCCTGTCATCACTGTTTGATATCTTTTACTGCAGATAAAAAACCAAGTCAACCTGAAGTGTGGGTGTCCATGTGCCTTTCTTCTGGGTGGTTATATGAAGTTGGTTACAGATGTCCATCACCCAATTTGTATGATATGTCATGAAATACAATTCGTATCATATGTTACAGATTTACAAAACTTACAATATGTTATGAATTTGCGAAAATGTCTATGTTACGAATTCTAGCTAGGTGGCTAACTTTAGCTAGGCTAAGGGTTAGGGGTTAAGGTTAGGGTTACATTTAGGAGTTAGGGGAAGGTTTAGCTAAAAGGTATAAGGTTAGGGTTAGCTAACATGCTAAGTAGTTACAAAGTAGCTAAAAAGTTGTAAGCAGTTGAAAAGTTGCTAATTGGCTAAAATGCTAAATTTGTCCGTGATGAGATTTGAACTCACAACCTTTGGGTAACATACAGTATCAGTCAAAAGTTTGGACAAACCCACGCATTGCAGGGTTTTTCTTTATGTTGACTATTTTCTACATTGTAGAATAATAGTGAAGACATCAAAACTATGAAATAACACACATGGAATCATGTCGTAACCAAAAAAGTGTTAAACAAATCAAAATATATTTTATATTGAGATTCTTCAAAGTAGCCACCCTTTGCCTTGATGACAGCTTTGCACACTCTTGGCATTTTCTCATAATGTTCATAATGTTGATGTCTTTACTATTATTCTACAATGTAGAAAATAGTAAGAATAAAGAAAATCACTTGAAAGAGTAGGTGTCCCAACTTTTGACTGGTACTGTATATACTAATTTGAGTGTCCCGTATTTACATTTACTATGTTACGTCTGGTCTATGAGACCAGGCTGTGGAACTAGACCCTAAACAACTATTACAGTTGCTTTTGGTGTGAAAAATACTGAACATCTTGCGGTTGTAACTTTAAAAATCCATGGAGTAGGCCTAAAGAAACACATCTCACCGGTAATCCCCCATCTGCAGTCCTTGGGCAAGTACTGTAACAATGGAATAGGAACGCTATTAGGGCATACATAAAACATGAGACCTTGGCCACCTCCTTTTGACCACAACACAAATACAGTACCGGAGGATGGGTATGTTAATGTCGTAACTAAAATGGTAATCAATCCAAATGTTGCTTTTCTCTGATCCTTGTTAATGGAATCAATATAGGGGGAATCAAAATGTCATAGAATATGATTAGAATGTGAATCAAGTGTTCAATCTCTTTGATCATTGTTCATGGAATCAAAACTATCACCTTTGAAGGTGGAAAACAGGAGAGGGAGGTTAAAATATGTCTCCTTTATTTATTGTTTAAAATAATATATTGCTATTGTTTGCATTGAACAGTTTTTGTTTGCTTTTTGGATCCCTAAATGCAACAGAAAGGATGAAACATTCCTAAAGTATTAAGATAAAATACTTACTGTATATGACTGTATCTTTTTGACATTTAACAGACACTCGTATCCAGAGCAACTTACAGAAGCAATTAGGGTTAAGTGCCTTGCTCATGGGCACCGACAGATATTTTGCATAGGGGATTCGAAACGGTGGCCTTTCGGTTACTGGCCCAGCACTCTTAACCGCTAGGCTACCTAGCGACCATGGGCAGACAAATTACATTTGTTTCATTGTAGTTCATATTTGTGTTGTGTCCAGTGTCATTTCTCCACACAGACTGATAGGGGGGTGGATGGGACCTAGGTTGTGACTCAGACTCCAGAGAGGAGAGAGTTCCTTCTACCACCGCCACCATGTCATTGCTTTTGGCACATTTTCCATTTCTTTGTTATTTTTTTCCTTCAAACCCGAGAGAGCACTTTCAGTCAAATCGCAGTGTGTTCTTTCCTCCTCTCCCCCTGCTTGGTTCGATCCCATTACACTGCAAACTAACTGGCCAGGGGCTGACATTTTTTCAACGCCAATAGCACGAACGCTATCTCCTCAGAAATAGGCTCGTGACAGAGCAGTGGTTGCTATGCACATGCTGTTGGCGAGGACAGGGGTATGACAGACTCTCCCATTTAAGAAGTGCTTGATCTTTCTTTCTCCGTCCTGGTATGGTTTAGCTGTAACCTATCCCAGTTCAGACACTTCACTATTGCATTGTTCAAATGACACTTTAACTTGAACTTGGAAGCGGTAAAGTCTTCCAATATTCCAATATAATTATAAATGAACCAAGCTTGAAGCTGAGCTAAGACGTCCCACAATCTGGTCTTTGTTAGAATTCTCAAAAATGTTCTTCCCTGTTGTCCATAGGGAAGGTAATACAAGGCATAGAAATTAATAAGGATATGATAAAAGGCTTGTTACTATACTGTATAAACCAATCCTGAAAATGCATTGATGTCATATCACACCATTAACAAAGCTTCCCCTCCACATTTTTTTTTAGCACACCTGTGCTTAAATCCCCCTAAACTCTTGTGTCTTATTATTTTAATATCAGACTGTAGCCATCAGTCTTATAGGTTGTTTTCAATAAAACGTCACAATACGTTCGATTTGGCTGCTAAAACCATTGACATCTATGCGCAGTTTTCAAGGGATTGATACATTTCCTAACTATTTGGTTTAAATACTATCAACTATTATGCGTAGTCATAACTACACATGTCAGATTTTTCCATGCAAAACAACTGCACAAATTTAGCTCTATCATCAGAGTTGTACAGCAAGTAACTGAATGCTCATCATCATCATCAGTAAACATCAATTGATCATGTTCTACTTACCTCTATATGTTTAGGCAACTATACAAAGTTTCTACCGGTTCCTTGCAAAGTAAACATTATCAACTAACAGTAGCCTACATTGGCAAATGTGTCCTTCTGCTGCTTGAAAGGCAGAGCCCACAAAATATGGGAAATTAACTTCAACCACTCATACTTGTCAGGTATAGTTCACTTTTATTTTATATCACTCAAATATCCAATTCATGGTGGCTAATATCGAGAGATATCTTGAGGCTACCCTACGTATCTGAAATTACATGATTGATGTTTACTGACCATGAAAAGGATGCAGTTACTTGCTGTATAACTCTGATGATAGAGATAAATGTGTGCATTTGTTTTGTATGTAATAATCAGAAATTTGTAGGTCTGACTATGCTTTTCAAGCAGTGATGATATTACAACCAAATAGTTAACATTTATTTAACAATCCCTTGAAAACAGCACACAGTTCTACGCTCTACACCACGTGTCAAACTCATTCCAAGGAGGGCCGAGTGTCTGCAGGTTTTCAATCCACCCTTGTAGTTGATTTATGAATTAAGGTCACTAATTAGTAAGGAACTCCCCTCACCTGGTCGTCTAGGTCTTAATTGATAGGAAAAAACAAAAACCTTCAGACACTCAGCCCTCCGCGGAATGAGTTTGACACGTGTGCTCTACACCTTATTGTGACACTTGATCCGAGCGTTCTGGACTCACAACGGCAGTCAAGCACCCAAGCTAACTGGCTAACGTTGGCTAGCTTGCTAGCTACTTCCAAAAACAAATGCGAGAACACCTCACCCTGATCATTTTACTCGCCCTAGCAGAGCTGGTTAGGCTGTTTTTATGTTATCCAGAGCATTGGTGACTAACTGCTGCTGGCAACATTTTAATTACGCTTTTTTTGCCGACATTTACTGACACCAGCCATATTCACTGGGTGTTGGGATTCGTAAATTCATCAGATATTCTGCGCTCTGGCACACTCAGACGAGAGTGCCCTAATATCAGAGTAGATAGCCAGAGTGAATTTACGAACATGCCCTAATGAATCTAGATGGTGAGGGGAGGCAACCACGTGGGGTTTCAAATGTGTTTGTCTTTGAATACCAAGGAAGGAAACAGCACTGACATAGGCAGGAATAGAATCTACACAACACTGTAAATGATCACTAGAGTATTCAAAGGTTGCACCTCCGTCACTATTTCACGTCATGCCATTGTTATTAACATTCTCAAGCCACCCTTGGCCATAGTGGTTCCCAAAAGTTGTGATACGCCCAGCCATTCTAAACGGAGGCTAATGACTTTTGTCATCTAAATTACACTATATTGGCCTGTAAATACAATGACATTGCTAAAGTAGGAAAATATTTAGTAGGAAACAACTTTGCCATCATTATCATGTCATCAAATTTCCTTTAGACAGATGATAATGTTGTCATTAGCTAGAAAAGTTTGTCAGAACTAGCTAAGAAAGCGAACGATAGCTAACTGAAATTCGGTTGTCTCCCCTCAATCTTAGCTAGCTAACTAACGTTATACTGCATCTAAAGTCAAAATGATCCATATGGTTTCACTTCTAATTGCAGTATTTGCCTACTTTTGAAATGTCATTCTATTTCCAAGCCACTGTAATGGACTTTTGATGAAATATTCATTAGCACTCATTGATACCGCATTGAGTAGACTGCTCAGCCGGGCATTAGTCCTAAAACAAATGTTCTAAAAAATATTGTGAATAGGATGATGCTCTGTCCTGTCTTTGTGTTCATACAGGTGGTGACTTGGTCTCCATTTCATATCACTTGGTTACCAAAGAATGCGTCAGAACCAGCAAACTTTATATAGCCTACTTTCTTAAAAGTTACAGAATAGTTGCTTTGAGAAAGAAAATACTGCTGCTACCTTGCAGTCGAATCAAGGTGCATGCAATCAACAACAAACTGGATATGCAAGAGAAATTCAGCCACTCTTTGGAGGAAAATTATAGTTGAATATAAAGTGCTTTTTTGACAGCTAACCTAAAGAGATGGCTGCCACCCAATGCTGGATGCCTGATGCCTAAACTTTGACAACCATGTCATGTCTATTTGATGGAACAGTGATTCGTGTACATGGAAAGACTTTAAAACAGAAACGATTACCACCTTGCCTAGGCCTATATGATATCTGCCCATGGGCAATTCCATGGTAACGGAAATACGCTGAGACTCTTATTTTTTTACTTTAAAATGTATACCCCCAAAATAACTATTGATTCTTAAAGTTTAACAAACTATAGAACTCTATGCACAAGGACAACTTTTAATAATTTCCACTGAACATTTTTACAAAAACACATTTATAGGAAGAACTGTGCAGATACAAAGTTTAAAACTGAGGAAGATTTTACTGTACTTCTGTTACCAAACTTTGCATCTGCACAGTTTTTCCAGTAAATGTTTTTTTTACTGTGTCAATAGTTTGGTAAAATAGTAATTGTGCATAGCAAGTAGCTAGCAATGCTAATGTTAGCTAGCAAATACAGCAGTTTTCTCCCCTCAATCTTAGCTAGCTAGCTAACGTTATACTGCATCTAAAGTCAATCTGGAGACATCTTAATTATTACAAAAGGTTTTGCTCCAATATTATTTGCCTCCTTTAGAATTTAATTGTATTAACAAGCCACTGTAATGCACTTTTGATGAAATCTTCATCAGCAGTAGAATGCTCAGTCTGGCATTAGTCCTTATAGAATAACTATCTTCAAAGTAATGGCTCGGGATGCCGGTTACAGAGGTGGGACCATCGTCACTATTATTCGAGTCACAAGCAAGTCTCAAGTCACAAGATCAGAGTCTCAAGTAGAACAGGTAGAGTCTCGAGTCAAGTCGAAGTTGTGCATTCTAAGGCCAAGTCAAGTCGAGTCAAAAGTTTTTTATTCAAGTCTCAAGTAAACAAATAATCTATACATGCAATGACTTGTTCAACTACAAATCTTTATCTATTTACTTAGGCTGCCAGAAAGCCCTTTTCATTATTTTGCCAAACATTTTGAATATGTAATTGATTGAACAAATTTCAAAAGCAAGTTTCATAAGTAGATTATCAATTTCAAGCAATTTTGTCATACCAAAAGACCAGTGGCCTATACTAGTAATTGTTGCTTGATGCCCCATTCATTGCTGGTGAGCTTGCAAAGTAAACAGTTAATATTCTTGATCACCAAACCATTTTTAGAGCTGCATATTTATTTATGGCAATCCTCTCTCCCTACAATTTGACGTTTGCCCTGGACCCGATACAATAACCGTATAGCAAATCAGCAATCTGTTAGCTCAGTGGTTCTCAAACTTTGACCCACCACCCCAAAAAAGTAGTCGTTCAAAGCTTGCGATGCCCCACGCACGCACAGGGCGAACACACACGCATGATGTAGGTTGTCAGTCATTACAGCCATAAACGGTGATACTGCGTTATACACCTGCATTTTGAGCCAAAAACAGGAAGATGTTTTGAGTAGGGGGTGCTGAGTGGGGGGGGGTGGTGTGTTTGTTGCCCAACATATGTATATATTTGCAGGCTAACGATAAAATACAATTCTTAATGTGTTGTGTAGCCTAAGTATTGGACAAGATCCGGTAACAGTAGTCACTGCAGTTTAAAGTAAAAATGTTTTTTTGCCAAAATTATATTATTACTCCTGTATATAACAGTATAGCTTCCATCCCTCTCCTCGCCCCTGGCTGGGCTCAAACCAGGGACCCTCTGCACACATCAACAACTGACACCCCCAAAGCATCGTTACCCATCACTACACAAAAGCTGCAGCCCTTGCAGAGCAAGGGGAACAACTACTTCAAGGTCTCACAGAGCGAGTGACGTCACCGATTGAAACTCTATTAGCATGCACCCCGCTGACTAGCTAGCCATTTCACATCGGTTACATATACAGAAATAAATAAAATCACTCAAAATACTTCACCAGAGAGCATGACTTAACCACAGAGGATCATTTGCTTCTTTTAAAGCTGTGGATTGTTTCAAATCAAAAGTGTGTAGGCAATTGATTTGGGCACCACGCTTGGCAAACGCCCTAACTGATTATTAAGATGCAGCTGTCAGTGAAAAGCAATGCCTCTAAAATATGCGTGACGATTATGTGTCTTCGTGATAATTTAAATGTTGAGACAAAAATACAGGGAGGGGGGTGTGTGGCAAAGATATTAGCTTGTCTCTTTCCAGAATGGGGCGGCAAGGTAGCCTAGTGGTTAGAGCCTTGGACTAGTAACTGAAAGGTTGCATGTTCAAATCCCCAAGCTGACAATGTACAAATCTGTTGTTCTGCCCCTGAACAGGCAGTTAACTCACTGTTCCTAGACCTTTATTCAAAATAATAATTTGTTCTTAACTGAATTGCCTAGTTAAATAAAAAAATGGGTCCAACTCTCCACAATGTGCTTTGATGTCTCCTGCCCATTGATTGTTTATTTTTTATAAATTCCCCATTACATATGTCACCAGTAGTAAATGTACCATTAAACCATGTAATTTGGTTACATTAATTTCTGTTCATGCGTGGATTAATTAGGCCTACAGTCATTTACCTATTTGTATTATTAACCAAGTGAAAATGAGTGATTTGATGGTAGCGCTCACCTTGTCTTCTCCGGACTAGCTTTTTTCCGGATGCCCCAAAAAATCGGAAAGGGGATTCAACAGAGAAAATGACTTTACCCCAGTCCTCAGCAGTCCAATCCCTGTACCTTTTGCAGAATATCAGTCTGTCCCTGATGTTTTTCCTGGAGAGAAGTGGCTTCTTTGCTGCCCTTCTTGACACCAGGCCATCCTCCAAAAGTCTTTGCCTCACTGTACATGCAGATGCACTCACACCTGCCTGCTGCCATTCCTGAGCAAGCTCTGTACTGGTGGTGTCACGTTCCTTGTATTCTCCCTCATCGGAAGATATGTCGAAATCACTTGATGACCAATACGCAGCAGGTTGACTGTTCCACATCATATTTATTATAGATGGAAACGACAAAACAAAATAAACACGCAAAGGCGAAAGGTGACAGTTTCACAGGAGAAACGAAACCCAGTGCAAAATACAATTACCCACAAATACCAAACACAAACACACCCCACTATATGGGACTCTCAATCAAAGGCAGATAGACAACACCTGCCTTCAACTGAGAGTCCCAACCCCAATTAACCAAACATAGACATACACCTACACATAGAAAACCTAACCTAGAACCTAACCCAACACTCACAACCCCACTATACCATAACCAAACATAACTCTGCCACGTCCTGACCAAATATAATACAAAAATACCTAAGTATATGGTCAGGACGTGACAGGTGGTGCCCAGATCCCGCAGCTGAATGAACTTTAGGAGACGGTCCTGGCGCTTGCTGGACTTTCTTGGGTGCCCTGAAGTCTTCTTCACAACAATTGAACCGCTCTCCTTGAAGTTCTTGATGATCCAATAAATGGTTGATTTAGGTGCAATCTTACTGGCAGCAATATCCTTGCCTGTGAAGCCCTTTTTGTGCAAAGCAATGATGACGGCACATGTTTCCTTGCAGGTAACCATATTTGACAGAGGATGAACAATGATTCCAAGCGCCACCCTCCTTTTGAAGCTTCCAGTGTGTTATTCAAACTCATTCAGCATGACAGTGATCTCCAGCCTTGTCCTCGTCAACACTCACAACTGTGTTAACGAGAGAATCACTGACATGATGTCAGCTGGTCCTTTTGTGGCAGGGCTGAAATGCAGTGGAATTTTTTGGGGGGGGGATTCAGTTAATTTGCATGGCAAAGAGAGACTTTGCAATTCATCTGATCACTCTTCATAACATTCTGGAGTATATGCAAATTGCCATCATACAAACTGAGGCAGCAGACTTTGTGAAAATTAATATTTGTGTCATTCTAAAAACTTTTGGCCACGACTATGTATATATATATATATATATATATATATATATATATATATATATATATATATGAAAGCGGGACGAAACCCAAAGTGCAAAATAATAAAGTCCTCAGGAAATAGTAGGAGAGATTCCTCTCAGGAAAACAAGTAACATTTACAATGACCGACAAAGGCAAATGACAGAGGGAGTACAGTATATATACAGTGATAGAGTGGGGATTGGAATCAGGTGTGTGTAATGATGATGAGACAAGTCCAGGGTTTATGAGTGAAGGGCGATTGCCAGCAGCAGGTTCCGCAGTAGCTAGAAGGCCGGCAATGCCGAACGCCTGTGCTGGACAGGAGGGGGAGCCAAAGCGAAGGCTGGTGTGACGCTAAATTATTAGGGTGAGGCAAATGGGCTACTAACATCTTACTACACAACATACACTTAGTATTACTTTCTTAGCTACAGTATACTTTCTTCCTGGCATATTACATCATTTATGCAGCAGCATACAATACATTTTTGGACTCACCTTGTTGTGCTGTGCATACTTGAACAGGAAGGTGGCGCGGTGGTCCTTCGTGGGCAAATTTTGTCATCAAAGTCAGACATTCTCTGGATTTATGGCGCATTCAAAACAACTAGGAACTCGGAAAAAAACTAAGTCAAATCATGGTGACGTCATTGATCTTCAGGTCGTAGCTCTAGAAAGAGGCCAGACTTACAATTCCGAGTTGGATGACCGTTCAAAAATGTATTTTCCCAGTCAGAGCTCATTTATTCCCAACTTCCCAGTTGTCTTGAACTCACTGAAGTCAAGTTTTTGCAGTTCCGAGTTAACAGTTGTTTTGAGCGCGGCACAAATCATGCTTCATTGACATCATGGCCAATGTTGAATGTTTATCATTTTAAACATGGAAAATAGCCACTTAATCCCACATTTGGGACCACACAGCCACTCCACTGAAGAGCACGCTAGTGTTTGCTTTGCAATTCTTGCAGTTAACCACTGTCAATGATTCCTTCCAAAACACTCATTGTTCAATTTGCGATTTCCAACTTGTTGTGTAATGTTTATGTCCAATGGCCGATGAGCACCGATACATTTTATCTATAATTTCTCTCCATTATTTATCTTCATATGACAAGGATTTAAAAGGATTTGTCAGTAGATTGTCAACTTGACTCATGATGATGACTGCTAGCTAAGATTTTGAAAGTATGATGTTGACATAATCAGTCCAATCAAAGCTACTGTACATATAACGTGATTTGACATCATTTTATCTGTGGCCAATGACCTTGAGCATTCTTGGATGGGCACTTCTAATGTAACTCTATGGCAGCACCCAAGGGGCTAGAATTTTCTAGCTTTACCCTTAGACTTGGCGGTGACGTAGTGTCCCCAGGAGTGACAGAACACTGAGCCAATCACGGCACAACACTCCATATTTTCTGCTGGCTTGCCACACCACCATAGAAAGCACTGAGCTAGGCTGAAACACCTGCATTTTGGAGCTGCCGTACTCAAGAAAACAAAAAAGAGACCATGTTTGTATGCGGCTTTATTAATTCAATGACATATAATTTTTTTTACATTGTTTGCATACTGATATGTGACACGTATTAATGCCAAAATGTGGGGCTCAAAACAGGTGGGGCTCCTTGTTAAAAGTTAATTTGTGGAATTTCTTTCCATGGCTGTATCACATCCGGCCATGATTGGGAGTCACATAGGGCGGCGCACAATTGGCCCAGCGTCGTCCGGGTTTGGCCGGGGTAGGCCGTCATTGTAAATAATAATTTGTTCTTAACTGACTTGCCTAGTTAAATAAAGGTTAAATGTAAAAAAAAATAATAAATGAATGCGTTTGAGACAGTCAGTTGTGTTGTGACAAGGTAGGGGTGGAATACAGAAGATAGCCGTATTTAGTAAAAGACCAAGTCAATATTACGGCAAGAACCACTGAAATAAGCAAAGAGAAACGACAGTCCATTATTACTTTAAGACATGAAGGTCAGTCAATACGGAACATTTCAAGAACTTTGAAAGTTTCTTAAAGTGCAAAAACCATCAAGCTCTGATGAAACTAGCTCTCATGAGGACCGCCACAGAAAAGGAAGAACAAGAGTTACCTCTGCTGCAGAGAATAAGTTCATTAGAGTTAATGGCACCTCAGATCGCAGCCCAAATAAATGCTTCATAGCGTTCAGGTAACAGACACATCTCAACATCAACTGTTCAGAGGAAACTGTGTGAATCAGGCCTTCATGGTCAAATTGCTGCAAAGAAACCACTACTAAAGGACACAAATAATAATAAGAGACTTGCTTGGGCCAAGAAACATGAGCAATGGACATTAGACCGGTGGAAATCTGTCCTTTGGTCTGACGAGTCCAAATTGGAGATTTTTGGTTCCAACACTGTGTCTTTGTGAGACGCAGAGTAGGTGAACGGATCATCTTCGCGTGTGTGGTTCCCACAGTGAAGCATGGAGGAGAAGCTGTGATGGTGTGGGGGTGCTTTGCTGGTGACACTGTCAGGAATTTATTTCGAATTCAAGGCACACTTAACCAGCATTGCTACCACAGCATTCTGCAGCGATACGCCATCCCATCTGGTTTGCACTTAGTGGGACTATGATTTGTTTTTCCAACAGGACAATGACCCAATACATCTCCAGAATGTATAAGGGCTATTTGACCAAGAAGGAGAGTGATGGAGTGCTGTATCAGATGACCTGGCCTGCACAATCAACCGACCTCAATCCAATTGAGATGGTTTGGGATGAGTTGGACCGCAGAGTGAAGGAAAAGCAGCCAACAAGTGCTCAGCATATGTGAGAACTCCTTCAAGACTATTGGAAAAGCATTCCAGGTGAAGCTGGTTGAGAGAATGCCAATAGTGTGCAGGGTGGCTACTTTGAATGATATAAAATATAGGTTGATTTGTTTTACACCTTTCTGGTTACTACATGATTCCATATGTGTTATTTCATAGTTTTGATGTATTCACTATTATTCTACAATGTACAAAATAGTAAAAATAAAGAAAAACCCTGGAATGAGTAGGTGTGTCCAAACTTTTGACTGGTACTGTATACACAGTTGAAGTTGGAAGTTTACATACACTTAGGTTGGAGTCATTAAAACTTGTTTTTCAACCACTCCACACATTTCTTAACAAACTATAGTTTTGGCAAGTCGGTTAGGACATCTACTTTGTGCATGACACAAGTAATTTTTCCAACAATTGTTTACAGACAATTGTTTACAGACAATCTACATAGATTATTTCACTTATAATTCACTGTATCACAATTCCAGTGGGTCAGAAGTTTACATACACTAAGTTGACTGTGCCTTTAAACAGCTTGGAAAATTTCAGAAAATGATGTCATGGCTTTAGAAGCTTCTGATAGGCTAATTGACATAATTTGAGTCAATTGGAGGTGTACCTGTGAATGTATTTCAAGGCCTGCCTTCAAACTCAGTGCCTCTTTGCTTGACATCATGGGAAAATCAAAAGAAATCAGCCAATACCTCAGAAAAAAATGTGTAGACCTCCACAAGTCTGGTTCATCCTTAGGAGCAATTTCCAAATGCCTGAAGGTACCACGCTCATCTGTACAAACAATAGTACGCAAGTATATACCCCATGGGACCATGCAGCCTTCATAACGCTCAGGAAGGAGACGCATTCTGTCTCCTAGAGATGAACGTACTTTGGTGCGAAAAGTGCAAATCAATCCCAGAACAACAGCAAAGGACCTTGTGAAGATGCTGGAGGAGACAGGTACAAAAGTATCTATATCCACAGTAAAACGAGTTCTATATCGACATAACCTGATAGGCTGCTCAGCAAGGAAGAAGCCACTGCTCCAAAACCGCCATAAAAAAGCCAGACTACGGTTTGCAACCGCGCATGGGGACAAAGGTAGTACTTTTTGGAGAAATGTCATCTAGTCTGATGAAACAAAAATAGTGACCATCCTTATGTTTGGAGGAAAAAGGGGGACGCTTGCAAGACGAAGAACACCATCCCAACCGTGAAGCATGGGGGTGGCAGCATCATGTTGTGGGGGTGCTTTGCTGCAGGAGGGACTGGTGCACTTCACAAAAAAGATGGCTTCATGAGGAAGAAAAATGATGTGGATATATTGAAGCAACATCTCAAGACATCAATCAGGAAGTTAAAGCTTGGTCGCAAATGGGTCTTCCAAATGGACAATGACCACATATTCAAGGTATTGGAGTGGCCATCACAAAGCCTCTGACCTCAATCCTATCGAAGATTTTTGGGCAGAACTGAAAAAGTGTGTGCGAACAAGGCGGCCTACAACATGACTCAGTTAGACAAGCTCTGTTAAGAGGAATGGGCCAAAATTCACCCAACTTATTGTGGGAAGCTTGTGGAAGGCTACCTGAAACGTTTGACCCAAGTTAAACAATCTAAAGGCAATGCTACTAAATACTAATTGAGAGTATGTGAACTTCTGTCCCACTGGGAATGTGATGAAAGAAATAAAAGCAGAAAAAATTCATTCTCTCTACTCTGCTTTTGTCTCATTCTTTCTGCTTCATGCGGACGTTCTTCCTCAGCCATTTCAGCTGCTTCATCCCTTTGATCTTCGTTGCGGCTCATCCTACCAGGTTTTTGCGCGTGACAGCACCTATTCTCCCTCAGGATGTTAAAAAGGTTTGGCATGGGCCCTCAAATCCTCAAAAAGTAATTTATAGCTGCCCCATTGAGAGCATCTGGACTGGCTGCGTCACCGCTTGGTATGGCAACAGCACCGCCCTCGATCACACGGAGCTACAGAGGCTGGTGCGGACAGCCAAGGAACATCACTGGAAGGCCTGGAAAATTGTTAAAGACTCCAGCCACCCAAGCCATAGACTGTTCTTTCTGCTTCCCCATGGCAAGCGGTACCGGTGCATCAAGTCTGACACCAACAGGCTCCTGAACATCTTCTATCCCCAAGCCATAAGACTGCTAAATAGCTAACAGAATGGCTACACAGACTATTTGAGTCTGTGTAGCCATGATGTCAACTCACAGGACTCTACACACTCACTGACACTCCAACACACACATAACATGCACACATTTATACTGACTCTACACTCACGCACGCACAAACACATACAATCATTATTTATGGTGCTGCTACTCTGTTTATCATATACCCTGATGTTTAGTCACCCTACACCTATCTACTTCTATCACTCCAGTATCCCTGGACATTGTAAATATAGTATTGGAACTAACTCTGTTTATAGCTTCTTACTTTCCCAGGTTCTTATTTCTTGAGTGTTTTTGTTCTACCTTATGTTATTTTTAGTGCTACATTGATATTGATTACTGCATTGTTGGGTATGGAGCTTGCAAGAAAGGCATTTCACTGTACTTGTGCGCGTGAAATTAAAACTTTACTATTTATAAGGTAATGACTCAGGACATCGGTTATATGATGAACGCTTCTTTTAGTAATAAAGCTTGTTCACGTTACATTTTACCACCCCAGATTCTACAAAACTATAAAGAAAGTTGCTAGCGAAAGCCAGGCTAATCACTTGTCACTTGTTCATAAGTGGAGCGATCTCGTTCTCACTTCCACTTCCTGTCGCGAAGCATTCTGGTACTTGCAGTCAATAGCGTAATCCAATACTATCCAATGCAACAGAAATGTACATAGTGCTCTCAATCTCCATCACATGAATTCTAATACAATTAGTCATTGTGCATAGAGTTGTATGGTTTGTTTAAACTCAGCTTAGTTCCGCTACCGTGGATTTGCCCTCATGCTGTCTTCAACATCTATCTGGATGAAAGCATTTTGACATGCTGGAACATTGGTACAAACGACATCATCATCCTCAGCAGTTGGATGAGAGCCATTGTGTCAAGCCATTGGACGTTGTAATGTATGTAACTGGTTGTTGATGAAGAAGACAGATTTCATGATCAGTGGAGCAAGGTGTCATATAGCCCAGGGACTCTGTCCATTCTATGAATTGGAATTACATGGTCCTACATTCTTCTCTCAGTCCCATATTACAAAGACATTGCCTGGCCACAAAGCACCTACCAAGGCCACAAAGCACCTGCCAAACTTGATGTGTTCTCTGATGCCCTGATCAAAATATTTTCCAGATCGGTATATTGTGTCCCTGATAATGAAATCAGTCAATTACTGGCAAAGATATCTTTATTAGAAATACACTGATGATTCAGACTTCAGTAGACAAGTGAGTCAGGGTTCACTTCAATAACTACCAAAAACACACAGACAATGAAGGGCTACATTTGTATAACTGTTGCTCATCCAAAACGACAAAGCACTCTTCCCATTCAGCCCGACAGTTTAAACATCCATTGCATTTGAACAAAACTAACAAGGGAACAAACAAACATGCACACACACACTTCTCACCTGCTGGTGTCAGCTGAGGTGATGGCAATGAGTGGCAGGGTGCGTAGGGGCAGTGTGGTCGGTCGTGGTGGGAACATGACTGTGTCTGGTTCAGGTTTGTAGTTGCAGTAGTACTGCTCAGCCTGCCTGAAGGCCAGAGGGGGCAGCTGGATGGTGCGACAGGACAGCCTCCGTACCAGAAAGGGTTCCATACAGGAGACTGGCCCCAGCTCTGGAGAGTCTGACAAATCATCTGACACCTGGGACAGAGGAGAGGAGAGACAGGTGTTCATGAAGAGACATACAGAGAGCAGAGGGAAAGAACCTACCCACTGGTCAAAAACTGGTTGAATCAACGTTGTTTCCACTTAATTTCAACAACAAAAATTCTATGTGATGACGTTGAATCAACGTGGAAAACTGATTGGATTTGCAAAAAGTCATCAATGTAAGGGAATTTTGTATTTTTTTTCACCCAACTTTTAACCTAAATCCATTGACATGGTGAAATGTTTTGTTGAATTCATGTTGATTTCACAAATCAAAACTAGATGTTGATCTGACATCTGTGCCCACTGTGTATGTACTTGTGAATCCATTAGTTCTTATCGATCCATTGAAATGAATTGAGGCCCTCAATTCAAACTATTTACAGTTGCACTGTAGTGCCGTCATGTAAAGCTCTACCGGTCAGGAGTGTCTTCAACCTATAGACAATCACACAACCCTGTCCATACCAAACAATAGAATTGGCAGAATAAGAGAGGCGCCACCCGGTGTGGGCGCTGGACAAGCCGGCTGTGGCATAGAAGCCCGATGAACCGGCAGAGGCGTGAGAGCCTGGCGAGCCTGCTCAAGCATGGGTGCCTGACGATCCAGCTGAGGGGTTAAAGCCCGACGATCCCGCTGAGGCATGGGAGCCCGACGAATCAGCTAAGGCGTGAGAGCCTGATGGGCCGGCTGAAGCATGACGTGGGGTGGGCGCCTGCCGAGCCCACCAAGGCAAGAAGACCTCTCGAGCCAGCTAAGGCTTGGAAGCCCGACGAGCTAGCTGAGGCACCCCAGGTTCCCTCTGCGAAGGCACCCGGACCTGACATCACCAACCAAAACAAAAACCAAAACTCCCGGATGCTTATTTTAGTGTTATCATCATTCTGTAAGGATCGACACTGGTAGACGAGAAGCAGGTGCAGGGAGAACATTTAGTGAGCAACGGACATGGAACAGGAGAGGACAGCGTCTGGACAGGGGAGAAAATAACGACATCAATGCTGACACAGGGAACAAATGGGGGAGCAGACAGTTATAGACGGGGCAATCAACAAAGTCCAGGTGAGTCCAATGAGTGCTGCTGCGCATAATGATGGTGTGCATAATGAAAGACAGGCAGGGAGAACAGGAGCAGGCATGACATTTCAGAGTAAAAACCAAGCCATGAGGTCGAAGGAAAAATGTCAGTAGAGCTCTGAGACAGGATTGTGTCGAGGCACGGATCTGGCAAAGGGTTCCAAAAAAATTCTGCAGCATCGAAGGTCCCCAAGAACACACTGGCCTCCATCATTCTTAAATGGAAGAAGTTTGGAACCACCAAACTCTAGCCTTTAGCTTAATGCGGATGTTAGCCATGGCTTCTGGTTAGTATATGTACGTATGGTCACTGGTACTTCCTGCTTTAGTTTTTGCTTGTAAGCAGGAATCAGGAGGATAGAATTATGGTCAGATTTGCCAAATGGAGAGCAAGGGAGAGCTTTGTATGCATCTCTGTGTGTGGAGTAAAAGTGGTCTAGAGTTTTTTCCCTCTGGTTGCACATGTGACATGCTGGTAAAAATTTGGTAAAACTGATTTAAGCTTGCCTGCATTAAAGTCCCCGGCCGCTAGGAGCGCCGCTTCTGGATGAGCATTTTCTTGTTTGCTTATGGCCTTATAGAGTTGGTTGAGTGCGGTCTTAGTGCCAGCATCGGTTTGTGGTGGTAAATAGATGGCTACGAATAATATAGATGAAAAATCTCTTAGTAGATAGTGTGGTCTACAGCTTATCATAAGGTACACTACCTCAGGCGAGCAATACCTCGAGACTTCTTTAATATTAGACATCACGCACCAGCTGTTAGTACAAATAGAAACACACCCCCACCGCTCGTCTTACCAGACGTAGCTTCTTCTCTGTACTGCCGGTGCATGGAAAATCCCGCCAGCTCTATATTATCCATGTCGTTGTTCAGCCACGACTCGGTGAAACATAAGATATTACAGTTTTTAATGTCCCGTTGGATAATCTTAATCGTAGGTCATCAATTTTATTTTCCAATGATTGCACGTTAGCAAGTAGAACGGATGGCAGTGGGAGTTTACTCGCTCGCCGACAGATTCTCAGAAGGCAGCCCGACCTTCGCCCCCTTTCCCTCCGTCTTTTCTTCACGCAAATGACGGGGATTTGGGCCTGTTCCCGGGAAAACAGTATATCCTTCTTGTCGGACTGATGGTTTGGTTAGCAAAGCTAGCAAGTCTATTTGTTTGATTACTAAGGCAACTACTGTCAGGGGCGTCATGCACCCCAAAATCTGAGGGGGCACAAAGTAAGTGAGGAATGCTGGGGAGTGGGCCGGTGGGATGCTAGGCCCCTGTCCGGGGGCTGGAGAAAGAAAAAAAACACATGAAACAGCTTTTTTCTAGCAATCTAGAGCCATATGTTTAATGCTTAATTCTATATAAAAAAATATGTTTATTTTTCTGCATATCTAAGCATACCTCTTGAGCTGTCTGTATCCTCCTGACTGTTGTTTATTTTTATTTTATAAACTAAATATGCTTTTTTGCATCTCTGGTAAAAGATTGAAAGGAATGTGAGACTTTTTCAGTACATTTAGTAAGTGCTTGATTTTCTAAAGTCTACCAATCTTGCCAGCAGGTATGCCAGATAAATGAACACATTTCTAGCAGCAAATGTGTTAAATTATAGCCGTAGTATAAACAGGATAATTAACTCGGGCTCTATGCTTTTTCTGGAGAAAAAAATGATGCAACTCCGTCCAAGGTTAGTGCCGCTATGCGTTGTGGCACACACATTCCACGCCGTGCATTATTTTCCAAAGAACGCATAGCCCCACATTGATTACGTTGCCTTACATGTTGCCTTGTGGAAGCACAGCACAGTAAGGTCTCTGACGTCTTGTCATCCTAAGTGGACACTCGTGATGAGAGGTATCATTGGAAGGTTCATTCCTCAACCTCTCCCCTGACTTCCTCTTTTTGAAGTGACTTTGTACTTTATGTTTAGATCCACTCGTTGTTGGGTTGGGTAGTTTGATCAAATACGACAGACAACCCAAAGAGTTCCGATACCTTAACAAAATACATGAAATCAAATCAGGACTACAGACCCCAAGCAGTAATATTTTCAATTTGATAATGTTCAGGTACAATATTTGAGAGAAAAAAGTTAGAAAAAAGCTCACAGCCTATAAGACAGAGACACTGTATGGAGAACAATATACTCTATCATTTTATTTTGCTCAGGATTGTCATTTCCTTACCTGCTGCCTGGATTACAGCCCTTGAAGCATCCCTCTCCTCTCAGACCAAGAGGAGGGGACAGAAAAGGAGGGGGCAAGAGGGTGAGAGAAACTGACAGAAATATGGACACGAGAGAGAGGAAGGGGAAAACAGGATGCCCCTTTAACAAACAGAATATTTAATTTAAAAAATAAATCTTCTCCTTGACCTTTAGCCAGATCATAGTCCTCTCTTCAAAGACACATGGCCTTGTGTTCATTATGCTCCCTTCGGGGGAAGCTTCTGTAAGAAATGTTCATTGAAAAGGGAGGTGCAACTTTTCTATTTAAAAAAAATAATAATACATTTATTGACTTATAATACAAACATTTGTGGCCTTTATCAGAATGCTGCCTCTAATGTGCACTTCAAACTAAATGGAAGAATGACAATTCAATTCATTTTAATCCCACGTTGTAACACAACAATTTTTGGAAAATGTAAAGTGGTGTGAATACTTTTATGAAGGCAATGTATTTGACCTTATAATCGCTGGAGACAAATGTGAAACCAGTCATATGGCAGTAAACTGAATCATATCAACATATCAATGTTCCCACAGTAAAGTTGATGAAATGCTGTGTCATTATGTAGAATTTAAATTGTACAGCCTTTTACTTTGCTGAGATGGGCATTCCCAAATGTCTTAATTATAAGCTAACATGACTTTCTCTCTTTCCTATTTCTATCATGTTAAATATTAGCCACTATCAGTATCAACCATCAGTAGGCCTAATAACCGAACATATTCAACTGTTAGTTCCCTTCAGGTGGTATAGCCTACATTATCATTTAATTTAATAACATTGTTTTGTTTACCTTCATTTGCTTCCTCTGTAAAGGCCGTCACAGCCATGCGGTTGTTGCTGAGGATCATTAGTAACAGTTGATAACATTAAAAAAAGACATGTAGGCTAATTCAATCGCTATGGAGCGGAAGTCAGACCAAATAGTATGGCATCCATTTATGAGTGATCCACATATTTTACTTAAACCTGGAAATGAAAATGAAGTGTTCCTGTAATAGAAATAACTGTCTTACATGACATTATGAGAGGAGGGTCATATGATTAATCTTACTTCTGGAATATACAGTAGGTAATGGTCTATATTGTAGGGCAGGGCAGAGAGGACCCGTGGCAGGTGCCTCAAGGCTTCCCTGTTCTGTTTTTCATAATTAAATCAACATATTCCATACCAATTACTTGAAATATGTGTACACATGTTGTTAATAATTATAATAATCACCCATCTTCCATCTGGGTTTGCGTTTCATCACCTGAATTCTGAATTTAGCCGTAGTTTTTATCAGAGACCTAATCTGAACAGATTGTGTTTAGAGAAAGAAGGAAATAGAGAGTTAGAGAGAGAGAGAGAGAGAGAGAGAGAGAGAGAGAGAGAGTAGCTGCACCACAGCAGAAACTGAGATAGAGCTGCATTTCCTGACAAAATGTTTTTTAAAATGAAGCAATTAGAGTTAAATTCAACCTCTATTTAAGTAGGCAAGTCAGTTAAGAACAAATTCTTATTTACAATGACAGCCAACCCCAGCCAAACCCTAACCTGGATGGCACTCGGCAAATTGTGCCCCACCCAATCACAGCCAGTTGTGAAACAGCTTGGAATTGAACCAGGGTCTGTAGTGACACCTCTAGCATTGCAATGCAGTGACTTAGACCGCTGCGCTACTCGGCAGCCCTTTTTCTCCAAATTTGAAATAATCTTTAAAGTTTTCCAAGACCTCACTGATGAGAAGAAGCTATCCGTCCTGTTGGGGGAGGACGCAGAGAGTTGTGGGTTGGCAGCGCACTACATTGCTGCCTGCCATAAGATGAGGGACATTGTCTGTCTGACAGACCAACCAACCTGCACATGTCTTCTATGCCATTGTTCTTGTTAACGCTATTGGCCATTGTATGTTTATTTTTTCATTTCTGATACAACCCCATCCCCCCACCGTTTATTATTGTTGTTACTGATTGTCCTGTTGCGTTGACAATCTTGATATTTTTTTATGATGTTAATACTGTTAAAAGTATCATTTCACTTCCAATGTATGCTTTGGCAATATGTACATTGTTACGTCATGCCAATAAAGCAATTTGAGAAAGCGAGAGAGAGAGAGAGAGAGAGAGAGATCAATTGAGAGAGAGAGAGGGATGAAGAGAGAGGGGGGAGAGGGAAAAAAATTGAGAGAGAGGGGGAGAGGAACAGAGAAAGAGCAAAGTGAAGATAAGGATGGTAGAGAAAGGGAGAGAGAGAGAACTAAATTCCCCGATAGGTTCAGCAACAGTTTAGACCTCCCACCTATAAGGCAATATACTGTATGTGTTCTGTCAGAGTGTCAGTTGGCATCTCTAGCCCCCTGATGATATATCTGAGCCAGAGGGATAGGACACTTTATCTACAGCTTCTCAGTATCAGCCTCCTCCAACTTCTGGATTTACACCAACAGAATGAACCATTATTAATAAGATCAAAATGAAGGAGGTACTGATATCCAAGGATCCTGCTTCTCTAGAATCTGTCCTAGCTGTACCATAGAACTGCCCAACAGTGGCAGTTGAACTGAAATGGGCTACAGTGTCATAAAACACATTTATATGCCCTACCTTGGCGAGCGATATAGGTATTTACAGCTGCAGTGTGGTTTTTATTGCCCGCTCCTGCCTTTCACTTGTTATTCACGCTCATCTCTCAAAACCCTAAAACACTGTCCTTTAAGTACATCAAATAAACTTTGAGCATATCTCATGAAGTGCATATTGTACGCAATAGCGAGAATATCTGCAAAGGGGTGGATGGTGGATGCCTTCCCCTTTTATGCCTTTCTGAATCCCTCCACAGTTATATCCCATGCATAATTCAGCCAATGCTTATCAATTTGATGTAGCCCATCCCAGCTAACGACAAACGTTCCCACACCTTTATAGACCGTTCTCTTGAGTCATTAGGTCATTACTTAACATTTTCATAGAAAGTTCCAGTGTTGTGCAAGGACGCTTTCCAAGAGACCATTCCCTTAATGTCAAACAAAACTTCCCCAGGACGTGTTTCATCGTCACGTTGCAAGAGCATTCCTGTGTCCAGTTTGATGGTTAGGAGAGTATTCCATAAATGTCACACCAAACATACACAAAATGTTCTCAGAATATAAGATATGAATGTTCTAGACACATTTCATTGGAATGTTGCAAGAACATTCCTGTGTATCAGTCATTAGGATGGTCCTAAAGAAATGTTTTCCCACAAAATTACACATCACCCCTTGTCTCTGTTGTTGAGCCCATCAAGGCCCTGAATGGTGAACCACATGGAGGTATTACCCTGTAAAAAGGCCTTCAGACTCATTCTGAAAGAATAGTCATTGTTTTTAATTTGCAAAACCCCATCTTGGAACCCTCTGAGGGATCCCACACTACGGCTGGCCTGGAAATACTCAGCTTTGCTTCCAGTAATCCAGTATTATCCGTTTTGCCAGTTAATATGCAAATTGCTACTTTATATTCATAGACATTCAGCAAAGGGGATTTTTTTCCCCAGGTAAGATGAAATGTGTCATAGATATCTAGTCACATTTACAATACTCCTAAAACAAATTGAATACACCTGAGTACGAAAGTTTTTCTTAATGTCCATATGCTCTACCTTACATAGAATACATGCATGATCATTCTATACCAGTACAATTTTCCCAGGGCATTGAAAAAGCCGGATGCTTCATAGCTTTTGAATATTAATTTGGGTTTCATTTGATCGTGTTATGTTTCGAAAGACAGCTGGTGAAGTTAGGAGACAGACAGTGGGGAGTATAACAGTGAGCAATAGAAACAGGAAATCGAATGTCACGATGCCCCACAACAGGAGCGTAGAGAGGACAGAGGAAACGTAATGTGTCCAGAATACACTGCTGTTGTAGCCAGCGGCATCAGAGCTGCAGCCTCACAGGATCAGGGTATGTGGCCCTCATTTAACCAGCTGTTTAAACCCCCAAACCTTTCAGTCAGCCTCCGGCATCTCTCAATGACTCCGACAAAACATAGACGAGAAAATGCTCCTTCCACCAAACAACAACTGATCCAAGAGTAGGAGAGAGAGAGAGAGAGAGAGAGAGAGAGAGAGAGAGAGAGACAGGGGGAGAGAGTGGGCTTACTGTGTCCCAAGCTGTGCTGAAAGAGAGGCCTCTGGGCTTCTTATTTTTCACCTCATGCAAAGATTTTTTTTTTGCCTCAACCTCTCCATCTTCTGAAAGACATATCTGACATAGCAACACTATCCACAATACATTCCCAGCTTAAATAGAACTAATTAAAAAAACACATAACCCAATGGACTCTGGTGGCCTTTACATGTCTTTAGTAGAACTAACTGTCACATCTACTACACAGCTCTGCTAACTCTGCCATCATCTTATGCCAGATTAATGGCACTCTAATCATAGTCAACACTGTAAAATGAGAGCTGCGATCAGAAGATAATGTTTCTTTACACAAGGTGTACAATCGATCAGGGAGACACCTATATGCCCAGACAGACAGACGGACACAACAGCAACGATCCCCAGTTATGCTGCACCGAGCTCTGGTTAAAAAACAAATTAAGTTCCCTGGGTGCCGGGCCTTTTATAGAGCAACCTGCTAATTTAATTAATCACCTGTGTGAAAAATTCAGTAGATCGCACCGCTTGTTCATAAATACATAAGGAGGTAAATAAGCAGAATAAAAAAAAACATGAACAATTAACACACTGCTGGTGTGTCAGTGACACAAACGGAGATGATCACATCTGCCATAACCGAGCCCCACCGTTGTTTGTCATTGAGATTGAGTTGTAGACAGACAGAAGTGGATGAAGAAGAATAAAATCTTTGAGGGTCAGAACCATTTGAAGGTGTACGGCCTCCAGTAATCTAGACGCTCTCCGTCATATCGTTTAATTCCATCCAGTTCTTTCAGATCTATAGGGATACGTAAAGAAAACACGTTGGAAAAGATGTGAAAAAGACATGAGAAAGCTCACTGAAAAAGAGACCCTGGCTTCAGTTGGGATTCCCTGTATGAATAAAGGTTCAACGGAAATAAATCAAAAATAATTGTCCAGGAAGTAGAGCCCTCAGCCCCTGTTCAGCTCTTCACCCTGTACCTCTTCTCTCCCTTTCTAGACCACGGAGTTCCAAACAAACAGTGTGCTTAGTCCCCTGCTGTGGCACTAATACATGTCGATCAGGTGCATCCAGGGGGAGTTGGAGCTATGTCTGGACCATCTCGGGTCTTTCATTACATTCAGCCTGGCCACTGTTGCATATGCATAGCCATGGCGATGTACAGAAGGTAACTCAAGACTATTAATCAATGCAAGGCCCTGATTGGTCAGCCTGTTCATTTTTATGTTAAGTATTCATTAGTCTGAACTATGTCACCACTCTACCCCACTGCTACCTCCCTCTCACTACTTATCTCCCTCTACAATGCCTCCTGGGGCAGAACCTTGCAACCCTTAGCTCTCCTCTTCTAGTCCCTCTCCACTCTTCTATTCACAGCCAATCTTCTCTGTCTTCCTCCCTCTGAAATAGCTCACAGGTGCAGGAGATACAAAGCGGAAGCATAATTGTTTTCACACACCTGACAGATGTAGAACGTACAGTACAGCTTCCATTAGCTCACTTTCAACAGCTGAAAATATCACAGTGCATCATAATATTTGCACCCGATTCAATTTAAAAAACGTCTGCCTATTTTATACATTTAAAGAGTTTCATTCCAAAATGCTATATATACAGTACATTTTCAGAAATGTTGGTAAATTAGCTGTTATTGTTTAAAGATTGTGAAAAAGATTGGTGTGTTTCACCACATGATCATGGCATGGGGTTGTTTAATTACAGAAATGTATTTGTATGAAATCTATCACTTGATGGTTTCATTTCAGAGACAAATAATCATGTTTTGTTGCAAAACACTATATATCCACCTCACTCAGAGAAATAAGACGTTCTGCTAGGTCTTGCACAGTCAAATGTGACAAAAACGACATTTTTAATAAAGAGCTGTACAAATGATCCATTTGTGACGTCAATATTAAAACATTTTAATACTGAATCAATACAGTAATTTGAGATCTGTATGTCAAATATTTACATTTGACATTTTAGTCATTTAGCAGATGCTCTTATCCAGAGCGATCCAGAGTCCATTCATCTTAAGATTGCCAGGTGAGACAACCACATATCACAGTCAAATATACATGATATGAACATTCCATTCCAGCTAAACAATGGTTATATAGCATCTTGCAACAAAAACCATTTTAATACACATCTAAAATATCTGATTTAAAAATGTGAGAATAGTCATATCTTACACACACACACACACACACACACACACACGAGAAATCCATAAGAAATCACTTCTGATGAAAAAACATACATCTGAGAAATTGGTGGATATAGCGTTTTGGAATGAAACTCTTCATTTGCTATTCATATAGTTATTTAATGTCACACACCCAGGTCATAAGCACCATCACAGTGCATGCTTATTCAGATGTGTACTCTGCATGATTTCCTCATGGTTAAAATGATAATCAAGACTTTCCCAGAGGTGGAATTTGCCCAGGCTGGTAGCTGTGCTTAATATAGTAACATTTGCATTCCAAAACTTTACATACTCCAAGGAAACATAGCTCTGAGGTGTTTGCATAATGACACAAATGAGAATGAAAATGTATAGAGCTGGTTCACATGAATATTATGTGCATTCCACATTTTCATTTTCACACTCATTCAGAAGCTTGCTTTCTACACCTTCCTGTCCCTGTGACCACCTCTCTTGTGTTAATTTACACTCTACCTGAGGAAATAGACATTGTGAAAACACCTGCATAAATCCTCCTTGGAGGCTTGGATGTGGATACCATATACACTTGAACCCAAAGTCAGAGGAAAAAACAATATCCTATTCGTACAGTGAGAGAAAGAGCAATTCCAATTTTTCAATTTCATCACAGTTTCCTCTTTTAATAAGATATAGGTATAGCTTTGAATCTCTGTGTCGATGTTTATTTTTACATGTATATGCAGCCTATTAATAACTGCTTAAGGATATGCCCCTTTTTAAAAATTGTTTCCTAAAATGACATACCCAAATCTAACTGCCTGTAGCTCAGGACCTGAAGCAAGGATATGCATATTCTTGATACCATTTGAAAAGAAACACTTTGAAATTTGTGAAAATGTGAAATGAATCTAGGAGAATATAACACATTACATAAAAGATAATACAAAGAAAAAAACATGCATTTATTTGTATTTTTTTGTACCATCATCTTTGAAATGCAAGAGAAAGGCCATAATGTATTATTCCAGCCCAGACGCAATTTAGATTTTGGCCACTAGATGGCAGCAGTGTATGTGCAAAATTTTAGACTGATCCAATGAACCATTGTATTTCTGTAAAAAGAATTGTGTCAAGACTGCCCAAATGTGCCTAATTGGTTTATTAATACATTTTCAAGTTCATAATTGTGCACTCTTCTCAAACAATAGCATGGTATTATTTCACTGTAATAGCTACTGAAAATTGGACAGTGCAGTTAGATTTCTGCCAATATCAGATATGTCTATGTCCTGGGAAATGAAGGTAGCAACTCGCATGTCCCACCCACCTGTGGACCTGTCTTTTTCAGACATCTACGCTATTTCCAGTGTTTGAGGAGTGCAAAATCCACTTAAATCTCTCTGAATTGATTTCTTTCATTTAACTCCTGCGACTTTCATACTCTTGCTTGTGCTTGTCGTTTTTTCCCGTTAACGTTACGACCGTGGACATTTTTGTAATGACCTGTCAAACACACACTGGTAATGGCTGAATTGAGTTCAATGGAATATATTGTCTTTCTGTTGCATCTACTGTATAAGAATGCTAAAGCTTGGTCTGGGATTTAACCCACCGTCTCAAAACTTAAATCACAAGAAAGAGAAGAAAGATACATTTTTTTGAAGGGTGTACATTTTTTTGTAATAATTTAATACATTTGAAATGTTTACAAATTAGATGCGCTGAAATGAAGGCAACCTCCGAAAAACGATTATCGCGATATGTCTGATCTCACAAACAATGTAAAGTATGTATAGATATGTATAGATGTAATCTAAAGTCAAGCATGTTGATTTTTAATCTGAGGGTATCCTGCAGTTGACAACCTCGTTGAATTATGCAACAGAACGTGACAACAACAGTAATTAATGAGGCAGTCTAGACTGTGCAGGTAGGCCTAGACCGAGCACATTTTTAGTGGTTAATTTATTTATATATGAAAATACACCCAGTGTATTTATGCAAATGAGGCAAAATCGAGTATCTTGTTTGGAGTAGCTTCATCTATTGTCCAACTGTTGCAATTATTAGAATTGTTTTTAAAACCTGTCAGCCATTTTGATGACCGTTGCTAGTGAAGGACAAGATGAACAACTTGTGACCTTGAAAACACTTCAGGGGGGAAATGTACAACAACAACAACAAGAGGCTATGTTTCAGATGTGAAGACCGTAACTCTTGACAAGGCATCTCATTTCAGGCGTCTGTATTACGACACGGGACAGATAGCAGTGTTCAATTTATTACTGTGGAGGATGGGCATCAAAGCAGAGACTGAAATAGATACAGTACTGTAGTGTACATTTTACATTTTTATATTTGAGTCATTTAGCAGGTCTTATCCAGAGCGACTCACAATTAGTGCGTTCGTCTTAGCTGGGTGAGACAACCACGTGTCACAGTCGTAACAAGTGCGTACACACAAACCTACTGCGTGATAGGATTTCAGATCTACTTCAGTCAATATGGAGACTGCTTTGGACAGTCATACATTGTCATCTCATGGTACTACAAACACTTGAACTGCCCACAACCTGCTCCATCAAATAAACTAAATGTGACAATAATGAACTGTATCATTTTGAGAAAAATGTAGCACTTGGGATTTGATTTCTTCATAGATGTATACTGTGTATAGTTGTTTTTTTAAGTTTGCAAATGTTAGTTTTTAGGTAGCCTAGTGGTTAGAGCGTTGGACTAGTAAGCGAAAGGTTGCAAGATCAAACCCCTGAGCTGACAAGGTGAAAATCTGTTGTTCTGCCCCTTTAACAAGGCAGTTAACCCAGTGTTCCTAGGCTGTCATTGAAAATAAGAATTTGTTCTTAACTGATTTGCCTAGTTAAATAAAGGTAAAAAAAACAACATTTAAATGGCAGTGTGTACTGTATGTTGGGTGTTATTAACAATGATGTACTGTATATAAACCCTGGATTGCTGATGCTATGTATTGGCCATTAAGAAGCTTTAACGTAATCGATCGGCCATATCGGCACTCCCCAGTGGGAGCAGTCCTCCATAGGAATGAATGGAATTCTACAGTATTTCAATGAATGTTTCAAGGACAGAATTCCATATATTTAATTCTGTTTTGTTGTAGTGGGGACAGTAACATTACTAATCAAAAAATATATATACTTTAAGGAAAAAATAATCAGATTTTGTAATGTTTTATTTGTGTGTTTAGCTCACATAGTATAATTTAAAAGTATGCATTAAGGTGTCTGTAAAAGAATAAACGTGACAAAAACGAATGTCGACGTTAATAAATGCATTTCTATCACTTCCAAAATATTTTTTTACAATGGTGAGGGAGTTCCAAAATGGAGGCACTGTGGCTTCAATTATACCTTTGCTGTTTAGAACTATACAGTAAAATATATCTTCCTTCACTACTTATTCACCTTCCAACCAACTATATATAGAAAATGATCATTAATCAATCTACACCTAACATTGAGTGTTCCACACAGGAAATGAAGTTGTCCTGTGTCTTTCTACTTCCGGTTTACTGAAAATGTGTGTGTGCGTGCGTGTGTGTGTGAGTGCGTGCTGCATGCGTGTGCGTGCCAGTGAAGGCTGCCGAGGGGAGGACGGATCATAATAATGGCCGGAATGGAGTGAATGAAATGGTATTAAACACATCAGCAGCCTCCACTGGTGTGCGCGTGCTTGCGTGCGTGTGCACTCACACTGTCCCTCTGGCTGTCTCCGGCCAGGGCATTCTTTTGCATCGTGTGTTCCGCCTCTCAGACTTGGGGGTCTTCGATCACGCTCAGCAATACAGACAGGGGTCTGATGAAGAAAGGAAAGGAGATATTAGAATAGTATGATTAAATGCATTTCACCTTATAAGCCTGTGTGCCAATGCTTCTGCTTGAGCAATTTTGGGGGGTAATGTTTGGCCAGGCCTAATCCAGCATTGTTGGTCACAGAAAAAGTATAATATCAAGTCTAACCTTTCTGCTGTCTGATACAAGACTTTGAAAAGTAGAATTTGAGTTGCAGATCATTTTCAGCAATTGTGACTGTAGCACTGCTGGTCGTCTGTTTTCCCTAACTGCGTTGGGGACTGTAGCCTACTCTGCACATTGGTATACACAACCTTGGTGAAATGTATCAATAAAAGCAATGTTTGTTGTGAACTTTTAGGTTTGTGCACTCATTTTATAGTATGCAGGTAGTTTACACCAATGTTTTAACAATGGGCAAACCTCAAAATAGACTGTTCGTCATTTAGTCATTTGAGATGCAGACCAAGTGATCAACTGAGACAAATCAGTTGATGCAGTTTGTATGGGGCTTATTAAGGGTGTGTTTGTAGATTCACTCTGGCAAGTTCAGAGCACTCTGGTTTGAGAGGGCCAGAGTGCAGAAAAATTGATGAATTTACGAACATGTCATGCCAGTTTTTATGACGGGTGCCAGTAAGCATCAGCCAAAACATGTAACTCAATTGAAGCCAGTACACAGTTACATTAGGGTAAGTAAAATGGTCAGAGCGAGCTGTTCTCTTATTTGTGTCTGGAAAGTAGCTGTCTAGTTCTTATCTCCCTCTATCTTGAGTGCTTGACTGCAGTTGTGAGATCAAAAACTGAATTTACGAAGGGACTATCTGACCATGTTCTGAATTTGCAAACGACCCAGAGCGCACTTTGACACCCCAGAGTGAATTTAGGAAAGCACCCTAGTTTATGACCAGAGTACATTTGTTTCCATGGCATGGGTTTGTGTGTGTGTGTGTGTGTGTGTGTGTGTGTGTGTGTGTGTGTGTGTGTGTGTGTGTGTGTGTGTGTGTGTGTGTGTGTGTGTGTGTGTGTGTGTGTGCCCATGCTTGCACGTGTGTGTAGACTAGCCTATTTATTACCTGTGAGTAAAGAGCTGTGCTGTACTCCACTGACCCATTAGCCTACATTAGAACCCAGGTGATAAAGGTCAGTGAATTACCAGCCAGTGTTATACAACCCTACTCTGTTCATATGGCCTCATAACCCCCAATTCCACCTGCCACACCCACTGCACTTTCACAACGGACCAAGGTGAGCAAATACTAGTTTGTTTTGCTACGCTTATCACACTAAGTATAGTTATAATCCAAGTTTGTTTTACTTGGCACTAATATGTTCACTTTAGATAAACCAAATAAACATAAGATTAGGATTAACCTCAGGTGGCAGGGAGGTTAAAACAATTTGTTCAGTACTGGCCAACTGCTTTGGTCAAGACAAGCACAGAGGAACTAGCAACAACAAGCCATATGCAGTGGCGACCCATTATTCAGGGTACCTGTTTTGAGCCCCACCTGTTTAGCAAAAAATATATATATATTTGATTTTATTATTGTTCCAATGTGTCACGCCCTGACCTGAGAGCCTTTTTTATGTCTCTATTTAGGTTTGGTCAGGGTGTGATTTGGGTGGGCATTCTATGTCCTTTTTCTATTTCTTTGTTTTGGCCTGGTATGGCTCTCAATCAGGAACAGCTGTACATCGTTGTCGCTGATTGGGAGTCATACTTAGGTAGCCTGTTTTCCTTTGGGTTTTGTGGGTGGTTAATTTCTGTTTAGTGTGTTAGGATACTTGACAGGACTGTTTGGCTGTCGTTTGTTTTTTCTTTGTGAAGTGCCTTTTTTCATCCAAAATAAAAGATGAACAAATTCCACGCTGCACCTTGGACCTCTTCTTCCAAAGACAACCGTTACACAATGCCTGTTTTGCATGTTATTTTTGGCATGAATACGTGTCACATATCAGTTTTAAAACAATGTAAAAAAAATTATAACATTTAGTTAATAAAGCTACACACAAACATGGTCGATTTTTTGTTTTCTTGAGTAAGGCAGCTCCAAAATGCAGGTGTTTCAGCCTAGCTCAGTGCTTTCTGTGCTGGTGGGGCAACCAGCGGAAAATACGGAGCATAGGGGTTGGTAATATTCTCTAGTTACACTGTGATTAGCTCAGTGCTCTGTCACTCATGGGGACACTACGTCACCGCAAAATCTACGGGTAGAGCTCAAAGATTCAAGCCCCTTGGGTGCTGCCATAGAGTTACATTAGAAGTGCCTATCAAAGAAGACTCAAGGTCATCGGCCACAGATAAAATGACGTCAAATCAGGTTATATCTACCAAAGCTTTGGTTGGACTGATGTCAACATCATACATTCAAAATCTTAGCTAGCAAGCTAGCAGTCATCATCATGAATCAAGTCGACAATCTACTGGAAAATCCTTTTCAAACCTTTTCATATGAACAGAAAGTATAAAGAGAAATGATAGATAAAACGTATCAGTGCTTATCGGCCATTGGACATAAACACAACAAGTTGGAAATCGCAAATTCAACAATGAGTGGTTTGGAAGGAATCAGTGGCAAACTGCAAGCATTGCAAAGCAATCATTAGCCTGCTATTCCATGGAGTGGCTGTGTGGTCCAAGTCTGGGTTTAAGGGTCTCTTTTACAAAAGGATAAACATTCAACATGATGGGCCATAAAAGGATGAATACATAGGCCATGCTTTAAATCCAGCATGACTTCTGCCACTGGAAACTCGGAACTGGGAAATCTCAGACTCCAGTGAGTTCAAGACAACTGGGAACTCTGAATAACATGAGCTCTGACTGGGAAAATACGTTTTGAACAGTCATCCAATTCGGAATTCCAAGTCAGGAACTCTGGCCTCTTTCTAGAACTCCAACCTAAAGATCATGATTGTCTTGAAAGCAACAGTTGTCTTGAAAGCAACATAAATCCAGAGAATGCTAGATTTTGATGCCAAAGTTTGATGACAAAATTTGTCACAAAGTACCACCGCTCCACCTTCCTGATCAAGTGAGCACTGCACAACAAGGTGAGTCCAAAAATGTATTGTATGCTACTGCAAAAATGATGTAACATGCCAGGGAGATACAGTGCATACAGTATTCAGACCCCTTGACTTATTCAACATTTTGTTACGTTACAGCCTTATTCTAAAATTGATTCAATTGCTTGTATTTTCTCATCAATCTACACACAATACCCCATAATGACAAGGCAAAAACAGGTTTTTAGAAATGTTTGCACATTTATTAAAAATAAAAACTTAAATATGACATTTACGTACAGCACCAGTAAAATGTTTTGACACAACTACTGATCCCAGGGTTTTTCTTAATTTTTTACTATTTTCTACATTGTAGAATGCATTTCAATTAACAGGTGTGCCTTTTTAAAAGTTAATTTGTGTCTCATAAATACCGCCACAGGAAAGGAAGACCCAGAGATACTTCTGCTGCAGAGGACAAGTTCATTAGAATTACCAGCCTCAGAAATTGCAGCCCAAATAAATGCTTCACAGAGTCAAGTAACAGACACATCTCAATATCAACTGTTCAGAGGAGACTGCGTGAATCAGGCATTCATGGTTCTAATTGCTGCAAAGAAACCACTCCTAAAGGACACCAATAAGAAGAAGAGACTTGCTTGGGCCAATAAACAATGGACATTAGACCAGTGGAAATCTGTCCTTTGGTCTGATGAGCCCAAATTTTAGATTTTGGTTCTAGGCAGAGTTGCAAAGAAAAAGCCATATCTCACTGGACAATAAAAATAAACAATTTAGATTGGCAAAAGAACACAGACACTGGACAGAGGAACTCTAGAAGGCCAGCATCCCGGAGTCGCCTCTTTACTGTTGATGGTGAGACTGGTGTTTTGCGGGTACTATTTAATGAAGCTGCCATTTGAGGACTTGTGAGGCATCTGTTTCTCAAACTAGACACTCTAATGTACTTGTCCTCTTGCTCAGTTGTGCACTGGGGCCTCCCACTCCTCTTTCTATTCTGGTTAGAGTCGGTTTGCGCTGTTCTGTGAAAGGAGTAATACACAGCATTGTACAAGATCTTCCGTTTCTTGGCAATTTCTCGCATGGAATAGCCTTCATTTCTCAGAACAAGAATAGACTGACGAGTTTCAGAAGAAAGTCCTTTGTTTCTGGCCCTTTTGAGCCTTTAATCGAACCCACAAACTAGTCTAAAGAAGTAATAATGATAAATTAGCCTTTTAAAATGATCAACTTGAATTAGCTAACACAACGTGCCATTGGAACACAGGAGTGATGGTTGCTGATAATGAGCCTCTGTACGCCTATGTAGATATTCCATAAAAAATCTGCCGTTTCCAGCTACAATAGTCATTTACAACATTAACAATGTCTACACTGTATTTCGGATCAATTTGATGTTATTTTAATGGACAATTATTTATTTTTTCTTTCAAAAACAAGGACATTTCTAAGTGACAACAAACTTTTGAACGGTAGTGTATACTGTAGCTAAGAAAGTAATACTAAGTGTATGTTGTGTAGTAAGCTGTTAGTAGCCCATGTGCCTCACCCTAATCATTTGGTCCCTTTCCCCTCATAATTTAGCCTACTGTTCTGACATGGGGGTGCACATATAGCCTACAGCCTGTTTTAGAGAAATGTAATCATTGAATATTGTAAGAGCTTTCATTTTCTGCTTATTTGCCCCCTTCATTTATCCTACGTTCTGACTTGGTAGACAGGGAGAATACTGTAAGAATTGGCCATGTTCTGTGGCTGTACATTTCAAAAGTGCTGAACAAATGGTTATATTGACTACGTCCGTCCTAGCTTGCTCATTAATGTCTTAATCAAAATTACGGATTACCTCTTATCCGCTTGTCGTCCCCTTATGCCATAGTTTGTGCTTCTCAATTGCCAGTAGAAGCCACATTTGTTTAAGCAAGTTAACCATATCAGCTATGTTTTTTTAAAAGGCAGGCTGAATGAACTGTTTCGCTGCCAGACAAGGCTCCGCTGATAGCCAGGTGTAGCAGTGATACGGATTCACTCCATGGTGCTGAAAAGAAAGCTCTGCTGTTGGGACAGCTTTATGTAGGCCCTAACAGTTTGTGGGCACCGTTTGTCACTGTTATAGCGCAATTGATGTATTGTTTAGTGTTGTATTGTGTTGTGTAGTGGCTTTGCTTTCATGCATCTCAAAAAAATGTAGGGGGTTTGCCCCACCAAGATTTACATGCTAAAATCGCCACTGTATATGTAGAAATATATACCAACTCAGTGCTTTCATGTAAATGACATCTATTGTATGTATCAGGAGGTAAGACACAAAAGAGATACACCACTTTTTATAATCAGTGGAAGGTTTATCTTCCTTTTGTTGTTACTCGGATCTACAAAATATATTGTCACTCTTGGAGGGAAATGGAAGTCTAACGAAACCAGTATCTTCCTAATCAGAATCAAACACGTCTTAGCCTTATGCTTCTTGCTGTTAGCTACCTGAGAGGAGTTTAACGACGATCCTTCCGCTCTCTGTTCTACTCTGCTCCTTTAATACCGATTTAAATCCTCTGAAGTAGTATTTACTCTACAAGACATATTTCAATATACAATTAACTGGGCTTAATTGTACCACAATGGCTACAACAATAGATTTGGGATCATGTCAACCAAAGGAAATGACACTCCCTGTCTACACCTTCAAAGTCAATAGCAATACAGAATCAAGGCCATCCAAATGTTTCAGCTCTCGTCAGCAGAGAGGATGTACTTCAGAGACAGCCACTACACAAAGCACATATCTTCAATTTCAGTCCTCTCATCTGGACAATCTGCACTAAATACAGCAGGAGCAACAGGGCGCCCACGCAATTATCACAGTCTTTGGTCAGTGGCTGCTCATCGATTGGGCTGTGGAGAGTAGAGGAGCATAATTGGTCATGGTGCCCGAGCCCCTGTGGGACATTACTGAAGAGCCACAGACACACAGTTCAGTCCTGTTGCTATCATCAGGGAAGGAGTACAGAGATAAACACGTCTTTTTCTCTCCTTCAGTTTGAAGCTGTGATATCAGCTGAGGAGCGGAAAGGGAATCTTCTGCTGTGTCTTGCCTTGATTGTGTTGAATGAATTGAGGCTCGATGAGAACTGTGGCTTCTCTCCTGTATTTGTGTTACTTTGAGACAGTGTATTTTGCCATGAGTGCACATTCAGGGTTGTGGCCATGTTGCAGTCAGTCTCAACCATACTGTTGTAATAAAGCCTCAAAAACAACTGCCAGAGTTTAGCTTGATAACAATGGTCAAGTAGTGATACTTCAAACCCCATGGGATGGGATTCCCCTGAGAGTGTGTGTGAACATGTTTCTACATGGCATCTACTACTAACTAACTTCAGTAATTACAGATTGACTGTTTACTCGTCTTTTGTCATTGACTGACATTTTAAATAATTACAGCCAATAAAGAAACTGCATTTTTTTAGGCAGGATTTAAAAAGACACTGCTATTGTAGCAAAAGCAAGGATTCGATCAACCTTGGAACTTTTTGGGGGTACTTCAAGGCATCCTGAGAAGCTACATACCGCTATAAATGTATCATGAGAGAGGTTGAATGTTACGGAAAGTACAAACAACGCTCTCTATACAATGCCAAATTCAACATGCTTATAATTTTTTGGGGAAAAAAATCTATAATAATAATTGGAAAGACAATAGAGAAGATGTCAAGTCAAAATCTAAGTTTATTGGTCGTGTACACAGATTTTCAGATGTTAGCACAGGTGCAGTGAAATGCTTATGTTTTTAGCTCCAATAGTTCAGTAATACCTAGCAATAATACAAAATAAAAAACTATACATGCATAATCCTGAAAAATAAACATTACAGCTTTCTTCTAACCTACAAACAATACCCCACAATAACAAAGCAAAAACAAGTTTTTATAAATGTTTGATATTTTATTAACAATAAAAAACGGAAATATCACATTTACATTAGTATTCAGACCCTTTACTCAGTACTTTGTTGAAGCATCTTTGGCAGTGATTACAGCCTTGAGTTTTCTTGGGTATGACGCTATAAGCTTTGCACACCTGTATTTCAGGAGTTTCTTCCATTCTTCTCTGCAGACCCTTTCAAGCTCTGTCAGGTTGGATGGGAAGCGTCCCTGCACAACTATTTTCAGGTCTCTCCAAAGATGTTAGATCGGGTTCAAGTCCAACCTCTGGCTGGTCCACTCAAGGACATTCAGAGACTTGTTTCCGAAGCCACTTTCTTGGCTGTGTGCTTAGGGTCGTTGTCCTGTTGGAAGGTGAACCTTCGCCTCAGTCCGAGGTCCTGATGGCTCTGATCTCTCTGTACTTTGCTTTCCCTCGATCCTGACTAGTCTCCCAGTCCCTGCCACTGAACAACATCCCCACACCATGATGCTGCCACCGCTATGCTTCACCGTAGGGATGGTGCTAGGTTTCCTACAGATGTGACGCTTGGCATTCAGCCTAAAGAGTTCAACCTTGGTTTCATCAGACCAGAGAATCTTGTTTCTCATGGTCTGAGAGTCCTTTAGGTGCCTTTTGGCAAACTCCAAGAGGGCTGTCATGTGCCTTTTACTGAGAAGATGCTTCCGTCTGGCCACTCTACAATAAAGGCCTGATTGTTGGGGTGCTGCAGAGATGGCTGTCCTTCTGAAAGGTTCTCCCATCTCCACAGAGGAACTCTGGACCTCTCTCAGAGTGACCATTGGATTCTTGGTCCACTCCCTGACCAAGGCCCTTCTCCCTGACCAAGGTTTCTGCTCTGACATGCACTGTCAACTGTGGGACCTTATATAGACAGGTGTGTACGTTTCCAAATCATGTCCAATCAATTCAATTTACCACAGGTGGACCCCAATTAAGTTGTAGCAACGTCTCAAGGATGATCAATGGAAACAGGATGCACCTGAGCTCAAATTCGTGTCTCATAGTAAAAGGTCTGAATACTTATGCAAATAAGGTTTTAATTTGTAATAAATTATCAGAAATTTATAAAAACCTGTTTTTCCTGCATTATTATGGGGTATTGTGTGTAGATTGTAGAGGACAAACATGTATTTAATACATTTTTGAACAAGGCTGTAACGTAACAAACTGTGAAAAAAGTAAAGGGGTCTGGAAACTTTCCAAACGCACTGCAAATATACAGTACCAGTCAAAAGTTTTAGAACACCTACTCATTCAAGGGTTTTTCTTTATTTTTACTATTTTCTACATTGTAGAATAATAGTGAAGACATCAAAGCTATGAAATAACACATATGGAATCATGTAGTAACCAAAAAAAGTGTTAAACAAATCAATATATATTTTATACTTGAGATTCTTCAAATTCTTTCTTTATTTGAGATTCTTTACCATAATGAGACACAAGTTTCAATTATATTTATCATAATATATGTTTGTTAATGTACCATTAAAAAGTAACATGATGATTGAGTGTCTACATAGCTGTACCATGATATTTGCATTGCTACTAAATAAACCTCCAATTGCTCCCCACTATTCCACCCGCTAAAAGCCTTCCTCATCCCGAGTTGGGTTGTCATCCCAATGCCCGGCAGACCACCCCCGATCCCCCGTATCCCATAACCCTGAAGAGACTGGGATCCATCCTTCGAAAAGAGCACACAGTGCCACCCACAGAACAGAAGCAGATCAACCGCCAAATGCATTTTAAAATCTTGTTTATTAGTAATTCATATTTGTAGTAATGTAGGCAGTTTATGAAAAGGAATTTTACCTCTCCCCAGTCTCGCCATTACCAAAACTACATTATGGCAAGCAATTATTATTTTAGCAAACAATTATTTTGATTCATCCTATATTGTCCCTAATATCTTTAACTTCCTTGCGGATACACACACACACACACACACACACACACACACACACACACACACACACACACACACACACAAATACACACACACACACACACACACACACAAATACACACACACACACACACTCAACCCCTTTCCCCCACAACAACCATAGACTCAGATTCTCAACAGTTGCACCATCCCGGAAATCAACTCAAGAAAGGTCTTGACTTACGAATGCATATACAGTTGCAGCTGTATGAGAAGGCCTGCAAAACAGCAAAGAAAATGGGCAGATATGGGGAGATTTGATTAACCATTGTCACGTCCTAGGTGATGGAGGTCAGATATACAGTTGAAGATGGAAGTTTACATACACTTAGGTTGGAGTCCTTAAAACTCATTTTTCAACCACTCCACAAATGTCTTGTTAACAAACTATAGTTTTGGCAAGTTGGTTAGGACATCTACTTTGTGCATGACACATGTAATTTTCCAACAATTGTTTAAAGACAGATTATTTCACTTATAATTCACAATTACAGTGGATCAGAAGTTTACATACACTAAATTGACTGTGCATTTAAACAGCTTGGAAAATTCCAGAAAAAGATGTAATGGCTTTGGAAGGTTCTGATAGGCTAATTGACATCATTTGAGTCAATTGGAGGTGTACCTGTGGATGTATTTCAAGGCCTACCTTCAAACTCAGTGCCTCTTTGCTTGACATCATGGAAAAGCAAAAGAAATCAGCCAAGACCTCAGAAAAAAGTATTGTAGACCTCCACAAGTCTGGTTCATCCTTGGGAGCAATTTCCAAACACCTGAAGGTACTACATTCATCTGTACAAACAATAGTATGCAAGTATAAGCACAATGGGACCACGCAGCCAGCATACCGCTCAGGAAGGAGACAAGTTCTGTCTCCTAGAGATAAACGTACTTTGGTGCGAAAAGTGCAAATCAATCCCAGAACAACAGCAAAGGACCTTGTGAAGATGCTGGAGGAAACAGGTACAAAAGTATCTATATCCACAGTAAAACGAGTCCTATATTGACATAATCTGAAAGGCCGCTCAGCAAGGAAGAAGCCACTGCTCCAAAACCGCCATCAAAAGCCACACTACGGTTTGCAACTGCACATGGGTACAAAGATCGTACTTTTTGGAGAAATGTCCTCTGGTCTGATGAAACAAAAATATAACTGTTTGGCCATAATAACCATCGTTATGTTTGGAGGAAAAAGGGGGAGGCTTGCAAGCCGAAGAACACCATCCCAACCGTAAAGCACGAGGGTGGCAGCATCATGTTGTGGGGGTGCTTTGCTGCAGGAGGGACTGGTGCACTTCACAAAATAGATGACATCATGAGGACGGAAAATTAGGTGGATATATTGAAGCAACATCTCAAGACATCAGTCAGGAAGTTAAAGCTTGGTCGCAAATGGGTCTTCCAAATGGACAATGACCCCAAGCATACTTCCAAAGTTGTGGATAAATGGCTTAAGGACAACAAAGTCAAGGTATTGGAGTGGCCATCACAAAGCCCTGACCTCAATCCTATAGAAACTTTGTGGGCAGAACTGAAAAAGCGTGTGCGAGCAAGGAGGCCTACAAATCTGACCCAGTTACAACAGCTCTGTCAAGAAGAATGGGCCAAAATTCACCCAACATATTGTGGGAAGCTTGTGGAAGGCTACCCGAAACGTTTGACACAAGTTAAACAATTTAAAGGCAATGCTACCAAATACTAATTGAGTGTATGTAAACTTCTGGGAATGTGATGAATGGGAATGTGATGAAAGAAAGTGAAAGCTGAAATAAATCATTCTCTCTACTATTATTCTGACATTTTACATTCTTAAAATAAAGTGGTGATCCTAAGTGACCCAAGACAGGGAATTTTTACTAGGATTAAATGTCAGGAATTGTGAAAAACTGAGTTTAAATGTATTTGGCTCAGGTGTATGTAAACTTCAAACTTCAACTGTACCCCATTCCCCTGAAACATCCACACATGATCCCCCATTGTGACCATACTCCCAAGCATCTCCATGCAGTCAGACCTTTGATTTTGTGCCACCATGGCCACAATAATATACCCCCTCTCTGAATGTCCGAGTTTGACCCCCTCCCCATAGGTTACTGCAGCCATTGTTGCCAGCACTGCCACTACCTGGGTGGGGGCACCCCACCGGAATCCCTACCGGCTAGGTACAAGGTCGTCAAGGTTCTCATTAGCAGCTTTGAGAATGTCCTTGTATATTATGATCTCCCATCAGGGGGCTTTTCAGGACCAATCCTGCCAGGCAGGCTCAGAATCTTGAGGGGGCAGGGCTGCTCTAGATCTCTGACTGCATTTTGGCTGCATACAGGCAGCTTACAGCAGGCCCATAAAACAGATAGGGACTTCTCCTTAGTATCTGGGTCATTCAGGTGGGTGTCTAGGGTATAGTGTTGTGGACCATTCCATCAATATAGGACCATAAATAAATAAATGAAATGTATAATTTATTTTAAAAATGTAGTTCCCCATGATAGGACAATAAATAAATTAGATGTATCATTTATTTTGGTTTATCTTGGTTTCTCAGTGCTAGCGCCTATGATCTTACTCTTCATGTCTTAAAGTAATGATGGACTGTTGTTTCGCTTTGCTTATTTGACCTGTCCTTGCCATAATATGGACTTGGTCTTTTACCAAATAGGGCTATCTTCTGTACACCACCCCTAACTTGTCACGACACAACTGATTGGCTCAAACACATTAAGAAGGAAAGATATTCCACAAATGTACTTTTAAGAAGGCACACCTGTTCATTGAAATACATTCCAGGTGACTACCTCATGAAGCTGGTTGAGAGAATGCCAAGAGTGTGCAAAGCTGTCATCAAGGCAAAGGGTGGCTATTTGAACAATCTCAAATATAAAATATATTTTGATTTGTTTAATACTGTTTTGGTTAATACATGATTCCATATGTGTTATTTCAAAGTTTTGATGTCTTCACTATTATTCTACAATGTAGAAAATAGTCAAAATAAAGAGAAACCCTTGAATGAGTAGGTGTTGTAAAACTTTTGACCGGTAGTGCATATCTCTCATATTTTTTCACACCGAGTGAAGGAAAATATAAAGACAGCGGAATACAGCAGTCTCGATATGTGGCTTGGAGCCAAGAACCTGGCCAAGAAAATCCATGCAGTGAGTTTGTAACGAAAGGTATTACAGTATATATTTTTTTACTTTTATGCTGTGACGATGTTGCTCCAGTGTTGGGATTCTTATCATATCTAGACAGCACAGATTAAAGGCCAGGCAGAACTCATCCTGTGGACGACGGAGGTTGTCAAACACAGATTAAAGGCCATGAAGAACTCATCCTGTGGATGAAGGAGGTTGTCAACCACTTGGTGGTGCTGTAAAAGGGGGGACACATATGAGGAATTTATTGTAAGTCATATTTATCTTGTCTTATTTATTACTCTCATGTACGTGTTATGTTTGAGTGATGATGTATTAACTGTATTGTGCTTAGCTGTCAGCTAGTACTTGTCCCTGAGTTGCTGAAATCATGTCTGCAATAGGCAAAGTGGGTATTTGTATTTGCATTTATTATGGATCCCCATTAGCTGCTGCCAAGGCAGTTATACATTTTAAAAACATTACAATACATTCACAACAGATTTCACAACATATTACTGTGCGCCCTCATTTCCCTACTCTACTACCACATATTGTCAGTGGAATTTTGCATCCCAATGATAATAATTAACAATCAATAAGCCTTGACTAATCCCCAAGGTTTGTAAGACACTGGGTTAAGAATAATTAGGCAAGGACTCAGCTTTCTGCAAAAGGTCTGTACAGTTTATTTAGAGAATGTTCTGAAGTCCATTACACAAAGACATTAATTGTATGCTCACTCCCCCCCTTACGCACATACCTCCACACAAACAGTAGGTGAGTTGTATCCCTCCCCGGAGTTCTCACCACTGTTGATCACTACCCAGCGCTGTCTGTTCCTTTCCCCCGAGATTAGAGGGACCTTGAGGGTCACTCCCTTTCTTCTCTAAGTTACTCAAAGTTCCTCAGCTGTTGGGTCAATCACAGTCTATTTGTTGTTTTCTTAGGCCCACTATACACACACACACACATTTCATTTTTGTCCCGGGCCTCTACTAGACCTTATGGGCCTTTCGATTAGTACTTTAATTATTCATTATACATGCTACATAACTACTAATTACTAATTGGCTACGTGACAGGGTTGGATTTTTTAATCATTTACCTTTGAACATATTATTCCCTTATCACATATCTATAACACAATCCATATGTACATAGTGCGTATGTTATCGTGTGTTTGCATGCATGTGTCTATGTTTGTGTTGCTTCACAGTTCCCGCTATTCCATAAGGTGTATTTGTATCTGTTTTATAAATCAAATTGTACTGCTGCCATGAGTTACTTGATGTGGAATAGAGTTCCATGTAGTCATAGCTTTATGTAGTACAGTGCGCCTCCCATAGTCTGTTCTGGACTTGGGGACTGTGAAGAGACCTCTGGTGACGTGTCTTGTGGGGTATGCATGGGTGTGTGCCAGTACTTCAAACAGACAGCTCGGTGCATTCAACACCTCTCACACATACAAGTAGTGATGAAGTCAATCTCTCCTCTACTTTGAGCCAGGAGAGATTGACATGCATATCATTCATGTTAGCTCTCTATGTACATCCAAGGGCTAGCCGTGCTGCCCTGTTCTGAGCCGATTGCAATTTTCCTTTCTGGGATTTTTTTTTTAAATGCATGCATTGCGATTGTATCTTTCAGGACCTGTGGAGAGGTGTTATTCACCATGTGGTGAATGAACACACATGGACACTGGGACGTTATGAACATGACTGCCTGGGGGAACAACCACACCAAGGAATGGTTCAAAAAGGGCCCAGGTGGTTATATATTTTCTAAAGAATCGTTCCCTCTACTTAGCAGTTGGTTACAGATAATGGTCTAGTATGCATTACTGAAGTAATGTCCTTTGGACCAGTAGAATATTGGTCACAGAGGAGATGGTTGGGAAACTGCATTAGGGTGATGTTTGACATGCACACAGCCAAAGGAGGATTTCAGGATTATTTTTTTTTAAAGGCAGTAAATGAGGCTGAATGAACTGCTTCGCTGCCAGACAAGGCTCCGCTGATAGCCAGGTGTAGCAGTGGTAAAGTGCAATTCATGTATTGTTTAGTGTTGTGTTGTGTAGTGGCTTTGCTGGTATGCATCCCACATAATTTATTTTTTTGACCCACCAAGATTTACATGCTAAAATCGCCACTGTTCTAGCCTATTGAAACAACACAGAGCAGACCATCCCCTTCCCCAGACCCCTTTCTGAACCTTGTTTTGATTTAGATTGTGGTCGGTGATTGGGTTTTGACCGTGTGACGACAGTGGGCCTTTAAACAGTTAGTTCAGATTAAATCTATTGAGGTCTTTACACAGCTAGATCTAATGATCCACCTATGCTGCTACATATTACCCGGACCACCTTTCAGCCATAGCTCTATTAAAATAGATCGTTGACCTCTTTACCCTCTAATCCACCCATTTGTAACGCCCTGGCCATAGAGAGGGGTTTTTAGTTCTCTATTTTGGTTAGGCCAGGGTGTTACATGGGTGGGCGTTCTATGTTAATTTTTCTATGTTGGTTTGTTTCTTTGGTTGGCCGTGTGTGGCTCTCAATCAGGAACAGCTGTAGTTCGTTGTTGCTGATTGGGAGTCATACATAGGCAGCCTGTTTTTCCTTTGGGGTTTGTGAGTGATTGTTTTCTGTTTAGTGTGTAACCGGACAGAACTGTTGCTGGTCGTTTTGATTATTTTGTAGTGTTCTCTTTTTACATAAAATTTCAAAGATGAATACACATCCTCCGCTGCACCTTGGTCTCATTCTGAAGACGGCCGTTACACCATCCCTGTGTTCTTGGGGCTCTACCTGCCTCTAGGGGTGTGTATTATGTCTGGAATTACACACACATCTTTTATTTCTCGTTAGGTTACAAGTGACACAAGGTTCGGATCATAGGTGTTTTTGATCTGGTTATATTCTGAGTTTCTGTTTTAGCCATTTTTCTTGGGTAGCTAAGGGTTAACTTGCATTTGATCATGTTCACATTGCGTCTTAACTCCTTAAAGCTGGAATCAGCGAGTCGTCGGCGACCCCCAGGATGCACCTCTTTTGTTATTTCATTGGTAACGAAACCCAACACTGACCTCTTTTTCTCACTTCTCTTTTCGGGTCAAGTTGATCCAGATCCAATGCTCATGATGATGATGCTTGTTCAGTAGAACATGTCTAAAAAAAACGTTGTCCTGCTATCACAAATGTTTATCTACAACTAGCTAGCGGCTGACTACTCTGCTGTTTACATTCTAGCTTTCTCACGCATGCTCATGCGCGCTCCCTCATGCCCAAGCACTCTCTCTCACATCTATGCGCTCTCCCACTCTCTCACAAGCATATATTGTATATATAAACAACACAAGGAGCAGGGGGAAGGAAGCCTGAGGTCATGGACAACTCGCTTTAAATATGTAATTGAGTTCATTTGTCCAGGGTTAATTATGTGTTTTATATCCCGGTTGAAAATTCCTCTGGAATATCGGTACCATAACCTAATCATTTCAGGCGTGTCTTATTTCACTGGACATCCCATGTCTCCTTGAATAGCAAGGGTTGGAGTAAGTTCTCATTTACCTGCATAGACCTGGCACAAGTCATTGGTGTTAACTGTTGTTTTTAGGGTGACATTTCAACCGTAGAATGTCAATGGTAACCAATTTTCAACATAGACAAAAGTTGTCTGAAATTTGTAAAATTGTGCGTTTGAAACTTTATATGCAGAAAAAACAAATATGCAAACAATGTAAAATGATTACTTATTCAAGCACACTTTCAGATGTATAAATACAATCGGACAATTCCCCATTTAAACTTTGTTGTGATGGGAGAAAGTGCAGTGATGACCCTTTAGAATCTTTGATATGACATGGTGTGCCCAGTAAGAAGGTTGTTGATGTCCTGAAGATGCACCTGGCAGGTGTTTGTGTGTGGAGGATGCATACTGAGGGAGAGGATGTGTTCTGTTCTCAGCAAGTGACATGATGCCATACCAAATTCATGCCAATAAGCGTCTGGCAACGGACACTCTTTAGGCATAATACTAGTATGTCATCATGCCAAACGCTTTGAGAATCCTAGCACCCAGGGTGGAGCCCAGTGTACTGTGAACAAGGATCAGGGAAAGTGGGGATGGCAAGTTGATTTCCTGCACCAAGGGCACCATGCTGCCACATAACAAACTGTGTGACAGCATGCCGATACTTAAAAAAATATATAATTCACCTTTTTTTAACTAGGCAAGTCAATTAAGTACAAATTCTTATTTACAATGACAGCCTATTGGGGAACAGTGGGTTAACTGCCTTGTTCAGGGGCAGAATGACAGATTTTTACCTTGTCAGCTCAGGGATTCGATCCAGCAACCTTTCGGTTACTAGTCCAACACTAACCACTAGGCTACCTGTACTCCCGGGCATCATCTAGACTAAACACATACAAGCATGCGTGCACACACAACACAGTAAACAGGTGAGCTGTCTCCAGTGATCATATGGCACACTGACGTCTCAGTCCTTGTGACGTCACAACGTCTGCCTCGTCAACTCCACTAATATCTGGTCTCGCTGCCAAGAGCTGCCGTTCTATAATGAGCCGTCTCCACTAGAGCTGAGACTCACAGCAGGGTGGACACACATATCTATCCCACTGATGCAAAACCACTGGCAGGGGTCTTGGTGTGTGTGTGTGTGTGTGTGTGTGTGTGTGTGTGTGTGTGTGTGTGTGTGTGTGGGTGGGGAACTTTACGTGGGGAACAACGGGGGGTTGGTTCTTTAGGTCTAGCATCAGTTCTGAATGACTCACCAGTCATATCCTACTGTGTCTGAAACAGAAAGAGATTGGGATCTACAGGCCTTTGACTAAGGACACGAGGGAAGGGAGCTTAACTTACCGTATGCCCGCATCCCACCATTTCTCTGGCTGTCCTTTTGATACGTTCTCTGTTACGTTTTTCAATTAACATTCTGTCATCTTTTGGAGAGAGAAGAGAGAGGGGTGCGAGTTTCTGTAGCGTCACATTAAATGTGTGGACATAAATGAGCTGAGATATGGCGCTCCACTGCTAAAGGTTATAGAGGATGTGTAATATGCATCGCATCACACAGCTACTAGAAGACAGACATCTATGACTCCTCTTCAATTGTTGAACTCACTCTGCCCCTTTATTAAATCATTCCTCATGACCATCTCATCCTCTTATTGTAGTTATTGTTTCAGCCCAAATGAGTTGAACCCAAGCCCTTCAATAGAGTGGAGTGTGCTAGCAGTCATACTGTATATTTTCTGTACTGTATAACTATCTCACAGAGCTTACAGTAACACAAGGCGGATTCTACAGCATCTCATGACTAAACAGAACAGAAGCACTGCTGTGGGGTGCGTATGTCCTCAGCCTGTGATGCTGTCATGTTACTGTAATGTGAGATAACATCAACCGATTATGTCAGCGTCTCATGGATGTTAAAACAGCCGTTGGCCTGTAAACAGTCAGGCAACCAATGAGATCGGGGAGGGTGGAAGGGCTGAGGTACTTGAGAAAAATGTAATTGTTTCAAAGTCTGAAAATAGAATAAAGTAAGCGCATAGGCAATAAGGCAGGTAAGAAATAAGGCAGGTTCAAGCTTGCTGGTTTCATGCTTGCTTATTTTGTTAGACAGATAAAAGAGAAAGGTGCTGTAGTGGCTAACCTAATCAACAGTACCTGATAGCCCCTCTATCACATGTGGGAACGCAAATGTTCTTTATTTTCAAGATAAAAACATAGTAAGAATTTCATACAGGCAGATGTAATTACCATAAGTACATACAGTTGAAGTCGGAAGTTTACACATACACCTTAGCCAAATATATTTCAACTCAGTTTCACAATTCCTGACGTTTAATCCTAGTAAAAATTCCCTGTCTTAGGTCAGTTAGGATCACCACTTTATTTTTAAGAATGTGAAATGTCAGAATTATAGTAGAGAGAATTATTTATTTCAGCTTTCACTTTCTTTCATCACATTCCCAGTGGGTCAGAAGTTTACATACACTCAATTAGTATTTGGTAGCATTGCCTTTAAATTGTTTAACTTGGGTCAAACGTTTCGGATAGCCTTCCACAAGCTTCCCACAGCAAGTTGGGTGAATTTTGGCCAATTCATCCTGACAGAGCTAGTGTAACTGAGTCAGGTTTGTAGGCCTCCTTGCTCTCACATGCTTTTTTAGTTCTGCTCACAAATTTTCTATAGGATTGAGGTCAGGGCTTTGTGATGGCCACTCCAATACCTTGACTGTGTTGTCTATATTGCCACAACTTTCATTGTCCATTTGGGTCATTGTCCATTTGGAAGACCCATTTGCGTCCAAGCTTTAACTTCCTGACTGATGTCTTGAGATGTTGCTTCAATATATCCACCTAATTTTCCGTCCTCATGATGCCATCTATTTTGTGAAGTGCACCAGTCCCTCCTGCAGCAAAGCACCTCCAAACATATCGATGGTCATTATAGCCAAACAGTTCTATTTTTGTTTCATCAGACCAGAGGACATTTCTCCAAAAAGTATGATCTTTGTCAGCATGTGCAGTTGCAAACCGTAGTCTGGCTTTTTTTATGGCGGTTTTGGAGCAGTGGCTTCTTCCTTGCTGAGCGGCCTTTCAGGATATCTCGACATCGGACTCGTTTTACTGTGGATATAGATACTTTTGTACCTGATTCCCCCAGCATCTTCACAAGGTCCTTTGCTGTTGTTCTGGGATTGATTTGCACTTTTCGCACCAAAGTACGTTCAACTCTAGGAGACAGAATGCGTCTCCTTCCTGAGTAGTATGACGGCTGCGTGGTCCCATGGTGTTTATACTTGCGTACTGTTGTTAGTACAGATGAACGTGGTACCTTCAGGTGTTTGGAAATTGCTCCTAAGGATGAACCAGACTTGTGGAGGTCCACCATTTTTTTCTGAGGTTTTGGCTGATTTCTTTTGATTTTACCATGAAGTCAAGCAAAGAGGCACTGAGTTTGAAGGCAGGCCTTGAAATACATCCACAAGTACACCTCCAATTGACTCAAATGATGTCAATTAGCCCATCAGAAGCGTCTAAAGCCATTACATAATTTTCTGGAATTTCCCAAGCTGTTTAAAGGCACAGTCAACTTAGTGTATGTAAACTTCTGATCCACTGGAATTGTGATACAGTGAATTATAAGTGAAATAATCTGTTTGTAAACAATTGTTGGAAAATTACTTGTGTCATGCACAAAGTAGATGTCCTAACCAACTTGCCAAAACTATAGTTTGTTAACAAGAAATGTGTGGAGTGGTTGAAAAACAAGTTTTAATGACTCCAACCTAAGTGTATGTAAACTTCCGACTTCAACTGTATCTTAAATTAGTTCCAAGGTGTTAACCATTATTCAACGGTTGGGTCTAATCCTGAATGCTGATTGGTTACAACCGCATTCCAGTCGGTGTCTATTCCACAAGTTACCACTGGCTAAATCTATGGCGTTAAAATGCCTATTCACTCTGTTCCATCTGACTACGCAATCCCCTGTCTCATCAGCACAGACAAGCAATTTATAAACTTGATCTCCACTATAAAAAACATTTAGACATTATCTCACATTTCCTTCAGACTAACATTTAGCTTTCAACAGCGGAGATTTGTATAAGCTTTGCTGTCGGTCTCTGACATTTGCAACATTGTTTCAATATTCAAATTTGATCTCCAGCTGTCCCATAGTAATGAATGTGTTGGGAGTCAGGAAGAGACAGACAGACAGGCAGGCAGTGTTTCTCAGCCAGTCGAAATCCTGAATCAGCTGGCATAATTCTTCTGGATATATGCAAATTAAATGTCAATTGAAAAAAGGTCAAACGAAACAAATTGCAGCTAGTTTACAGTCTTTCCAGCTTCAGTTTGAAGTGATTTTGTTAGCTGTGTTGTTGGCTAGCTCCTCTGAACAACAGTGTCCTGACGAGAGAGCACATTTTCTATGCCAGGCTGATCACGCTTCATTGGCTTATTGTTATGGATGTATCCAAATAAATGTCACTAGAAAACAGCTTAAACTTGGTGTCCACATCCCCAACAAACTAGAATGGTCCAAACACACCAAGACAGTCGTGAAGAGGGCACGACAAAGCCTATTCCCCCTCAAGAAACTAAAAAGATTTGGCATGGGTCCTGAGATCCTCAAAAGGTTCTACAGCTGCAACATCGAGAGCATCCTGACTGGTTGCATCACTGCCTGGTATGGCAACTGCTCGGCCTCTGACCGCAAGGCACTACAGAGGGTAGTGCGTACGGCCCAGTACATCACTGGGGCTAAGCTGCCTGCCATCCAGGACCTCTACACCAGGCGGTGTCAGAGGAAGGCCCTAAAAATTGTCAAAGACCCCAGCCATCCCAGTCATAGACTGTTCTCTCTGCTACCACATGGCAAACAATACCGGAGCGCCAAGTTCAGGACCAAAAGGCTTCTCAACAGTTTTTACCCCCAAGCCATAAGACTCCTGAACAGGTAATCAAATGGCTACCCGGACTATTTGCATTGTGTGCCCCCCAACCCCTCTTTTACCCTGCTGCTACTCTCTGTTTATCATATATGCATAGTCACGTTAACTATACATTTATGTACATACTACCTCAATTAGCACGACCAACCAGCACATTGGCTAACCGAGCTATCTGCATTGTGTCCCGCCACCCACCACCCGCCAATCCCTCTTTTACGCTACTGCTACTCTCTGTTTATCATATATGCATAGTCACTTTAACCATATCTACATGTACATACTACCTCAATAGGCCCGACTAACCGGTGCCTGTATATAGCCCCGCTACTGTATATAGCCTCGCTACTGTTATTTTTCACTGTCTTTTTACTGTTGTTTTTATTTCTTTACTTACCTTTTGTTCAACAATACTTTTTTTTTTTAATTGAACTGTTGGTTAGAGAATGTAAGTAAGCATTTCCCTGTAAGGTCTACAACTGTTGTATTCGGCTCACGTGACAAATAAAGTTTGATTTGATTTAAACAAATGCAAATGAAGCTACTGTTGTTATTCTGGCTGCACTGTTTGACGTGACAGTAAGTTAGCCGTAGTTGGCTAGCTAGCAAGCAAGGGATAAGAACATTGCCAGCCAGTATGGCAATGGAACAAATAGAACGAACGACTGGGTCGCGTCTCTGGCAACCGGACCAATAAAACAAACGACCAGCCGGCTTGGGTAGCAACCCTAGATTTGTGTCGGGACTATATCTTGTGGAAGGATAAAATAGTATGAATCAAAATAACGTTATTTATGAAAATATGTAAATTATTATTTGAATATGTTGGTAACCCATTGTATAAAAGGCCCTGGAAGCCGGTGTTTGGAGGATATATTGGCATGGTTTGCCGGCCCTCGACTTCGTCTCGGTCCTAACAACACCCATGCCAATAACCTCCAAACACCGGCTTCTCGGGCATTATCACTTAAATATACAATGCCTTTTAGTCTACAAATTAAGTAGGCCAAAACACCTCCTACAGGTGCAATTGTTGTTATTACATCTAATTGTTAATTTGATTGAAGGAGATAAATTACCAGCAAACGTTCATTTCAAACAGTATCCTCCTTAGGCTTCATGAGTAAAGGATGGTATTCCTGAATAGGTTCTCTATTCTGCACTGGTTCTACCTAATGGAACAGTCTGCACTGTGTCTCTCCCTGCTGCCACACCATCAGTGGGGTGTCCATTTCTGTGCCTTGTGCATTTATTTAAATCAGGTCAAATCACAGCAGACCAGAGGTGACATTCAGTGTAACAGGATATCTGAGAACAGGGGTCTCTAGACACACTCACCCATCTTTGGATTAAATTAATCAATCTGAACCTCTCTAAGGACACGCACACATACGGGGGGGGGGGGGGGGGGGAGAGAACGGGGGGAGAGAGAGAGAGGGGAGAGAAATTGTGCTTTTATAACACTTCAGACAGAGATGGGCTATTTGAAGACAATTCCATAGAAACTGTTCCACAGCTAACTGAGACGTGCATACGAAAATATTAGTTGATATGGAAATTAGCTGGCACCGTCACCTGCAGTCCTTTCTTCTCATATTGAGCAGGTCTACTAACCCAAACATGACTCTCAAATGTAATGTTTGCTTTCCATGCAGGGAAATTTGATATATTGTAACAGCAACAGCAACTTCAATGGGGATTTGAACAACATTGCAGGTACATTGAGCAGGTACATTGAGCCCAGGTCAGGGGAAAATAGCACTGCCACCAATGCCTACAACCACACAACAACAAACTACGGGGAGAATAGACAAAGCAGAACCTGACATGTCCTTTCTACCGTAGAATAAAGTACAGTAGATCATAAGAGGGACAACATACCCTTACATCCATCTAAAACCTCTAGCAATTGCATAATCAGTAGCTCAGGGTGAGTGGCTAGGTCATTTTAAGAAGTGAAACGTGTGTGGGCCCAGTCTGAGCTCCACTACTTCAGACTGACAGTAGATGTCATCACTGAGCTTCAGTAAAACATCAATGGTTTTCACTGCTACTCCCCTGACGCCATACTACCACGCAATCACAATGGAGCCCTAGCCCCTATGAGCTTATACTTACAGTCCTATAGGATCCCCTCACAAGTCCGAGGCATGCAGTGCATGAAAGTACATGGAAGATCATAGACAAATGAAGATGGTGAAATTAGGACACACAGGCTTACAGTACATGTGTCCCAATCCCAAATGGTAACCAATTTCCTACATAGGGCTCTGGTCAAAAGTAGTGCACTATTGTCAAAAGTAGTTCAGTATGTAGGAAATAGGGTGCCATTTGATATGTAGACATTAGAGCAGAATGTCTACTTTGCCCTTCACAAACACATGATGGCACACGACTGAGCCCAGGCAAGACACAAGGCCTGCAGTGAGACTGTTACCTCTTTTCTTAGACAAATCAAAAACGCATTTCTGCACTCCATACTGTGTCTATTTGCCTGCCAACTCCTCTGCTGAAATTGTCTTGGTCGTTCACACACACACACACACACACACACACACACACACACACACACACACACACACACACACACACACACACACACACACACACACACACACACACACACAAACACAAACAAACACACACTAACTGACTCCAGGCTAGGCAGAGAGTCATTGGGAACAGTCACTGTACAGCAAGCAGCACAAGCATCATCTCTCTGTCATTGTGAAGATCAAACATCATTAAACATTGAGTCTAATGACCGGAGCTACCGCCACATCATCACAACTTAATGTCAAGGTCATGAACCCCCTTCTAGCGTAATCCTCCTCTCTAATATTCAACGGGTTATACGGATCATGACTGCCATCTCAATTACTGGACTACTGTTTAATTGCTAGGCCTAATAATCAATTATTGTTTGATTGCCAGTCGTGTCTGCTCATGTCTTTTCAGCTAATAGTATACCATTGTCCAATGGGCGATTTGCATATACAATAGAGTAGCCTAACAGAGAAATAACTCAGAGGATTTGTTCCATGTCATTTCAGCAAGCCATGACACCCACCATCACAAGTTGTTCTGAAGTTTCTGTAGGTAGAAACAGGTAAGATTGCCATTGCTGCAACAATATTTCATTGACATTTATTTTGATATTTGAGAAATGAAGCTAACTGATTGCACCCATATTGGAAAATATTCAATAAATATAGTATCCACTGGTGTACCGGACAGCCCCGCAAGGCAGGGGGCCAATGAGCTCTGGCGGTCCAAAAAGTAATTCATTCATAAACCGTTCTCATTTCCATATGTACTAGGAAGCAAAGTGTTTGTTTCTTGGGCTTCAGGAATGTGACTGAAAAAGAACACATTTTAATGATTGAAAGAATAAGGGGGATATCGGCGAACAAATGGCTTGGTCAAGGCTACGACGGCGCCAGTGCAGTGAGTGGAGCTTACTCAGGTGATCAATAGCTCATATCAGACCGAGAGCCTCGTGCTTCTTATGTAGTTCTTTATGAGTTTTAGTTTCCGCAGAAGCGACAGTTACAGGGATGGTAAAAGCAGATTTATTGCCATAGCAACATCAGGGAAACTGGGCAGAAGGGAGGAGTGCTTCAAATACAGCAGTACTGCAACATCTTTAATTGAGCCTCTTATTCTCCTTAATTGCCGGCCTCAAAACGTTATGGAAAGAAATGAACTGTATAGGAAGCTCTGGGAACAGGTCATCTGGATACTGGACAGCCAATAAATTGGCAGATGCAAACAGATTATCATATTTGGAGGAAAACAGTTCTTGAGGGTTTGAACAGTTGAACTCAGCGAGTTTTTTCTGGCTAATAGCCTACATAAATGGGCTGCAATATTCTAGGTAAATTAAATTAGGCCTAAATTAAAGTGGTTTATCCTCAAGCAGACTACTTTTTCTCATTGTTAGCCTATTTGATGCGTACATTTTTATAAAAAGTTTATAAATAGCACCTAAATCGCAGCTAAAGACGGTATATAGATTTTTGGAACTGCTGACACACTCCAGCCACATGAGGTCTAGCATTGTCTTGCATTAGGAGGAACCCAGGGCCAACTGCACCAGCATATGGTCTCACAAGGGGTCTGAGGATCTCATCTCGGTACCTAATGGCAGTCAGGCTACCTCTGGCGAGCACATGGAGGGCTGTGCGGCCCCCCAAAGAAATGCCACCCCACACCATGACTGACCCACCGCCAAACCGGTCATGCTGGAGGATGTTGCAGGCAGCAGAACGTTCTCCACGGTGTCTCCAGACTCTGTCACGTCTGTCACGTGCTCAGTGTGAACCTGCTTTCATCTGTGAAGAGCACAGGGCGCCAGTGGCGAATTTGCCAATCTTGGTGTTCTCTGGCAAATGCCAAACGTCCTGCACGGTGTTGGGCTGTAAGCACAACCCCCACCTGTGGACGTCGGGCCCTCATACCACCCTCATGGAGTCTGTTTCTGACCGTTTGAGCAGACACATGCACATTTGTGGCCTGCTGGAGGTCATTTTGCAGGGCTCTGGCAGTGCTCCTCCTGCTCCTCCTTGCACAAAGACAGAGGTAGCGGTCCTGCTGCTGGGTTGTTGCCCTCCTACGGCCTCCTCCACGTCTCCTGATGTACTGGCCTGTCTCCTGGTAGCGCCTCCATGCTCTGGACACTACGCTGACAGACACAGCAAACCTTCTTGCCACAGCTCGCATTGATGTGCCATCCTGGATGAGCTGCACTAACTGAGCCACTTGTGTGGGTTGTAGACTCCGTCTCATGCTACCACTAGAGTGAAAGCACCGCCAGCATTCAAAAGTGACCAAAACATCAGCCAGGAAGCACAGGAACTGAGAAGTGGTCTGTGGTCACCACCTGCAGAACCACTCCTTTATTGGGGGTGTCTTGCTAATTGCCTATAATTTCCACCTGTTGTCTATTCCATTTGCACAACAGCATGTGAAATTTATTGTCAATCAGTGTTGCTTCCTAAGTGGACAGTTTGATTTCACAGAAGTGTGATTGACTTGGAGTTACATTGTGTTGTTTCAGTGTTCCCTTTATTTTTTTGAGCAGTGTATATATAAAAATGTATGGCACACGAGACACCCGTCTAATTCACGCCCGTCTCAGTGGACTAAGTCATTGTGGAGACCGTGGGGATGGTACACCAGTATCACCAGTAGTACATTTACTGTTCTAAATCTACAATGTTTGTTTGGGTAAGGTAATTTCTGTTAATGCAGTCAATATATTATTATTACAGTCTTTTACCATTTTCATTGTCAGAGTGGACACGTTGTTTGCGGACCGCACAACCCAGGCTACGCTTGTGAGGAACAAGTTTTGGTTTATTTCATTCAATTTATGAGTTGTCTTTTGTTTGTTGCGCTCCTGTCAACGTTGATTAAGGACGCATACCTGATTATGCATAGAAGTAGGCCTAGGCTACCTGCCCTCAGTGCAAATGTAGGCCTATAAATGTGCCCATTTGGAATCTGATACTATTTCTGATTGTCTTAACTCACCGCCACTGTGGAGCTTCCAAATAAATGTATTCTTCACCTCAAACAGCAAGTAAACAAAGTCTGTTTTTACATCCATTGAGAATGGCAATAGTTCTCAACTTAGCCTACTTGAAAAATCTTTCCATCCGGTGGATTGTTTTTTAAATAGGTCTACCTGGATACTTCTTATCCATTGCACAAATAGTCTACAGCTGTGTCTGTCTGGAGCTCACTGGTGTGGGAAACTGAGGGATCAGAATATTTTATACAATGTTGCAAGTTTGCCAGCTTGAGCTTCAGACCAGACCAAGTTGGTAAAATGTTTCAAGTTCCTTGCAGACAGGCCATGTGTAGCCAATGTGATTTATAGGATTTTTATTTTTATCAAGATATTTTGTAATTGCAGGCTGCTATGTTTTTATTTTTAGGCAATTTTTTTGCCTACATAGTTGGCAATGGCAATATAACTTACCTTTAGAATTTTGATTAACCACATGATACTGATTTTGAGATACGAAGACTATTATAAATTAAATGTACATATGAAAATCATAACTGCCACACAGATCAGCAGAAAAAGTAAGATAAATTGGCCCTCCAAATGGAAAAAGTTGCCGACACGTGGTGTAGCTTATTGCCGGCAACTTCAGGAGCATAACGGCAGAATCTGCAAAAGCCAGCGGCAAGGGGGAGGAGGAGGATCGGGAATCGTTTTTTTTTTCTTCTGGTTAGGCTATTTTGATCTCTAGCTCCCTCGAGTCATTTGTGTGTCTTAATTATTTAATCAGAGTGTACTTAAAGCATAAGACAAGCTCATTAGCCTACATATAGGCTAGTTGATTTTGTTAAAACACATAAGGTGTGTCTATATAGGGAAAAATACACATTTTAGTCTTTCAACCAATTTTAACAGTCGACTCTCGGTCGACCAAGATTTCTTTAGTCAGGGACAGCCCTAATTTGAATTTCCTACTTTAATTACTGAAAAAGTAATTATATTATTGCCACCAACCAGCAAAATGGCAGCATTGTGACACCGTGCATATCTTTGTGAAATGTTAGGCTTAACCTGAGAAAATGACGACCAAATAGGCCTACCGATAAACATGTATCCATTAGCTAATGCAAAGCTATGCGTTGGCATCATCGATTTGATAGGCATGCAGCCGCATAGACATGTTGCAATTTCAGCACCATGGACAGCGATCGGTAGTCTACTTTGTGAGTGGCTAACACATTCAGGTGACCTTGTGGGGCCCCAGAGAAATTGCATTACACCAGTGATAATACCCAACATCCGATTTGAACCAAACCTCTTCCTACCAATGAGTAAGACATGAGGAATCCCAAAAGATTTACAAAAGCCACCCACGGACCCCCAACACCCCATGTCAATCCCACCCCAACAACCAGTATACAGTATCAGTTCTCTGTGTTTGACAAGTAGTATGAAGCTGTGGCTTGGAGTATTGCTTCTTAATACTATGTAATGTATTCCCTGTGAATCTGGTGATGTTTTTTCCCCCTGTGCAGAGAAATTAGTCATTGAAGTCCCTTGCATTATTTAGCATGAAGTAGTGTGAAAGTGACCACTAAATGCCGCTGTTTATGCTACACCGTCACACTTTTATCGATTTTGCTGGTTTCTTGTGTTTCTTGTGTTTATTAAATAGATCGCAACTGAAAACCAATAGATTTGGTTCATAATGAAGATAAATTGTCATCCTCACAATTCAAGCCAGTCCTCCACAAAAGCAAATCTGTTTGTCCTTCTTTTACACTTAATTTTGGCCCAGGAAAAGGCCCCTTTATGTGTGGTTTATTCCCTTCAAAAAAGGTTTGGATTAGTATAATTTTTTGTTGTTGTTGTAATTTAGCAGACGTTCTTATCCAGAGAGACTTATAGGAACGATTAGGGTTAAGTGCCTTGCTCAAGGGCACATCAACAGATTTTTCACCTAGTTAGCTTGGCGAATCCAACCAGCGACCTTTCGGTTACTGGCCTAATGCTCTTAACCGCTAGGCTACCTGCCGCCCCATTAGACCATTCCTGGTAACAAGCGAACTATTAGGCTACAGCAGATCTAATGGTTTCAATGGTCTGTAATGGTTTTCAATAGTACAAGTCCCAAACACACACTGTATAGGGTTTTGCAATTGTAATCAAATTAGGTTGCATTGGGTTTAATGGTAAATGTCACTAATCACAATACATACAATACTGTTTCCTGATCATTTCATTGAAAAATATAAGACTGCCATGCAATTAATTATTTTATTAGGGTTGTCACATTTTAGTCCCTAGCCCATTGGTCATCAAAGTTTTGACTTGTAGTAAAAATTTTCAAAAGAGAATTGCATAGACATAGTCTTCCTAGAGAGCGGCCACCTGTTGGACTATTCACGAGTTGGCTTTAAGCATTAGTGTTCAGCCCTCACAATGTGTAAGCTACAAAGCCTGGCAGACAGCCTACACTCTTTCAATAAAGAATCAGGAGGCATTGGTAAGTTTAGTAGAATCTTTAGTAGAATATATTTTGTTTGTTAAACTGTAACAGATATACAAAGGAGGAAATGTATGAGAAAAAGTCACTATATATATTTACACAATCTAAGTGTCCATATAGCTTAATAACTATGCTTTAGCTCGAGCACTTAAAATAGCTAGATACATTCAAATACCAAATTATCTAAATTCCGTCACGAAACGATAGCTAGCATGCTAACATACAATGTTAAGTGACTGGGCGATAGTTAGTGCAATTAGCTTAGCATCATCAGAACTAGAATAACCATGTAAAAATGTAAATATTCGAGGAACACAATTTGAATTGGCAAAAGCATGTTATAATAACTCTAAACTACTTACAGACTTATCTTTAACCAGGGCCTAGTAAGACGGAAAAGTAGGGTTTGTCTGTTGGATTGTTATGACAGGAAATAGCTCTGAACCGAAAGTTAGCAAATTAAAAACTACAGTACCCAAATGTGCCACTAGATGACAACATAGGGCAATATAATACTTTCTACAGAAGTACAGCTATCAGAAACCTCCCCGCCTGGCATAATGTCCTTTTATGTCACTATGTTTACTTTTGGAGGAGTAGGACGATGTCAGAGACAGGTCTGAAGAACACCTTAGGCGTACCCTGTCTCATGACCTTCACATCTGTTCTGTTCTACTATCCAGGTCTGTACCCAAACAATTTGAACTCCATCTCTCTACAAACAAGTCTCTCACCGTTGTCGCCTGCTATAGACCACCCTCTGCCCCCAGCTGTGCTCTGGACACCATATGTGAACTGATTGCCCCCCATCTATCTTCAGAGCTCGTGCTGCTAGGTGACCTAAACTGGGACATGCTTAACACCCCAGCCATCCTACAATCTAAGCTTGATGCCCTCAATCTCACACAAATGATCAATGAACCTACCAGGTACCACCTCTGCTGTTTTCAACCAAGATCTCAGTGATCACTGCCTCATTGCCTTCATCCGTAACGGGTCAGCGGTCAAACAACCTCCACTCATCACTGTCAAACGCTCCCTGAAACATTTCAGCGAGCAAGCCTTTCTAATCGACCTGGCCCGGGTATCCTGGAAGGATATTGACCTCATCCCGTCAGTAGAGGATGCCTGGTTATTTTTTTTTTAAATGCCTTCCTCACCATCTTAAATAAGCATGCCCCATTCAATAAATTTAGAACCAGGAACAGATATAGCCCTTGGTTCTCTCCAGACCTGACTGCCCTTAACCAACACACAAAACATCCTGTAGATTTCTGCATTAGCATCGAACAGCCCCCGTGATATGCAACTTTTCAGGGAAGTTAGAAACCAATATACACAGGCAGTTAGAAAAGCCAAGGCTAGCTTTTTCAAGCAGAAATTTGCTTCCTGCAACACAGACTCAAAAAAGTTCTGGGACACTGTAAAGTCCATGGAGAATACGAACACCTCCTCCCAGCTGCCCACTGCACTGAGGATAGGAAACTCTGTCACCTCCGATAAATCCACTATAATTGAGAATTTCAATAAGCATTTTTCTACGGCTGGCCATGCTTTCCAGCTGGCTACCCCTACCGTGGTCAACAGCACTGCACCCCCCACAGCTACTCGCCCAAGCCTTCCCCAATTCTCCTTCTCCCAAATCCAGTCTGAAGATGTTCTGAAAGAGCTGCAAAATCTGGACCCCTACAAATCAGCCGGGCTAGACAATCTGGACCCTTTCTTTCTAAAATTATCTGCCAAAATTGTTACAACCCCTATTACTAGCCTGTTCAACCTCTCTTTCGTTTCATCTGAGATTCCAAAAGATTGGAAAGCAGCTGCTGTCATCCCCCTCTTCAAAGGAGGGGACACTCTTGACCCAAACTGCTACAGACCCATATATATCCTACCCTGCCTTTCTAAGGTCTTCGAAAGCCAAGTTAACAAACAGATTACCGACCATTTCGAATCCCACCGCACCTTCTCCGCTATGCAATCTGGTTTCAGAGCTGGTCATGGGTGCACCTCAGCCACGCTCAAGGTCCTAAACGATATCGTAGCCGCCATCGATAAGAAACAATACTGCGCTGCCATATTCATTGACCTGGCCATGGCTTTCGACTCTGTCAACCACCACATCCTCATCGGCAGACTCAATAGCCTTGGCTTCTCAAATGATTGCCTCGCCTGGTTCACCAACTACTTCTCTGATAGAGTTCAATGTGTCAAATCGGATGGCCTGTTGTCCGGGCCTCTGGTAGTCTCTATGGGGTGCCACAGGGTTCAATTCTTGGGCCAACTCTTTTCTCTGTATACATCAATGATGTCGCTCTTGCTGCTGGTGAGTCTCTGATCCACCTCTACGCGGAAGTATACACCATTCTGTATACTTCTGGCCCTTCTTTGGACACTGTGTTAACAACCCTCCAGACTAGCTTCAATGCCATACAACTCTCCTTCCGTGGCCTCCAACTGCTCTTAAATACAAGTAAAACTAAATGCATGCTCTTCAACCGATCGCTGCCCGCACCTGCCCGCCCATCCAGCATCACTGCTCTGGACGGTTCTGACTTAGAATATGTGGACAACTACAAATACCTAGGTGTCTGGTTAGACTGTAAGCTCTCCTTCCAGACTCTCATCAAACATCTCCAATCCAAATCTAGAATTGGCTTCCTATTTCGCAACAAAGCATCCTTCACTCATGCTGCCAAACATACCCTCATAAAACTAACCATCCTACCGATCCTCGACTTCGGCAATGTTATTTACAAAATAGCCTCCAATACCCTACTCAATAAACTGGATGCAGTCTATCACAGTGCCATCCGTTTTGTCAATAAAGCCCCATATACAGTGGGGGAAAAAAGTATTTGATCCCCTGCTGATTTTGTATGTTTGCCCACTTACAAAGAAATGATCAGTCTATAATTTTAATGGTAGGTTTATTTCAACAGTGAGCAACAGAATAACAACAAAAAAATCCAGAAAAACGCATGTCAAAAATGTTATAAAATGATTTGCATTTTAATGAGGGAAATAAGTATTTGACCCCTCTGCAAAACATGACTTAGTACTTGGTGGCAAAACCCTTGTTGGCAATCACAGAGGTCAGACGTTTCTTGTAGTTGGCTTCCAGGTTTGCACACATCTCAGGAGGGATTTTGTCCCACTCCTCTTTGCAGATCTTCTCCAAGTCATTAAGGTTTCGAGGCTGACGTTTGGCAACTCGAACCTTCAGCTCCCTCCACAGATTTTCTATGGGATTAAGGTCTGGAGACTGGCTAGGCCACTCCAGGACCTTAATGTGCTTCTTCTTGAGCCACTCCTTTGTTGCCTTGGCCGTATGTTTTGGGTCATTGTCATGCTGGAATACCCATCCACGACCCATTTTCAATGCCCTGGCTGAGGGAAGGAGGTTCTCTCCCAAGATTTGACGGTACATGGCCCCGTCAAATGATGCGGTGAAGTTGTCCTGTCCCCTTAGCAGAAAAACACCCACAAAGCATAATGTTTCCACCTCCATGTTTGACGGTGGAGATGGTGTTCTTGGGGTCATAGGCAGCATTCCTCCTCCTCCAAACACGGCGAGTTGAGTTGATACCAAAGAGCTCCCTTTTGGTCTCATCTGACCACAACACTTTCACCCAGTTGTCCTCTGAATCATTCAGATGTTCATTGGCAAACTTCGGACGGGCATGTATATGTATTCTTGAGCAGGGGGACCTTGCGGGCGCTGCAGGATTTCAGTCCTTCACGGCGTAGTGTGTTACCAATTGTTTTCTTGGTGACTATGGTCCCAACTGCCTTGAGATCATTGACAAGATCCTCCCGTGTAGTTCTGGGCTGATTCCTCACTGTTCTCATGATCATTGCAACCCCACGAGGTGAGATCTTGCATGGAGCCCCAGGCCGAGGGATATTGACAGTCCTTTTGTGTTTCTTCCATTTCTTCCATCTTCGCACAAAGTGTTGTCACCTTCTCACCAAGCTGCTTGGCGATGGTCTTGTAGCCCATTCCAGCCTTGTGTAGGTCTACAATCTTGTCCCTGACATTCTTGGAGAGCTCTTTGGTCTTGGCCATGGTGGAGAGTTTGGAATCTGATTGATTGATTGCTTCTGTGGACAGGTGTCTTTTTTACAGGTAACAACAAGCTGTGGTTAGGAGCACTCCCTTTAAGAGTGTGCTCCTAATCTCAGCTCGTTACCTGTATAAAAGACACCTGGGAGCCAGAAATCTTTCTGATTGAGAGGGGGTCAAATACTTATTTCCCTCATTAAAATGCAAATCAATTTATAACATTTTTGACATGTGTTTTTCTCAATATTTTTGTTGTTATTCTGTCTCTCACTGTTCAAATAAACCTACCATTAAAATTATAGACTGATCCTTTCTTTATCAGTGGGCAAATGTACAAAATCAGCAGGGGATGAAATACTTTTTTCCCCCACTGTACTACCCACCACTGCAACCTGTAGGCTCTCGTTGGTTGGCCCTCGCTTCATACTCATCGCCAAACCCACTGGCTCCAGGTCATCTACAAGACCCTGCTAGGTAAAGTCCCCCCTTAATGACTGGAACAAACTACAAAAATCTCTGAAACTGGAAACACTTATCTCCCTCACTAGCTTTAAGCACCAGCTGTCAGAGCAGCTCACAGATCACTGCACCTGTACATAGCCCATCTATAATTTAGCCCAAACAACTACCTCTTCCCCTACTGTTTATTTATTTCTTTATTTTGCTCCTTTGCACCCCATTATTTCTATTTCTACTTTGCACTTTCTTCCACTACAAATCTACCATTCCAGTGTTTTACTTGCTATATTGTATTTACTTTGCCACCATGGCCTATTTTGCCTTTACCTCCCTTATCTCACCTCATTTGCTCACATTGTATATAGACTTATTTTTCTACTGTATTATTGACTGTATGTTTGTTTTACTCCATGTGTAACTCTGTGTTGTTGTATGTGTCGAACTGCTTTGCTTTATCTTGGCCAGGTCACAATTGTAAATGAGAACTTGTTCTCAACTTGCCTACCTGGTTAAATGAAGGTGAAATAAATAAAAATAAAAAACTTCCACTTTTCTGACTTTGTTGTCACCGCTTTGTACAGTTTTCACGACGAATCCAACAGGCCAATCGTTTCTGTGTGTTTTAATAAGATGACATCTCCAACTTGCAGGTTAGGTTTGTCAACTTACCATTTTCTGCGTGACTGGAGTGTCACGAGGTATTCTTGTCTCGTGCTTTTCCAGAATGTGTCCGCAAGGCTCTGGACTTGTTTCCATTGCTTGTTGTAGAGATCTTTGAGGTTGAAGTCTCTTGGGGGATGCTGTTGTAGTTTCAATCTTTTGTGTCAGAAGCATTTAGGGTTGCCAACTGTCCCATATTAGCCGGGATGTCCCTTATATTGTGCTAATTTGCTTTGTCCCATACGGGACCTCCCTTGTCCCGTATATTCATCCAATCACAGTATAGCGTAAACAGGCCAATTCCTGCAAAGTAATTTCTGTTGTTGTTTGGTCAGTTTGGCATATCAAGGAAATATGGATAAACCTGCAAAAAAGAAAATACTGTGCAGCTACAACAAACAATGGGAAGCAAAAAGGATGTGGGTTAAGCCCGTCAGTGGTGACTCGATGAAAGCTTTCTGTACTTTATGTCGTCGGGAATTCTCAATTGGCCATGGAGGGGAGAATGACCTAACTCAGCATGCATCCACAGAAATGCACAAGACAGCCACAGTAGCTAAAGGTGCTAGCAATATCTTTGCATTCTTCGTGACGTCTACTGAGGAAAATGACAAAAATCGCGGCAAGTGAAGCCTTGTATGTGTACCATACGGTTAAACACAGACTCAGCTACAACAGCACCAACTGTCTTGTTAAGCTCAACGGTGCTTTGTTTCATGACTCAAATGTTGTGAAGAAGATGCACTTGGGAAGAACAAAAGCTGAGATGATGACAATGAATGTTTTAGACCAAAGACTGTGCGGGATATTTTGGATGATCTGTCTCCGACCGAAGGTGAGCCCGTGTATTTCTCATTGATGTGACAAACAAGAGAAATAGAAAAATGTTTCCAGTGTGCGTGAGACATCTGTGTCTGATGGAGTGCAGTGCAAGTGACTTGACTTTTATGAAGACAGTGATGAAACTGCAAATTGCATACATCAAGCTCTGATGAACTCTGGAAAAGCATGAACTGGACATTAGACACATCACAGCCTATGCAGCAGATAATGCCAATGTCAACTTTGGAGGAAGTCCTAAAGTTCAAAAGGAAGATGCTTCAGCGGAAACAGGACAGCTTTTTTGGATACCAGACCAAGCAGCTGCTGGACAAACAATTGTCAGCACAAAGGTCCAAGCAGCAACAGGACTTTGTGAAGTTCTATGACACTGTCATTGCATACCTTGACAGGTGGTGTGATTTCTCACCAGAAAATGTAATGGTGAAACTGAAACCGATCGGCTTCTATGTGGAGCTCTCCTTCACTGACCTGGAGCAGGTGGTAGTTGCCCTCAAAATGACAGAGACAGTCAGTATGGACCAACTCTATGAAGAGTTTTGTGCTAGCTGGGAGGAAATACACAAAGCCAGACAGGACACCACAAAATCCACCAGTGAGAAGTGGGTGGCAGTTTTCTAAAACCTAGGTAAAGCCGACTTGATCAACATGATCAGGATTGTCTCATTTGTCCTCAGTGTGCCAGGCTAAAATGTCTTTGCAGAGCAAATTTTCTCTGATGACCATTAAATAGTCCGACTCAAGAAACAGATGCAGCACAGAGCTGATCAAAAATGAACTTGAAATATCTGTGAACTGTGACTTGTCATGTAAGGACTTCTCTGGCTATGCAAAATGACTGCTTGAATCAGTGAAGAGCAGCAAAAAATACCCATGGAAAAAGCAGACTTGGTGAGTGACTCATGCCCATCTTTCGCATTTGAAATGTGTGTTTTTTTTTGCTGTAAAGGTCCAAATTGGGATTTCTTTGATCATTTATTTAGAGGTTTATTCACATACGTTTACATAATGATACAGTTTTAGTAAAGCTATAGACTAAATGGAATATATATATTTTTTGCCTTTCCAATTGAATAAGAATATACACTGTATGTTCATTCACACAACACCATACCCACACCGCCGTGGCACCGTGCACTGGCACGCCACCTTTTGTCCCTTATTTGGTAGTGAGAAGGTTGGCAACCCTAGAAGCATTGCAGGTGTAAGAACTGCTGGCATCTCCGGATCCATGGACACTGGAACTATGGGTCGAGCCTTCATGATGGCCATGACTTCAGCCATGAGTGTGGTGAGGACGAGTAGAACCAACTTCCAGAAGCATAGCATCTAGAATGTGATGAGCAATTGCAATCATCCTCTCCCAAGCTCCTCCCATATGGGACACATGAGGGGGATTGAAAGTCCACGTGCATCCTTGGTCTTGAAGGTAAGTACTCATCTCAGAATCAGCTGTTCTGATCTTCCGCTCTTTGCAGGCTCCAATGAAGTTTGTGCTACGATCCGAGCGGAGTTGCTTTGCAGGTCTCCGGATAGAGAAGAATCTTCTCAAAGCATTGATGAATTTGGGGATAGACATAGACTCTATCACTTTGATGTGTACCGCTCTTGTACTCGTGCAGGAGAACAGGACGACCGAGCATTTACTTTCAGCGCTGCCTCCTCTTGTCCGGCGAGAGGTGATGCTCCAGGGTCCAAAGATATCCAGTCTAACATGAGTGAACGGAGGATCAGAGGCAAGTCAGTCTGCAGGTAAGTCTGACATATTTTGCTCTTCCAGTTTTCTGCAGATCAGACACTTATGGATTATGCTGGATACCAATCGTTTACTTCCAGTGATCCACAATCCAGCTGACTGGACTGCGCCTTCAGTGAAGTGACAACCATGATGTGCAACTTGCTCGTGGTATTGCCTCACCAATAGTGGTGACGTGGTGGTTCTTGGGCATGATGAGAGGGTGTTTCTCTTCCCATGAAATATCAGCTGCCGCTGTGCAATCGCCGATTCTTATCAACCCGTCCTTATCGATGATAGTGTCCAGCTTCTGTGTTTGGTGACCTCTTCTCTTTTGGTGAGGCATTTGATTTCTTCTTTGAAGACTTCTTGCTGTACGCATCTAATGATGGTGGTTTTGGCTTGTTTAAGGTGGTTGCTCTTATCACTGTCTGAAGCCCTGGAGAAGGATTTGGCTATGTGGATTAGTTTTGCGATTGCTCAGGTGAGCGACTTCCAGCTGGAGAATCGTTTGAACCTGTCGTAGCCAAGTTGGTCTTCAGTAGCTTTGGTAGTGAATGTTGTGACTTGCGTCCCGGATCTCTGTGTAAGTATCTGATCCCACAAGTTCAAAGGTTTCTGACTGACTAGTCTCTTCTTTCTTTATCTTTGTCAGGAAGGGTGGGCCTGAGAACCAGGTGGTGTATTTGAGGATGCCTGCTAGCACAGGCCTAGTTCCATGATCTGCTGGATTTTTTACTTACTGACTTGGTGATACTGGTCTGGCTGTGTGGACTTCCTTATGTGTATCACTCTGTTTGACACATAGACATAGAATCTTCTTGAGGTGTTGTGAATATATCCTAGCACAATCTTGCTGTCTATGTAGAACTTCACTGCATGAATCTCAATGTCCATCTCATCAATGATCAGGTCTGCCATCTCAACTGCTAAGACAGAGGCACAAAGCTCTAGGCGTGGAACAGTGTGAGCAGGACGTGGAGCCAGTTTGTACTTTCCCATGATGAACCCAACATGACTTCTTCCTTTGACATCGACCACTCTGAGGTAGGCTACAGCTGGTATGGCCATAGTAGGTGCATCTGAGAAGATGCACAGTTCTCTTTACTGCGTGGAAGACAAGGAGACAGGGACACAGTGCCTTCGGATAATGAGCAGTTCGAGTTCCATCAGTGAGTCTTTCCACAGTTTCCACTGCATCTCTTTCTCTTCTGGTAGAGGGGTGTCCCATTCACATTGTTCATGTTCAGTAGAGATTTCTCTCATTAGAGCCTTGCCTTGCACAGTGATAGGTGCTACAAACCCAAGGGGGTTGAATAGGCTGTTCTTGTGAATGGCTTCTCTTCTCGGGATACACGAAAGGTGAAGCTGTCTGTTTCCAGATTCCAACTGATGCCTAGGCTTTGCTGACTAGGATCCAGATCTTTGAGATCTTTTGCGCGATCCTCTGGAAGAAATACATCCATGACTTTGCTGCTGTTGGAGCCTATCTTGTGCAGCCGCAGCTGGAGAGAGGCTGTTGTCGAACACGTGTACTTTCATCCTGTATTCTGTGATATATTTGCTAAGGTTGTTATCTTCATACCACAGGAACCTCAGGTAATCTCGGTGGTCTTCTCTGACAAAGAAGCAGTAGAATATCTGTTGCACATCAGCTGTGACTGCAATACGTTCTTTTCGGAATCAGATGAGGACTCAGAGGAGTGTGTTATTCAAGTCTGGTCCGCTGAGGAGGACATAGTTGAGGGAGACACCTTCATGCTTAGCGCTGGAGTCAAACACATATCTGACCTGGTTTTTGGGGATGATACACACCAGAGATGAGTGAGTCCCAACATTCTTATTTTCCCTTCAACAGTGGAGTTTTTTCAGCTTGGTCTTTGTCAAAGATCTTCTGCATGAAATCATGAAAGTGTTCTTTCATGTCCGGCTTTCTCTTCAGAGTACGTCGCAGAGAAGTGAGTCGTTTTAGTGCCTGTCCTGTGTTGTTAGGGAGTTGACGCCAGGGTGAACGAAAAGGTAGAGGAGCTACCCAGCTTTTAGACTTGTCCACGAAGACTTCTCTGTCCATGAGCTCAAGGAAGATGCTATCTTCAATTGATGGGGCTGGCTTGTGTTCTTTCAAACACTTTGCATCCGAAGTCGTCCGTATCTTGTGCCGCGAAAAGGCCCAACCCCCTTTTCAAGGCAGCCCGGTTCCGAGAGATATACACAGAGAACCAAGGCATTTTCACAGAAATACATTCATGATTTCTTACTCCAAGGTGGCGGCGGTTCATGTGCAAAGTATAGGAGTACTGTAAGTGAGAGTAGTTTCTAAATGTACTGTACCAATGTTAAGTGTCTCTGTCCTCTCCCTCTCACCCTCTTCATGTCTTTTGTAACAAGCAGCCATATTGTCGTCAGTCCGCTAGGGACCTGTTTTTAACGCATTAAGTGTATATGTTCATCCTGTGTTACCATTTAATTAGCTAGTAAATAAATCATTAAACCAATTTGTGTAGTACTGAATCATAAGTAAGACTCAGGATTTTGCAGATGCAAGGAAGATTTGACTGTTCAAAATGATGATATGATACGAGGTTATGATTAATAAGTTGACTGTTTATAGATGTGATAGGTAAAGACCTTTTAGAGTTTAATTCAGGAGATGGTAACTCTTTAAAGAACCGCTCTCGTGGTGCCCCAAAGATCCACTTGCAGCCCAAGTTTCAGCCTCCTGGCAGATGCAACCAGGTTTTTGGCTAAAATGTCCTGGTACTGGGTAAAGTTCATGACACCATTGACCTTAACCGAGACTAAAGGAAGTAAAATAGCCTCATAACATCAGATCCACCACCATATTTTACAGTAGGAGTATGAGGCTATTCATGCATTCTCATTTTGACGCCAAACCCATCACCAGTGGTGTACGTTGGCAAAGAGTTCTATTTTCATAATCTTCTTCTTTTTTTACATTTGATTAGAATCCCAGAAAATACTTACTCCTCCGCCCTCCCGCTCCAAGAGTGCACTCATCTGACTTGCATGCAGTGGCCACTGGCTGCTGGCACCGGGCGGGTGACTTGAATACTGGTAGGAGGCAAATTTTAAGTTGTGTATCTCTCACTGTTAGTGACAAAGAATGGGGCAATTAGACTGTTTGTTAGTAAGAGGCAGATGTCAGCAGCAGAACAAAACAAAAAAGTTTAAAATTAGTATGTTTCACTCTGATCTTTTCCAATGTCAATAATCTCTCGTCTTCTCTATGTCACGACTTCCGCCGAAGTTGGTCCCTCTCCTTGTTCGGGCGACGTTCGGCGGTCGATGTCACCGACCTTCTAGCCATTGCCGATCCACTTTTCATTTTCCATTGGTTTTGTCTTGTCTTCCATCACACCTGGTTCCAATTCCATCAATTACATGTTGTGTATTTAACCCTCTGTTCCCCCCCATGTCCTTGTCCGTAATTGGTTGTTGTCAGTGCTTGTGCACGTTAGGTTCTGGTGTGCGTTGGGTTATGTACCCATTTATTTTCATTGTTCTGTATCCGGTGGGTTTTGATGATTAAACGGAGGCGTTGGAAACACAGTTTTGCTCTCCTGCGTCTGACTTCTCTGCCGCCAGCACGCACCCCTGACACTCTAGGCCTAGGAGTCACTGGCACTAGCTTGCAAACAATCTATGATAAGTGAGTGTGTTGCAGAAATTAAATAGGCATATATATTGACCTATAAATGTTTATTATGAAATAGAAATGTTAAATATATAAATAGGCCTATAAATGTTATGAGTTATGAAAGTCACGTTTTGGGAGCAGTGGGAGCTCTGTTATTTGGCACAGAGGGTTAGTTTTAGGTGCTTCAGTACACTCAGGGAGAGATAGTAACATGTTACCAGAGAGCATCAAGTCGAAGTGTGAATAACTTTGTCCCAAAGATAGCCATTGTTTTTAAGAACAACCTGCTGTGACCCAGTGTAAACATAGAACATGTCAACAATTGTTAATGGAAAGTTTCTACAGTTCAAGAAAACAAAGTGCGTTGTGTTTATTAAACAGAGAGAACAAGGCTTGAGAGGGAAATAGGGGATGACCAGAGAATACCATACAGCACTCTCAAGACATCACAGAGACAGACAACACTCTGATCCTTTGTATTGAAGCTACAGGACACTTGACAGGACTTCCACTGTGGAGGAAAGGGAAGTGAAGCTCCAGCTGCGTTTCTCATGTCCCTCAGAGGTCATTCTTCCTGCATGACATCACAGCAGCTCCTCTCACACTGTCATCACACAGATGCTCCTTTAACCAATTGACTATCAACAACCAATATGTTATCAATTTCAACCGGAATCAGTAAAGCATAACATCCCAGTTTATTTCTTCATACTAAACAATTAAAGGTGTAGTCAATAGCATCCATGTTGCTTTATTGTAATAATATGTAAGAAGTTGTTGTCCCCATGATAGTGTTAATCTGTGCTGAAGGTCACAGTGTGTTAAAACCTCCTAAGGATCGGCCCCTTTTTTTCAATTTTCGCCTAAAATGACATACCCAAATCTAACTGCCTGTAGCTCAGGCCCTGAAGCAAGGATATGCATTTCCTTGGTACCATTTGAAAGGAAACACTTTGAAGTTTGTGAAAATGTGAAAGGAATGTAGGAGAATATAACACATTAAATCTGGTAAAAGATAATACAAAGAAAAAAACGACAGTTTTTTTGTATTTTTTGTCCCATCATCTTTGAAATGCAAGAGAAAGGCCATAATGTATTATTCCAGCCCAGGTGGAATTTAGATATTGGCCACTAGATGGCAGCAGTGTATGTGCATATTTTTAGTCTGATCCAATGAACCATTGCATTTCTGTTCAAAATGTTGTATCACGACTGCCCAAATGTGCCTAATTTGTTTATTAATAACATTTCATGTTCAAAACTCTGCACACTCCTCAAACAATAGCATGGTATTCTTTCACTATAATAGCTACTGTAAATTGGACAGTGCAGTCATATTAACAAGAATTTAAGGAATGTTCTTCTCAGCACAGAACAGGTCTTTGAAGTCCTGTGCATTTCCACTGCATCCGGCCTGCTGTATGTGTGTTTGTGGATGTTGTTATGTGTCATCATGGGATAGTTTACCCTTTAGGGGAAGTGCTCCTCAACAACAGCCTTTTATGGATGCCGAAAGACAAATAGGTCCCCATGCAGCTTCAGAAGTCACATCTGTCTCATCATCTCCAACAGGAAAGCTATGTTCTTCAGGGTGGGACACTTCCTACAAAGGGCCTTATGTGTGAATTGCATAACACCCTCAGAAATGACAACCGTTACGTCAACCAGTGCTGGTTGACAAGGCTTTTTAGTAACCCTACCTGCTCAGACTAAACCTGCCACAACGATAGTAACTTATCAGTAAGTCAACAACCAATGTTTAATGATTCGTTCCTTTTGTTATAGCTGTAGCTAAGTCACCCTCTGCTCTTTCCCTCTGAGCTCTAGTGTTATTAATCCTCCCGGTGGATCTGTATTTGTCCAATTAACAGACTGATAAAACATCAGCTGAGAAAGGCTACACTGAGAGATTAATACTAGTTAAATAATACACTACACCTTGGAGAATAACAGGGTTTTACCTCCATGCCTAAGAAGTTCTTGAAGTTTTCCGGATTGACTGTCTTAAAGTAATTATGGACTGCCGTTCCTCTTTGCTTATTTAAGCTGTTCTTGCCATAATATGGACTTGGTCTTTATCAAATAGGGCTATCTTCTATATACCACCCTTAACTTGTCACAACAAAACTGATTGGCTCAAATGCATTAAGAAGGAAAGAAATTCCACAAATTAACTTTTAACAAGGCACACCTGTTAATTGAAATGCATTCCAGCTCATGAAGCTGGTTGAGAGAATGTCAAGAGTGTGCAAAGCTGTCATCAAGGCAAAGGGTGACTACTTTGAGGAATCTCAAATGCAACATATATTTTGATTTGTTTAACACATGATTCCATATGTGTTATTTCATATTTGGGATGTCTTTATTTTTTTCTATTTTCTACAATGTAGAATAATAGTAAAGAAATCCTGGAATGAGTAGGTGTGTCCAAACTTTAGACTGGTACTGTATATTTTGAATCAATGGTTGTGTGGTGAGAGACGTTTACAATCCAAATGAATGCATAGCACTTTGTATAGCACTTTGTGACATCGGCTGTTGTAAAAAGGGCTTTATGAATACATTTGATTGAGTGATTGATTGATTGATTGCACATTGACAGGTTTTTAATTTAAAAAACTGTCTGCATTACAAGTCTGACCAGTTTGGAGTTCTGTAGGGAGAGTTCTGAAAATGTACCACATACTTGTGAAAATAGTCAACACAGACATTCATTATGTATGCTATCTGGCTTGCTTTGCTGTCAGAGCATTATGTTTCAGTGTGTATTAAAAATACTACCCGTGCGTCATAAGATGTGATAACCAGTGTAAAACAGGGGAGAAAGGACATCCCTATTCAAGGGAAAAGGGCAAAACGTGATATGTGGAGTAATGGGTAAGCCTTGATTCTCTGTCGACCCTGTGAGTTGGTCCTCTCCAGTGAGACAAACTCTGTGTGCTCTCACCTGCCGCGTGTGTAATCTGAGTGGGTTCTAGAAGGCTGGGGGACATTTGCATGCTAGAGGTCAGTGCCACACAAGGCTGCCTGTGTTCCACACAACAATGGGGTCTGAGAGCGTATGACAGGTGGATATTAAAAATGATACCGGGCCAGGATTGATTCAATCCATGGTCGATGTCATTAGACCTGGACTTGCTAGAATCCAGGACATGAACGATGATACACAATCTCCAGTACAATCAATCATATTGAAGAGGTACACGTATGGAAAATCCTCTCATCTCTAACCTACTGAATTCAACCCTTCAATTGGAGTCATAATCTGTTCTGTGGCCCATATGCCCAGACAACCCAGTAGACAGAGGGACCGAGGGGGTAGAGAGGGACAGAAAGGGACAGAGATGGGAGAGAACCACAGACGGGTCCACATTCTTCAGACTTTCCGATGGCTTGTGCAGTAATATCTTCACCGCTGTGGGTCTTTGTCAGTTGATATACTATTTTATAGACCGCGCAACTGTAAAATCTGCTGGATGTGTCACCTAACCCCGTCTGTGTGACAAGGGTCGATCTATATTTTATTTTCTGAGCACAAAAATAGCGAAAAAATAGAAAGGAAGGGACAGGATAACGGCTGAAGGAAACATGGAATCATTCCATCACTGAAGTGACTGCAGAGTAGAAACCCCTCCATGGATTCTACATCTATAGATTGACTGCCAATTCATACAAAGCCTCTTTCTGTTCTTTTTGGATAATATGACTTCTAAAGCATACAATGTTTTTCCATGTTAACAAACTGCTCTCACCAACAATAAAACCAGTGCAAGACAAGCAAGGCAATGATTGATTACGTAATCATAATCAATTCTTTAAGCATGACTATGGAAATCCAGGGAGTAATTCCAGAACAGAGCTACAGAGCTGTTGTCCCTGCGATGGAGGGAGGGTGGGTTCTGGGCATTGCTCTTTTCCACATTGCTGAGTTTAATATGGGAAACTCTGACACACACACACAAACACACACTGAGGAAACATTACAACACACCAGCTCTTTCCTAAAACCCCTGTAAGTCTGTGACCTGAAGTTAACACAGGAATGAAAACCAAAGTCATTAATAGACCAAAAGCTATATTTATTTTTAACGTACTGTAAATGGTGGTAATGTTTGCTTTAAAGAAATTCCATCTCTGGAAGAGATCAGTGTTTTGGGGATAAAAGTATGACTGCAGCACACTTGGAGCAGGCCTATTAGTAGCCTATTAATACCCTGTACCTATTAGTAGCCTATTAATACCCTGTACCTATTAGTAGCCTATTAATACCCTGTACCTATTAGTAGCCTATTAATACCCTGTACCTATTAGTAGCCTATTAATACCCTGATGAAGACAGCTTGTCTGTCGAAACATTGGTAATACAATAATTGTATCTGAGCTCCTAGAGTGTGAGGCCCTCCTTTTCTTTTTCAAGTGTTCTACTTCACTAGCCATCGCCTCAGTTAAAAAGGTGTGCGTTTTCTTTCTCCTCCCTATTAATAGCGTCTGCCACCCTGCAGCCTGAAAGTCACACCAGGAGATTTTGGGAGGGAGACCTTGAGCTACTCCGTCAATGAGATTTGATGCAGTGACAAGTTTGCTGATGAGCTTGGTCATTGTAAAGTCGCATTGCACCTTTCCCTCATAAATGCATTCTATATGTCCTCTCTACACGCCTACACATGCATGTGCAAACACATACACATACAACCTCACACACAATCACAGATGCCACATCAATATTGATCGGAAGTGCACATGATTGTGTAGGGTTTCCAAATCACTAGCTCTCCCTCACAGCATGTGCCACATGTAACTTTACACACATCCAGCGTCTTTGTGGGGAGGAGGAATAGGAAAGTAAAAAGGCAAAATAGCAACTTACTTTTTTCCTTTGGAGAGGAAGAGAGAGAGGGAGCGATAGAGCGAGTCACTCTGCAGCTGGCTGCAGCACAGTGTTTTTTCCTCACTGTGAAATTGCCAATCTAAAAACCCAAAACAAACAGAAAAGTATCCGCTCTCTGTGCATCTGTTATCCAGAGCAGTCCCACACTGCTGATGCTCCCTGGGACAAGGATGGAACTCAACTCAAGAGTTCTCAGGCTTTAAGCCAAGGAGCTGAGAGAGGTCCCCGCCTCTCAGCCAATCCCACAGCTCCTCCAGTCCACCCCATTCCACCAGCCCCCTTCCCCTCCCCTTGAAGTTCCCATGGTGGTGGACAGGGAAGGAACAGAGGATGAGAGAAGAGGAGGATGTCACAGTGACAAAAGAGAGAGTAGGATAGGACAGGGAAGGGAAGGGAAGAGAGTGGGATAGAGGTGTAAGCTGAGAGAATGGAAAGTATTTCTGTAGAATATACGGGATAGAAAAATGAAGAGGAGGAGGAGAGGAGGAGAAGAGAGGGGATATTGCACTGTAGGACTCTCTTTCTCTCTCTCTCTTTATTTTGTAATCTGCTTTGCTGTGCCAGACACCCATTCACTAGCTACAGACTGTGTAGTACCAGTAAGGCCATATCACATTACAGAGAGGGCTGCAGGGTGGAGAGAAGCAAAGCCTGTTTGGGGCACTTGTATTTTTTGTTGTTGTAAAATGTTCCCATTAATAACTATTTAGAAAGCTTGTCTCAAATATTACTTGTTACTTGTTTATAGCTATAGTGATAGTCAATCAATCAAATGTATTTATAAAGCCCTTTTTACATCAGCTTATATCTCAAAGTGCTGTACAGAAACCCAGCCTAAAACCCCAAACAGCAAGCAATGCAGATGTAGAAGCACGGTGGCTAGGATAAACTCCCTAGAAAGGCCGGAACCTAGGAAGAAACCTTGAGAGGAACCAGGCTCTGAGGGGTGGCCAGTCCTCCTCTGGCTGTGCCGGGTGGAGATTATAACAGTACATGGCCAAGATGTTCATAGATGACCAGCAGGGTCAGATAATAATAATCACAGTGGTTGTAGAGGGTGCAACAGGTCAGGACCTCAGGAGTAAATGTCAGTTGGTTTTTCATAGCCGATCATTCAGAGTTAGAGACAGCAGGTGAGGTAGAGAGAGAGTCCAAAACAGCAGGTTCGGGACAAGGTAGCACGTCCGGTGAACAGGTCAGGGTTCCATAGCCGCAGGCAGAACAGTTGAAACTGGAGCAGCAGCACGACCAGGTGGACTGAGGACATCAGGCCAGGTAGTCCTGAGGCATGGTCCTAGGGCTTAGGTCCTCCAAGAGAAAGAGAGAGAGAAAGAGAGAAAGAAGGAGAAAGAGAGAGAATTAGAGGGAGCATACTTAAATTCACACAGGACACCGGATAAGGAGAAATACTCCAGATATAACAGACTGACCTTAGCCCCCCGACACATAAACGATTGCATCTTAAATATTGGAGGCTGAGACAGGAGGGGTCGGGAGACACTGTGGCCCCTTCCAACAATACCCCCGGACAGGGCCAAACAGGTGACAGTAACAGGTGTTCAGTGTTTTCATACCAGGTTCAGTAAATCAGATGAACAACTGTCTATATTTCACCTCATTTGGCTTTAGTGTACAAGGGTCCACACATACACAATGTTTCATGGATCAGAAAACATATAGCAAGAGTGAACCGTGTACATATAGTCTTGGGTTGTGCGTTTACTTTAGTAACACTGAGTTGAATTCTGCTACATCCCTCTGACACACACACACACACACACACACACACACACACACACACACACACACACACACACACACACACACACACACACACACACACACACACACACACACAGCCATATAATCAACAAGACAACTAACTCTCCCATTCGGATAACTTCTGTATCTTCAGCTGCTGTCGTGAATTTAGACCATCCACATAGCACATATACATGAACTAAATTACAAGGCCATTCACGCTGATTTTTCTATTCTCATCATTATACAATAAGATGAAGGCAGGAGTGACATACTCAGCATGTTCTGCAGTGCCAAGGAGACAGCCACAGAGTTGCTTCATTTGCATAATGCTGAGGCATTGCCTGTCATCTTCACTTAGGCTTTCTGAGTCCTAGCACGTGCACTAGGACTGACCTCAATTAGTCGACTAGGCGATTGTTTGGTCGTTAGGCTGTTGTTCGTAACATATATACATACACATATACACATATATATGTATATATATATATATATATACACATATATATGTATATATATACACATATACACATATATATGTATATGTATATGCACACACACACACACACACACACACACACACACACACACACACACACACACACACACACACACATATATATATATATATATATGCACCCATCTGAGTGAACTAATCCATTGCAGAGGCCTAGACTAAAAGTACATTTATGCTTGATTAGAAAATGTGGTAGGAGGCTCCATATGGAGGGTGTGACGCAATTGCGGAGCCTCCAGAGGCATGCAAATTAAGCTCTGTACTGCATCATCATGCGCCTTCCAAATGTTGTAACAATGTGGAGGGCTCTGTATAGCTCCACATTGACATGATTGGTTGGCCGTAGGTGGGGGTACATTCTGTATTATCACAAACTCACTTCATTGACAACAGCTCTGCACTGCTCCGCAAAGCGTAAAACGTATGAGTGCCCTGACTTCTGATGAGGCCATTCTTGCCCTGACATCTGCTGAGGCCATTTCACTGTAAATGCTGCATGGCCAATGCAGACATAGGATTGACCATGCGCCCAGATGCACAATGCACTTCTCTCTCCAGAATGCGTTCTCCCGCCAATTTGTGCCCATTCATTGTTTCATTGTGTGAATTGTTTGTGTTTGATTGTTAGTGTACTACAATGTTTGTTACTTTGGTTACGGTCATTTATTTTAATGCATTGAATATTATTATTCTTCCCGTCTTCCTGTTCTCATTTTTGGAGTGGACACATTGTTTGCAGAGTGCACAACCTATGCTACACTTGTGAGAAACACGTTTTGGTTAATTTAATTCCATTTATGAGTCCTGTCAATTTAGTCATTGTCTTTTGCTAGGAGCGCTCATGCCAATGTTGAGTAAGGATGCGCACGCATAGAAGTAGGCTTATAGGCTACTTGGTCTGCGTGCAAATGTAGGCATATAAATGTGCCCATTTGGGGATCTGATAGTATTTCTGATTGGTTTAACGCACTAGTCAACAATGGGGGAGTGGTTGCTTCCAACAAGAGCACAAAATGTGTGCATTTTTCTAGACATCTTTGAAAAGCAAATAAAATTTGATTTGTTACATGTGCCGAATACAACAGGTGTAGACCTTACCGTGAAATGTTTACAAGCTCTCAACCAACAATGCAGTTCAAGAAATAGAGTTAAGAAAATATTTACTAAATAAACTAAAGTAAAAATAAACAACATTACAGAGGCAAAATACAGGGTTTACCAGTACTGAGTCAATGTGCAGGGATACAGGTTAGTCGAGGTAATCTGTACATGTAGGTAAGGGTAAAGTGATTATGCACAGATAACAAACGGCAAGCAGCAGCACTGTTAATTTAAAAAGGGGGGTGGGGGTGTCAATGTAAATAGTCTGGGTGGCCATTTGATTAATTCAGGTGTTGTCAGGTAAAGAGATTTTTTTTATGTCTTAAAGGGGCAGTGTTGTATTTTGAGACATCTTGATTAAGCTAAGTAACCAACAGGCAGAGCGTAGCATAATATGTCTGATTCTCTGTAATAATGGTATGGGAATAATAATGGATTTTATTTTGTAAAGTGGTTTCTTGCGTCAATCACAACATTTTCAGTAACCTCCTTCTCTGAAAGACAAATGGATAAAGAGGTTCATGTCAAGCCCTGTGTGTTTTTTTTTCTTCAAAAGTCTCATGGAATGTAGGCCTACATTGAACACCACACATTGGCTGCTAATGAGGCTGAATGGAACAACTATTTCCATGTTAAAATGTTATGGGATGCATTTTCTCTATTTTCTGCCACTCTGGTAGGCCTACATTATGGTCCAATAGCCAGAGTAACCTACTAACTTAAAGCGGGTACAGCCTCAGTGTTCACAGTAAACGCACACTGGAAGTTGCACAGAATTTTCACAATGTTCATGTTTGCGCTCAGCAGACCTGAAATTTGCTCAGTGCTCAGTAAATTTGAGGGAACATTGACTGGGACCCTTTCCATCCAAAATATGAAAATACTAAGCTAATAGCAAGGGGGGGCTAATCAGGCTGTAACGTAACAAAATGTGGAAAAAGTCAAGGGGTCTGAATACTTTCCGAATGCACTGTACATAAGCATTGATGTAGTCTGTGGCTTTTTGTGTCTGAGCACAAAGGCAGGTACAGTTAGTGATCTGGCACCTCTCAGATTTGACTTTGTTCCGGCACCTATTTTCCCAGATCTGGTATCTCTTGCAACATGATTTATACATTTCTTTCCCTGCTTGCACTGTAAACATTCTAATAAAAGCGATCAGAGTTAAATCAAGTTGCCTCCTCGCTATTTCTCACTCCCCCTAGAAAAACAATCACATAAAAGCACGGTGATACTTCTGCGTAATCATCCTATCCTGCCACACTGATTTCAGACCTGATGTCTTATTTGTGCATACAGGTTAAGGGAAGGCCCGGCAGGGGTAAGTAACTGTTCTTAAAACAGGTCTTACTGGTGGTCAGCTAGTGAAGAGGTCTGACAATTACATTCACCACAACAGTGAATGATGATGTTCCACAGCAGGCACGAGCGTGTGTTGTGTATGTGCCTGCGTGTACAGTTGAAGTCGGAAGTTGACATACACCTTAGCCAAATACATTTAAAATCAGTTTTTCACACTTACTGACATTTAATCCCAGTAAAAAATTCCCTGTCTTAGGTCAGTTAGGATCACCACTTTATTTTTAAGAATGTGAAATGTCAGAATAATAGTAGAGAGAATAATTTATATCAGCTATTATTTCTTTTGTCACACTCCCAGTGGGACAGAAGTTTACATACACTCAATTGATATTTGGTAGTATTACCTTTAAATTGTTTAACTTGGGTCAAATGGTCCGGGTAGCCTTCCACAAGCTTCCCACAATAAGTTGGGTGACTTTTGGCCCATTCCTCCTGACAGAGCTGGTGTAACTGAGTCAGGTTTGTAGGCCTCCTTGCTCGCACACGCTTTTTCAGTTCTGCCCACAAATTTTCTATAGGATTGAAGTCAGGGTTTTGTGATGGCCACTCCAATACCTTGACTGTGTTGTCCATTTTGCCACAACTTTGGAAGTATGCTTGGGGTCATTGTTCATTTGGAAGACCCATTTGCGACCAAGCTTTAACTTCCTGACTGATTTCTTGAGATGTTGCTTCAATATATCCACATAAGTTAGTTGCAAACCGTAGTCTGGCTTTTATCTGGTGGTTTTGGAGCAGTGGCTTCTTCCTTGCTGAGCAGCCTTTCAGGTTATGTTGATATAGGAATAATCTTACTGTGGATATAGATACTTTTGTACCTGTTTCCTCCAGCATCTTCACAAGGTCCTTTGCTGTTGTTCTGGGATTGATTTGCACTTTTCGCACCAAAGTACGTTCATCTCTAGGAGACAGAATGCGTCTCCTTCCTGAGTGGTATGACGGCTGCGTGGTCCCATGGTGTTTATACTTGCGTACTATTGTTTGTACAGATGAAAGCGGTACCTTCAGGCATTTGGAAATTGCTTCCAAGGATGAACCAGACTTATGGAGGTCTACAATTTTTTATTTCGGAGGTCTTGGCTGATTTCTTTTGATTTTCCCATGATGTCAACAAAGAGGCACTGAGTTTGAAGGCAGGCCATGAAATACATCCACAGGTACACCTCCAATTGACTCAAATTATGTCAATTAGCCTATCAGAAGCTTCTAAAGCCATGACATCATTTTCTGGAATTTTCCAAGCTGTTTAAAGGCACAGTCAACTTAGTCAGAAGTCATGGGCAGCCTTGCTGTGCGGAGAAGAAGGTGCTGTCTACAGTATTTCCCTATGTGTCCAGATATCCCTGTCCTGAAATGTTTGAATCATTATGGTAGGAATTCTTTTTTTGTGGATTCAAACAAAGTATTTGAAATGTGTGTGTGGGGGTGTGTGTGTTCTTGTGCTGGGTTACAAAGATTCATAGTGACTTGCCACTTCACACATTTCGCCTTATCGTGGCCTAGCAGCACCCCAGACAGCCCAGGGTTAGAGCAACAGTGAGGGCTTCAGAGACAGATTTGGGGGGAGAGGCTGTTGTAGTACATCATGTACAAGGGAAGGGGAACCATTCATGCCCTCCGAGCTTGTTATGGTTGCCTGGTTCCTAGAACAGAAAGCCTCGCCCCTGTCTGCCTCTGCTGTATAGGAACCCCAAAACATTCCCTTGACCCTTCCTGAACTGAACTTCCCTTCATCATGATACACAACACAAGGATTTAGGGAATACAGTAGGCCTAGTGTAACCGATGTGAAATGGCTAGTTAGTTAGCGGTGGTGCGCGCTAATAGCGTTTCAATCAGTGACGTCACTCGCTCTGAGACTTGAAGTGGGGTTTTGTGGCGCGATGGGTAACGATGCTTCGTGGGGTGTCAGTTGTTGATGTGTGCAAGGGTCCCTGGTTCGAGCATGGGTTGGGGCGAAGAGAGGGACGGAACCTACACTGTTACACTAGCAGCAATGGCATAACTGTCACACCCTGATCCGTTTCACCTGTTCCTGTGATTGTCTCCACCCCGTCCAGGTGTCGCTTATTTTCCCCAGTGTATTTATTCCTGTGTTTCCTGTCTCTCTGTGCCAGTTCGTCTTGTATGTTAGTCAAGTCAACCAGTGTGTTTTTCCCGTACTCCTTTTGCTATTCTCTTTTTTCTAGTCCTCCTGGTTTTGACCCTTGCTTGTTTCTGGACTCTGTACCCACCTGACTGACCATTCTGCCTGCCTTGACCACAAGCCTGTCTGCCACTCTGTACCTCCTGGACTCTGATCTGGTTTTGACCTTTTGCCTGTCCATGACCATTCTCTTGCCTACCCTTTTGGATTATTAAACATTGTAAGACTCCAACCATCTGCCTACTTTGTCTGCATCTGGGTCTCGCCTTGTGCCTTGATAATAACAGCAGGTTAACTTTTACATTTGACTTGATGCAGAGGATATGTTTGGGACAGGACATGGAAATATATGTTTTAGTTATTGGTTGCTCGGTAGCTGAAGACCTAATGATAAAATGATCATATGATTGATTGATGGTTCCATAAAGTAATGTTGTCTGTGAAAGTGGCCATGGCTGTGCAGCACTGGGTATTCAGTGGCCCAGTATATGCCATAGAATTCGATTTCTAATCTATATCCTATTACATGGTGCTGAAAGGACAGCTCCAAAATTCAGCCAGTTCTCAAAATCTCAACGATGAAGACACACTTTGTAGCAAATAGTTATAATCACAATTTTTAAGTAGCCTAGCTGATACACAAACTAAGATAGGGAACATTGAGAGTATTTTATCTCATTGAAGATTAGTGTAAATAAACTAAACTACACTGCAGTATAAATCATTTCAAAGGATAATTCGAAATATACAGTGCATTCGGAAAGTATTCAGACCCCTTGACTTTTTATACATTTTGTTACATTACAGCTTTATTCTAAAATTGATTCATATGTTTTTTTTCTCATCAATCAATACCCCATAATGACAAAGCAAAAACTGTTTTTTAGAAATTTTTCCAAATGTATTAAATATAAAAACTGAAATATCACATTTACATAAGTATTCAGACCCTTTACTCAGTACTTTGTTGAAGCACCTTTGGCAGTGATTACAGCCTTGAGTATGACGCTATAAGCTTGGCACACCTGTATTTGGGGAGTTTCTTCCATTCTTCTCTGCAGATCCTCTCAAGCTCTGTCAGGTTGGATGGGGAGTGTTGCTGCACAGCTATTTTCAGGTCTCTCCAGAGATGTTTGATCGGGAACAAGTCCAGGCTTTGTCTGGGCCACTCAAGGACATTCAGAGACTGGTCCCGAAGCCACTCCTGCATTGTCTTGGCTGTGTGCTTAGGGTCGTTGTCCTGTTAGAATGTGAACCTTCGCCCCCAGTCTAATGTAATGAGAGTTCTGGAGCAGGTTTTCATCAATGATCTCTATGTACTTTGCTCCGTTCATCTTTACCTCAATCCTGACTAGTCTCACTGAAGAACATCCCCCCCAGCATGATGCTGCCACCACCATGCTTCACCGTAGGGATGGTGCCAGGTTTCCTCCAGACATGGTGCTTGGCATTCAGGCCAATGAGTGGAATCTTGGTTTCATCAGACTAGAGAATCTTGTTTCTCATGGTTGGAGAGTCTTTAGATGCCTTTTGGCAAACTCCAAGTGGGCTGTCATGTGCCTTTTACTGAGGAGTGGCTTCTGTCTGGCCACTCTACCATAAAGGCCTGATTGGTGGACTGCTGCAGAGATGGTTGTCCTTCTGGAAGGTTCTCCCATCTTCACAGAGGAACTCTAGTGCTCTGTCAGAGTGACCATCGGGTTCTTGGTCACCTCCCTGACCAAGGCCCTTCTCCCCCAATTGCTCAGTTTGGCCGGGTGGCCAGCTCTAGGAAGAGTCTTGGTGTTTCCAAACTTCTTCCATTCCAAAAATGATTGAGGCCACCGTTTTCTTGGGGACCTTCGATGCTGCAAAAATATTTTCCTACAATTCTCCAGATCTGTGCTTTGACACTCCTGTCTCTGAGCTCTACGGACAACTCCTTCAAACTCATGGCTTGGTTTTGACATGCACTGTCAACTGTGGGACCTTATATAGACAGGTGTGTACCTTTCCAAATCATGTCCAATCAATTGAATTTAACACAGGTGGACTCCAAATCAAGTTGTAGAAACAGCTCAAGTATGATCAATAGAAACAGGATGAACCTGAGCTCAATTTCAAGTCTCATAGCAAAGGGTCTGAATACTTATATAAATAAGGTATTTCTGTTTTTTCCTTAAACCGGTTTTTGTTTTGTCGTTTTGGGGTATTGTTTGTAGATTGCTGAGGATTTTTATTTATTTAATCCATTTTAGTATAAGGCTGTAACGCAACAAAATGTGGATTAAATCAAAGGGTCTGAATACTTTCCAAAGGCACCATATGTGCTTTGATGTGCATATGGTATGTAATATTTTCCACTATTTTTTCCCAAAAGATATACGCCTACATCAAAAGGCACCTGATTTTCAGGATGATTTTGTGTATGTATGACTAATAAACATCACACATTCTTGACATCTGTAGCACACTGAATGTAGCAGACAGACATTTCATGTCATTAGAGTTAAAGGACTGTAATACATTCTGTACTCCAACAGCCTTGGCTCTGCCCAACTCCTGGCTTGTTCGGCCCACTATGCTTCATTTGCTCCCATTGAAAACGACACAGATGAACAATCGGGGTTAGTTATAAATACTGTATATTTGGTAAATCATCAATGTCTGCTCCTGCTCTCCTGATTGTAGAAGGAGGGGTGATGTTTTCGAGGTTTGAAAGATGGCAGAAGCGGAAACACTGAGTTGGATGGAGCATTACGTAAAGTTAATGGAAATGAGTGGAAAATTGTAGCATTGAAGAATGGAGCAAAACGGGCTAAAGTTGTTAATGAAGATAGGCCTCGGTCTAACAATGCATTATTCCTTGTTAGAGTGTTTTTGGGAGATCCAGTTGCGGTCAAGGAGATAGTGGAGGTCACACTGGGAAAGGTGGAGTCAATCAACGTGACCAGGAGTGGTATAGTATTGATTTATTGTACACTGAAAAATATAAACACAACATACAACAATTTCAAAGATTTTACTTAGTTACAGTTCATATATGGAAATCAGTCAATTTAAATAAATTCATTAGGACTTAATCTATGGATTCCACATTACTGGGAATAATATACCTTGGTCACACATACCTTAAAAAAAAGGTAGGGGAATGGTTCAGAAAACTAGTCAGTATCTGGTGTGACCACCATTTGCCTCGTGCAGTGTGACACATCTCCTTCTCATAGAGTTGAGAGACATAAGGAAGTGGATGGCTGCAAATTCTCTACTTTTAAACTCGGACAAAACAGAGATGCTTGTCCTAGGTCCCAAGAAACAAAGAGATCTTCTGTTGAATCTGACAATTAATCTGGATGGTTGTACAGTCGTCTCAAATAAAACTGTGAAGGACCTCGGCGTTACTCTGGACCCTGATCTCTCTTTTGAAGAACATATCAAGACTGCTTCAAGACAGCTTTTTTCCATCTACGTAACATTGCAAAAATCAGAAACTTTCTGTCCAAAAATGACGCAGAAAAATTAATCCATGCTTTTGTTACTTCTAGGCTCGACTACTGCAATGCTCTACTTTCCGGCTACCCGGATAAAGCACTAAACAAACTTCAGTTAGTGCTAAATACGGCTGCTAGAATCCTGACTAGAACCAAAAAATTTGATCATATTACTCCAGTGCTAGCCTCCCTACACTGGCTTCCTGTTAAGGCAAGGGCTGATTTCAAGGTTTTACTGCTAACCTACAAAGCATTACATGGGCTTGCTCCTACCTATCTTTCCGATTTGGTCCTGCCGTACATACCTACACGTACGCTACGGTCACAAGACGCAGGCCTCCTAATTGTCCCTAGAATTTCTAAGCAAACGGCTGGAGGTAGGGCTTTCTCCTATAGAGCTCCATTTTTATGGAATGGTCTGCCTACCCATGTGAGAGACGCAGACTCAGTCTCAACCTTTAAGTCTTTACTGAAGACTTATCTCTTCAGTAGGTCCTATGATTAAGTATAGTCTGGCCCAGGAGTGTGAAGGTGAACGGAAAGGCTGGAGCAACGAACCGCCCTTGCTGTCTCTGCCTTGTCGGTTCCCCTCTTCCCACTGGGATTCTCTGCCTCTAACCCTTTTACAGGGGCTGAGTCACTGACTTACTGGTGTTCTTCCATGCCGTCCATGGGAGGGGTGCGTCACTTGAGTAGGTTGAGCCACTGACGTGGTCTTCCTGTCTGGGTTGGCGCCCCCCCCTTGGGTTGTGCCGTGGCGGAGATCTTTGTGGGCTATACTCGGCCTTGTCTTCGGACGGTAAGTTGGTGGTTGTAGATATCCCTCTAGTGGTGTGGGGGCTGTGCTTTGGCAAAGTGGGTGGGGTTATATCCTGCCTGTTTGGCCCTGTCCGGGGGTATCATCGGATGGGGCCACAGTGTATTCTGATCCCTCCTGTCTCAGCCTCCAGTATTTATGCTGCAGTAGTTTATGTGTCGGGGGGCTAGGGTCAGTCTGTTACATCTGGAGTATTCTCTTGTCTTATCCGGTGTCCTGTGTGAATGTAAATATGCTCTCTCTAATTCTCTCTTTCTCTCTTTCTTTCTTTCTCTCGGAGGACCTGAGCCCTAGGACCATGCCTCAGGACTACCTGGCATGATGACTCCTTGCTGTCCCCAGTCCACCTGGCCATGCTGCTGCTCCAGTTTCAACTGTTCTGCCTGCGGCTACGGAACCCTGACCTGTTCACCGGACGTGCTTGTTGCACCCTCGACAATTACTATGATTATTATTATTTGACCATGCTGGTCATTTACGAACATTTTAACATCTTGACCATGTTCTGTTATAATATCCACCCGGCACAGCCAGAAGAGGACTGGTCACCCCTCATAGCCTGGTTCCTCTCTAGGTTTCTTCCTAGGTTTTTGGCCTTTCTCAGGAGTTTTTCCTAGGGAGTTTTTCCCAGCCACCGTGCTTCTTTCACATGCATTGCTTGCTGTTTGGGGTTTTAGGCTGGGTTTCTGTACAGCACTTTGAGATTTCAGCTGATGTACGAAGGGCTATATAAATAAATTTGATTTGATTTGATTTGATAGAGTTGATCAGTCTGTTGATTGTGGCCTGTAGAATGTTGTCTCACTCCTCTTCAATGGCTATGCGAAGTTGCTGGATAATGGCGGAAACTGGAACAGGCTGTTGTACACGTCAATCCAGAGCATCTCAAACATGATCGATGGATGACATGTTTGGTGAGTATCCAGGCCATGGAAGAACCTGGACATTTTCAACTTCCAGGAATTTTGTACAGATCCTTGCACCATGGGGCCGTGCATCAACATACTAAAACATGAGGTGATGGCGGCAGATAAATGGCATGACAATAGATCTCAGGATTGATAAAAATCCAATTGTGTTCATTGTCCGTAGCTTATGCCTGCCCATACCATAACCCCACCGCCAACATGGGGAACTCTGTTCACAACATTGACATCAGCAAACCGCTCACCCACACGACGTCATACATGCTGTCTGCCATCTGCCCAGTACAGTTGAAACTGGGATTCATCCGTGAAGAGCACACTTCTCCAGCATGCCAGTGGCTATCGAAGGTGAGCATTTGCCCACTGAAGTCGGTTACAACGCTGAACTGCAGTCAGGTCAAGACTCTGGTGAGGATGACGAGCACGCAGATGAGCTTCCCTGAGACTGTTTCTGAAAGTTTGTACAGAACTTATTTGGTTGTGCAAACCGACAGTTTCATCAGCTGTCTGGGTGGCTGGTCTCAGACGATCCCGCAGGTGAATAAGCCTGATCTGGAGGTCCTGGGCTGGCGTGGTTACACGTGGTCCGCATTTGTGAGGCTGGTTGGACATACTGCCAAATTCTCTAATACGACGTTGGAGGCGGCTTATGGTAAAGGAATTAACTTTCAGTTCTCTGGAAACAGCACTGGTGGACATTCCTGCAGTCAGCATGCCAATTGCATGCTCCCTGAAAACTTGAGACATCTGTGGCATTGTGTTATGTGACAAAACTGCACATTTTAGAGTGACCGTTTATTGTTCCCAGCACAAGGTGCACCTGTGTAATGATCATTCTGTTTAATTAACTTCTTGACACACCTGTCAGGTGGATGGATTATCTTGGCAAGGGAGAAATGCTCACTAACAGGGATGTAAACAAATTTGTGTACAAAATTTGAGGTAAATGAGGTTTCTGTGGGTATTGTACATTTCTTGGATCTATTATTTCAGCTCATGAAACATGGGACCAACACTTTACATGTTGCGTTCATATTTCTGTTCAGATTTTATCCGAAGAACAAAAGGAAAGTGCATTGTGTCTCTGGGAATTATCGGAGTATGAAGAAATATTGGATTTTCTGAACAGGGTACCAGTGAAAGGTGTCATCTCTGGCGGCATGGTGGAATTTGAGGCGGGAAAATCTAAAGCACCGCGTACCAGGAGTAGGGGATGCACGTTGATTGAACCGTATGTTGAATGGAAGGAAAGAGGAAAGGCTATCGGTGCTATTGCTATTTGATCAAGCTGGGGTATATGAGATACGCAGTGAGAGCTTATATGAACAGACCATTGCAATGTCTTGAATGTAAAAAGTTTGGCCACATGGCAAGTGTGTGCAGAAGGATTAAATATGTTGTGGAAGATTCAGTGGATACACAATGCTGCTAATGTGGTGGGAACCACGTTCTCGAGTTCCAGGAATGCCCTGTAATGGTGAAGGAGGTCAAAGTAGCAAGAATCCGGGCCGTCCATCAGGTCTCCTATGCAGAGGCAGTGCAAATAGTGGAAGGAATGGTAATGGATGCCCCGCAACCTGCAGAAAGTGTTGTTCATGAGTTGAGCGATTCTGCAGTGCTGATAGTGAAGAATGTGAATTTTGGTGATAAATTGTTCAAGTCAAACTAACAAGAAATTGAAGAAACTTGGCGTAATTGTGAATGCAGCGAAAAGGTTTTTGGATCTCCAGTGGCCTCGTTTATCAATTATGCGTAGGCTCAAATCTGTGTGTAAACCATGCGTGGAATAATTTCTATGCAATGTGTGAGATTTATCAATATGAACGTTTGCTTGTGTTCATAAATGTATGCACAGCCATAACCGATACTTACACACAATGCCAACTGGCGGAATAAGGGAACTGCTTGCCAATCATAGAATGGGGAAAATGTGTGAAATTGTGAGAGTAATAATTACATAATTTTTCAATTTCCTTGTATTTCAATTGTGAATTCATGCAATATACACTGCTCAAAAAAATAAAGGGAACACTTAAACAACACAATGTAACGCCAAGTCAATCACACTTCTGTGAAATCAAACTGTCCACTTAGGAAGCAACACTGATTGACAATAAATTTCACATGCTGTTGTGCAAATGGAATAGACAACAGGAGGAAATTATAGGCAATAAGCAAGACACCCCCAATAAAGGAGTGGTTCTGCGGGTGGTAACCACAGACCACTTCTCAGTTCCTATGCTTCCTGGTTGATGTTTTGGTCACTTTTGAATGCTGGTGGTGCTTTCACTCTAGTGGTAGCATGAGACGGAGTCTACAACCCACACAAGTGGCTCAGGTAGTGCAGCTCATCCAGGATGGCACATCAATGCGAGCTGTGGCAAGAAGGTTTGCTGTGTCTGTCAGCGTAGTGTCCAGAGCATGGAGGCGCTACCAGGAGACAGGCCAGTACATCAGGAGATGTGGAGGAGGCCGTAGGAGGGCAACAACCCAGCAGCAGGACCTCTACCTCTGCCTCTGTGCAAGGAGGAGCAGGAGAAGCACTGCCAGAGCCCTGCAAAATGACCTCCAGCAGGCCACAAATGTGCATGTGTCTGCTCAAACGGTCAGAAACAGACTCCATGAGGGTGGTATGAGGGCCCGACGTCCACAGGTGGGGGTTGTGCTTACAGCCCAACACCGTGCAGGACGTTTGGCATTTGCCAGAGAACACCAAGATTGGCAAATTCGCCACTGGCGCCCTGTGCTCTTCACAGATGAAAGCAGGTTCACACTGAGCACGTGACAGACGTGACAGAGTCTGGAGATGCCGTGGAGAACTGCAACATCCTCCAGCATGACCGGTTTGGCGGTGGGTCAGTCATGGTGTGGGGTGGCATTTCTTTGGGGGGCCGCACAGCCCTCCATGTGCTCGCCAGAGGTAGCCTGACTGCCATTAGGTACGGAGATGAGATCCTCAGACCCCTTGTGAGACCATATGCTGGTGCGGTTGGCCCTGGGTTCCTCCTAATGCAAGACAATGCTAGACCTCATGTGGCTGGAGTGTGTCAGCAGTTCCTGCAAGAGGAAGGCATTGATGCTATGGACTGGCCCGCCCATTCCCCAGACCTGAATCCAATTGAGCACATCTGGGACATCATGTCTCGCTCCATCCACCAACGCCACGTTGCACCACAGACTGTCCAGGAGTTGGCGGATGCTTTAGTCCAGGTCTGGGAGGAGATCCCTCAGGAGACCATCCGCCACCTCATCAGGAGCATGCCCAGGCGTTGTAGGGAGGTCATACAGGCACGTGGAGGCCACACACACTACTGAGCCTCATTTTGACTTGTTTTAAGGACATTACATCAACGTTGGATCAGCCTGTAGTGTGGTTTTCCACTTTAGTTTTGAGTGTGACTCCAAATCCAAACCTCCATGGGTTGATAAATTGGATTTCCATTGATTATTTTTGTGTGATTTTGTTGTCAGCACATTCAACTATGTAAAGAAAAAAGTATTTAATAAGATTATTTCTTTCATTCAGATCTAGGATGTGTTGTATAAGTGTTCCCTTTATTTTTTTGAGCAGTATATATTGACAGGCTAACTATACTATATCATAATTTGACCACATCAGTGCATTTGTTACGATAATAATCCATAAAAAGCACAGTCATTTGTTAAATTAGATGCATGTTTGTCAAATCATGACGCCAGTGATCTTCAGGTCAGAAAAGTCGGAGCTCTAGAAAGAGGCCCGAGTTCCTGAGTTGGAATTCCTTGTTGGATGAACGTTCAAATCGATTTTTCCAAGTTGGAGCTCGGTTTTTTTCAGCGAGTTACAAGTTGTTTTGAATGCACTGAAGTCAGAAGTCGGAGATTTTCGAGTTCCGAGCTCCCAGTTGTCGTGAACGCAATATTATCAAAAAATCTTACGAGCGTCATACACACACCGGTAGGAGATAACCATTGATAAATACCAATTGTTCTTAACCTCAGAGCTTGTGCACGACCTTGTTTATTTGCATTTCAAAACGCCCCAAAATCATCCCTTTAAAGCCTATGAAGAAGCCTATGAAGAATACAATGAATGAAATACAATGGCACAACCAAAAAAAGCTAAGAAAACTAAATATTTTCCAAGACTGAAATAAAGGATGCTAGTGTCAGAGATTGAGTACAACAAAAAGGTTTTATTTGGCTCGCTCAGTTGTGGCTACAAAGAGAGGACCATTAGGGGCGGCAGGTAGCCTAGTGGTTAGAGCGTTGGGCCAGTAACCAGAAGGTTGCTGGATCGAATTGACAGATTCAAAATCTGTCGTTCTGCCACTGAACAAGGCAGTTGTGCCTGTTCCCCAGTAGGCTATAATTGTAAATAAGAATTTGTTCTCAACTGACTTGCCTAGTTAGATAAAGGTTAAATATACTTCAAATGAGCAGGCAACACTCACCAATAAGCCATCCATCCTCAACAGCTCCCTCCTGTAGGTGTATAGGCATACCTGCGGGAAGATGTTTGGGGGTGCTGCAATTTTTGTCAAGGGTGTCCGCAGATATTTGTTCTTTACCCGTACTACAGACGTCTATATCGGTACACTAGTACAGGACTAGTAAAATGACGGGTTTTTTTTCTAAAAATATATATTGTTTTTTCATTGAGGGATGTGAGATAAAGATCGGCAAGCTCCCGCTGAAAAGTGGCTGTTGCCAAAAACCCGAGGGTGGATAGCACTTTGATGTGCATCGGAATGGCATGTGTTTGCCTTTCTCAAGTAGGTCTTAAATCCTCGCAAAGAACCTATAAGATTGGTTTTGAGAAACGATATCTGATGAACCAATCTGTACTTTCTGCAAAAAGTCCCACAGGTCTCTAAAACCGCGCTCTCTGCGAAATGAAGCACATGTCAAATCTTCCAACAGAGCAAGATCAGCCATCTCTCATTCGATTTCCCATGATCTTTTATAGTATTTCAACAAAGCTTTCACTTTAACACATGCCTCTAATTTAACAATTACTGTACTTTATATGGATTGTTATTGTAACAAATACACTGATGTGGTCAAATTATATATAGCTGCTTGAATTCCAAATGGAAACAAAATTCAATTGAAAAATGATTTAATTACTAGGCCTACTCTCACAATTTCACAAATGTCGACATATATTTTCCCCATTCTACCCTTGACAAGCAGTTCCCTCATTCCACCGCTTGGCACGTGTGCGTTGGCATGGTCATGGCTGCGAGTACATTTACACACACTCTCATACAAACATTCATATCCCAAGAAATGTACAAAGGAATTCGTTTTTTAAACATATTAAATAATTGATCTTTCGTCTCTCTGTGTTTCATAATTCTCCTTCAATGTATCTCACTGGAGAAACAATCGGAGCGAGCGAAACGGCACACCTCTGTCTCTGTATGTGTAGCCAGTCTATCTGATGCTGTCTGGTCAAAAAGAGAAGCCAGCGAACATTTGGCCTTCCTTGATAATTTTTTAAATAAAATAATAGCCAATCCGCATTGAGCTAAACTGAGTGAGTTTAACTGTGAATGGTCCTTGTGCACCAAAAAAAAGTGTCAAGGGAAGCCAGTTTGGATTTCGCTTCACACCAATCAAGTCAAAAGCCAAATGTCATTGATAGAAAAAACTCAAATTGTTGTGTTGTTGTCCTCCAGTGTGTAGCTAACTAGCTAGCTAAAATAGGCCCTTCCCTAAATTAGTCATGGATGGAGATTAGGATTTGGACTTGTAGTTTTACTTAATTCTCTGGCCAATAATTATAACGACGATTCTGATCAACCATGAATTCATACATTGTGCCCTTTCCTTGCCTGAGACTATGGAAGTTCAATATGTAGCTAGATGTAGTTGGCTAATGTTAACTAGCTGGCTCATCGTTTCCAATGAAAGGAATTTAGGCTATCGAGCAAGCATTTTAGCCAGGTAGCCTAGGAGAACAAAAACTAAAAGCGTGTTCTGTTTGACAGAGTACTAGACCGTTTCAAAACAAGAGAGGAGGATGGCGTTGGCTTTTCTCTACAAGTAGGGTCAGTCAACATCTTTCTACTTGCAAGCATGCACGCACACGCACAAAATCAGTACCATTGTAAAGGGGTGTGTAACTGGTGGCAGTGAAGTCAGACGCAGGAGAGCAGAACTAGGTAATAGCCGGAGCAGTTTAATTTCAAAACCAACGGCATAAAGAAATAACCAACATGGGTACAAAACCTGACGTGCACCAGTAAACATGTGCACAAGCACTTACAACAAACAATTCCACACAAAGACATGGGGGGGAACAGAGGGTTAAATACACAACACTTAATGAGGGAAATGAGAACCAGGTGTGTAGGAAAACGAGACAAAACAAATGGAAAATGGAAAGTGGATAAACGATGGCTAGAAGACCGGTGACGCTGACCGCCGAACGCCGCCCGAACAAGGAGAGGAACCGGCTTCGGTGGAAGTCGTGACAACCATGGACAGTCACATCATATTCAGCTTAAGTTGGACTAAACTGTTTTTGGTATCTTTTAGTTGTCACTGTATTAGACTAAGCATAGGTGATTTGATGATGTTGAAATGTTAACGTTGAAATGGTGCTGGAATAGTGAAAGCAGCTCCTTGTTTCCTTGCGACATGCGGTAACTCTCTGTGGTTCTAAATCAATAGTTGTTTAGTAGTCCGAAAATGTCAGAAACGTCAACTTGCTTGACCATGCTGTAGGTCATGTAACTGTTACATGTAATACGCTTCATGCACATCACAGGACAGAGGTTGCTCTCCATTTTCGTAATGAAACACAGGTGTGGTTAAATTTATTCTGCCACTGTGTTTTCTTATTGTGCTGGCCTTAGGCCTATATATCACGTTGACAAGGCATATGAACTAACAGGTTATAGAGCAAACAGCACAATTATCACAACACATAGGTTGTAATATGGCAAAAAAAATCTGGCTTGGCTTCCCCAGGGATTTTACCCACCCACTGCTATTGTAAATATCACATTTTGCGTGGAAATGATCCCACACATGGTTTACGCACAGATTTGTGCCTACACATGATTGATAAATGAGGCCCCAGGACTTTACGGCTGAAACATTATGTGGTGTATTCTGTCAATCACCGTATTCTTATCGGCAGACTCAACAGCCCTGGTTTCTCAAATGACTGTCTCGCCTGGTTCACCTACTACTTCTCAGACAGTTCAGTGTGTCAAATAGGAGGGCCTGTTGTCCGGACCTCTGGCAGTCTTTATGGGGGTACCACAGGGTTCAATTCTCGGGCCGACTCTTTTCTCTGTAATTATTAACGATGTCGCTCTTGCTGCGGGTGATTTCCTGATCCACCTCTACGCAGATGACACCATTCTGTATACATCTGGCCCTTCTTTGGACACTGTGTTAACAAACCTCCAAACGAGCTTCAATGCCATACAACACTCCTTCCGTGGCCTCCAACTGCTCTTAAACGCTAGTAAAACTAAATGCATGCTTTTCAACCGTTTGCTGCCCGCACCAGCCCGCCCGGCTAGCATCAATACTCTGGATGGTTCTGATTTAGAATATGTGGACAACTACAAATACTTAGGTGTCTGGCTAGACTGTAAATTCTCCTTCCAGACCCATATTAAATCTAGAATCGGCTTTCTATTCTGCAACAAAGCCTCCTTCACTCACTCACGCCGCCAAACATACCCTAGTAAAACTGACCATCCTACCGATCCTCGACTTCGGCGATGTCATTTACAAAATAGCCTCCAACACTCTACTCAGCAAACTGGATGCAGTCTATCACAGTACCATCCGTTTTGTCACCAAAGCCCCATATACCACCCACCACTGCGACCTGTATGCTCTAATCGGCTGGCCCTCGCTACATATTCGTCGCCAGACCCACTGGCTCCAGGTCATCTGTAAGTCTTTGCTAGGTAAAGCTCCGCCTTATCTCAGCTCTCTGGCCACGATAACAACCCCCACCCGTAGCACACGCTCCAGCAGGAATATCTCACTGGTCATCCCCAAAGTCAACACCTCTTTGGCCGCCTTTCCTTCCAATTCTCTGCTGCCAATGACTGGAATGAATTGCAAAAATCGCTGAAGCTGGAGACTTATATTTCCCTCACTAACTTTAACATCAGCTATCCGAGCAGCTAACTGATTGTTGCAGCTGTACATAGCCCATCTGTAAATAGCCCATCCAATCTACCTACCTCATCCCCATATTGTTTTTATTTACTTTTCTGCTCTTTTGCACACCAGTATTTCTACTTGCACATCATCATCTGCACATCTATCACTCCAGTGTTAATTTGCTAAATTGTAATGACTTGCTACTATGGCCTATTTATTGCCTTACCTCCTTACTCCATTTGCACACATTGTACATAGACTTTCTTTCTATTGTGTTATTGACTGTACGCTTGTTTATTCCATGTGTAACTCTATGTTGTTGTTTGTGTCGCACTGCTTTGCTTTATCTTGGCCAGGTCGCAGTTGTAAATGAGAACTTGTTCTCAACTAGCCTACCTGGTTAAATAAAAGTGACAAAATAAATAAATAAATAAATAATAAAAGTGTACTACTTAAGTCGTATTTTTGGGGTATCTGTGTCACGTCCTGGCCAGTATAAGGTTAATTGTTTTTGTAGTTTGGTCAGGGCGTGGCAGAGGGTATTTGTTTTATGTGGTTCAGGGTGGTGTGTTTTTGTTAAAAGGGTGGTTGATTTAGTAATTCCGGGTTTTGGGTTGTGTTTAAGTATTTCTATGTGGAGTCTAGTAAGTGTATGTCTATGTTTGGTTAATTGGGGTTGGGACTCTCAGTTGAAGGCAGGTGTTGTCTATCTACCTTTGATTGAGAGTCCCATATAGTAGGGTGTGTTTGTTATTTGTGGGTGATTGTTCTGTGTTGAGCTTAGGCTTTGCCAGACTGTTTGTTGTTGTTTGCTCGTTAGTTCTCGTGTTTTTGTACGTTCAATTTTTGAAGTAATAAATTAACAAGATGAGCATACACATACCTGCTGCGTATTGGTCCTCCTTCACCGACGACAACCGTGACAGAATCACCCACCACTCAAGGACCAAGCAGCAGAGGAAGGAGCGGAGGAAATTCGAAGTGGACAAACGAGAGAGATGGACTTGGGAGGAGATCTTGGAGGGAGAAGGCTCCTACACTTGGGAGGAGATCCAAGCAGGGAAAGATCGCCTTCCTTGGAATCAGGTGGTACGCGAGAGAGAGGAAAGGAGTAAGGCTGGTATGGACCGGGAACGTTTCCGAGGGACAAGACTGGCGTTGAAGCACGAGAGGCACCCCCAAGAAATTTTTTTGGGGGGGCACACGGGTAGTTTGGCTAGGCCTAGGAAGAGCCGGAGGCCAGCTACCCGTGGTTATATGGAGGAGCGTATGAGGTGGGGAGCGCCATGTTTCGCTGAGAAGCGCACTATCTCACCCATACGCACGCACAGTCCGGTGCGAGTTATTCCAGCCCCTCGCAGGTGCCGTGCTAGAGCGGGCATCCAGCCTGGTAGGAGGATGCCTGCACAGCGCATCTGGTCACCGGTACGCCTCCGAGGACCAGGCTACCCAACTCCCGCTCTACGCACGGCTACCATCAGGCCCCTGCACAGCCCAGTCTGCCCTGTACGAGCACTCCGCTCGTACAGGGCTACTAGTTCCATCCAGCCAAGGCGGGTTGTGCAGGAGGTAAGATCTAGACCGGCTGTGCGCCTCCATAGCCCTGGGTTTCCAGCTCCTGTCTCTCGTGCGGACCCGGAAGTGCGTCAACCCAGTCCGACTCGTCCTGTTCCCGCTCCCCGCACTAGCCTGCAAGTGCGTAAACCCAGCCTTGCCAGTCAACAGTCGTCGGAGCTGCCCGCCAGTCAACAGTCGTCGGAGCTGCCCGCCAGTCAACAGTCGTCGGAGCTGCCCGCCAGTCAACAGTCGTCGGAGCTGCCCGCCAGTCAACAGTCGCCGGAGTGGTCAGACTGCGCTGAACTTCCGGAGTGGTCAGACTGCGCTGAACTGCCGGAGTGGCCAGACTGCGCTGAGCTGCCGGAGTGGCCAGACTGCGCTGAGCTGCCGGAGTGGCCAGACTGCGCTGAGCTGCCGGAGTGGCCAGACTGCGCTGAGCTGCCGGAGTGGCCAGACTGCCCTGAGCTGCCGGAGTGGCCAGACTGCCCTGAGCTGCCGGAGTGGCCAGACTGCCCTGAGCTGCCGGAGTGGCCAGACTGCCCAGACTGCCCCGAGTTGCCAGACTGCCCAGACTGCCCCGAGTTGCCAGACTGCCCAGACTGCCCCGAGTTGCCAGACTGCCCAGACTGCCCCGAGTTGCCAGACTGCCCAGACTGCCCCGAGTTGCCAGACTGCCCAGACTGCCCCGAGTTGCCAGACTGCCCAGACTGCCCCGAGTTGCCAGACTGCCCCGAGTTGCCAGACTGCCCAGACTGTCCCGAGTTGCCAGACTGCCCAGACTGTCCCGAGTTGCCAGACTGCCCAGACTGTCCCGAGTTGCCAGACTGCCCAGACTGTCCCGAGTTGCCAGACTGCCCAGACTGTCCAGAGTTGCCAGACTGCCCAGACTGTCCCGAGTTGCCAGACTGCCCAGACTGTCCCGAGCTGCCAGACTGCCCCGAGCTGCCAGACTGCCCAGACTGCCCCGAGCTGCCAGACTGCCCAGACTGCCCCGAGCTGCCAGACTGCCCAGACTGCCCCGAGCTGCCAGACTGCCCAGACTGTCCCGAGCTGCCAGACTGCCCAGACAGCCTGGAACGGCCTGAGCCGGAGCCACCTCCAGAAATAGGTGGGTTGGGGAGGGGGGGTGTAGCACAGTGCCGTCGTTGACGGCAGCCACCCTCCCTTCCCTCCCTTTAGAAAAGGGGAATTTTTCTTTTGGTGTTGCTTGGGGTTATTTTTTGTTAAGGTGCTTCCGGGGTAGCACCTTTAGGGGGGGGGGGTACTGTCACGTCCTGGCCAGTATAAGGTTAATTGTTTTTGTAGTTTGGTCAGGGCGTGGCAGAGGGTATTTGTTTTATGTGGTTCAGGGTGGTGTGTTTTTGTTAAAAGGGTGGTTGATTTAGTAATTCCGGGTTTTGGTTTATGTTTAAGTATTTCTATGGGGAGTCTAGTAAGTGTATGTCTATGTTTGGTTAATTGGGGTTGGGACTCTCAGTTGAAGGCAGGTGTTGTCTATCTGCCTTTGATTGAGAGTCCCATATAGTAGGGTGTGTTTGTGTTTGGTATTTGTGGGTGATTGTTCTGTGTTGAGCTTAGGCTTTGCCAGACTGTTTGTTGTTGTTGTTGTTGTTGTTGTTGTTGTTGTTGTTGTTCGTTCGTTAGTTAGTTCTCGTGTTTTTGTTCTTTTTGTACGTTCATTTTTTGAAGTAATAAATTAACAAGATGAGCATACACATACCTGCTGCGTATTGATCCTCCTTCACCGACGACAACCGTGACAATATGTACTTTACTTAAAAAAATGTTTGGCTACTTTTACTTTTACTTCACTACGTTCCTAAAGACAATAATATATGTTTTATTCTATATATTTTCCCTGACACCCAAAAGTACTCGTTACATTTTGAATGTGTGTCAAGACAGGAAAATGGTCCATTTCATGCACTTATCAAGAGAACATCGCTGGTCATCTACTGCCTCTGATCTGGAGGACTCACTAAACCCAAATGCTTTGTTTGTAAAGAAAGTCTGCATATTATACCCCTGGCTATCAGTAAATACAATTTAAAAATTACAATTGTGTTGTCGGGTTTGCGGCTAGGGGTTCGGCTAGCGGAACGTTTCGACAACATCCGGTGAAATGTCAGAGCGCAAAATTCAAAAAACATTATTAAAAATACGTAACTATCATACATTCACAAGTCCAACACACCAAATTAAAGCTTCATTTCTTGTTAATCTAGCCACCGTGTTTACAGCGAAAGCACACCATGCGATTATGTTAGGTCAGCACCTAGTCACAAAAAAAACATACAGCCATTTTCCAGCCAAAGAGAGGAGTCACAAAAAGCAGAAATCGAGAGAAAATTAATCACTAACCATTGATGATCTTCATCAGATGACACTCATAGGACTTCATGTTACACAATACATGTATGTTTTGTTCGATAAAGTTAATATTTATATCCAAAAATCTCAGTTTACATTGACGAGTTATGTTCAGTAATGTTGTGCCTCGAAACATCCGGCGATTTTGCAGAGAGCCACATCAATTTACACAAATACTCATCATAAGCTTTGATGAAAGATACAAGTGTTATGCATAGTATTAAAGATAAACTTCTCCATAATGCAACTGCTGTGTCAGATTTCAGAAAAGCTTTACGGCAAAAGCACACCAGGCAATAATCTGAGTACAGCGCTCAGCCACCAAAACAAGCCATACATATACCCGCCATGTTGTGGAGTCAGTAAAAGTCAGAAATAGCGTTATAAATATTCACTTACCTTTGATGATCTATATCGGAATGCACTCCCAGGAATCCCAGTTCCACAATAAATGTTTGTTTTGTTCGATAAAGTTCATCTTTATGTCCAAATATCTCCTTTTTGTTCGCATTTAGCTCACTATTCCAAATGGACTAAGTGCCCGCACCTTGTGCAGACAAAAAGTCAAAAAAGTTCCATTACAGTTTGTAGAAACATGTCAAACGATGTATGGAATCAATCTTTAGGATGTTTTTATCATAAATCTTCAATAATATTCCATCCGGACAATTCTTTTGTCTTTAGAAATTAAAGGGAACGGAGCTCGTGCTCACGGCTGCGCGTGTGACTAAACTAAAGGCTTTCAACCAGACCACTGGTTCAAACAGCTCTTATTCGCTCCCCCTTCACAGTAGAAGCCTGAAACAACATTTTAAAGACTGTTGACATCTAGTGAAAGCTTTAGGAAGTGCAATATGACCCCACAGACACTGTATATTGGATAGGCAATCACTTGAAAAACTACAAACCTCAGATTTCCCACTTCCTGGTTGGATTTTTCTCAGGTTTTCGCCTGCCATATGAGTTCTGTTATACTCACAGACATCATTCAAACAGTTTTAGAAACTTCAGAGTGTTTTCTATTTAAATCTACTAATTGTATGCATATTCTAGCTTCTGGGCCTGAGTAACAGCCAGTTTACTCTGGGCATGCTTTTCATCCAAACTTCCAAATGCTGCCCCCTATCCCTAAAGAGTTTAATATAAGCTATTTGAAATATTTTTTTACTTTGATACTTAAGTATATTTTTGCAATTACATTTACTTTTGATACCTAAGTATATTTAAAACCAAATACCTTCAGACTTTACACAAGTAGTATTTTACTGGGTGGCTTTTACTTTTACTTGAGTCATTTTCTATTAACGTATCTTTACAGTTGAGTACTTTTTCCACCACTGGAAACATTGTAGGGAAGATGTGCTTCCCTTTCAGGCCCCAGAGCCTATAGAGATTGGAGTAGGCCTTTGAATCTGAATAAAGGAGTACGTTGAATCTTTTTTTGGGGGGGGGTAATATCAGTACGTTTTACTTTTTTTTTTACTCTTTCTCTATTTTCCAGTCTTCTTCTGCCTGAAGTTCCCCAGTTTTCACCCCACACAGTAGGGAGCGACATGCAACTTTAACGTATGTTTGCGGACCGCCAAAATACCATAGAAGAAGAAGGAGAATGGCTTCTCTGGTTGGATGCGAACACTACGTGCGCAGCTGTTTGTTGAAAGTGAGAAATAGTTTTTATCAGCAAGTGTGAATTCTACCAGATATTAAGACGTATATGTTCTCGTATGCTGCTTTGTGTAGCTAACGTGTTTTGCTCATAAAATACCTGTTATTAACTTAGCCAACTAATGCGTTAGCTTGCTGGCTATCTTAATTTACAATCTGAACGGGAGATGGATTTACATATGTCAGGTCAAATGAAAAACCTTGTTTGGCAACCCATCAGGATATGTATTTAACCAAGAAATTGGTGTAGTTGTAAATGTTGTATCTATATTTTACATTAATGTAGCAGTAGTGTGCTTGGTGTCATTCGTATATTATACTAGCTAGCTAGCTAGCTAGCTAGCGCGGCTTGTCACCGGCGTTCAATTGTTTGTCAGCTAAAGTTAGCTAGCTAAGTTCATATTGTGTATATATATATTACATTCATCTAGCAGTTGTTCGCTTGGTGTCATTCGTATATTTATCCATTGATATCTGAGTAGTTATCGGCTTGTCACCGTCGAAAATGGTTGTCAGCTAGCTAGCTAAGGAAGTTCATGTCAGAGTTCATTCTTTCATCATGAATAGAGAGGTAAGCCCGAGCCTGGTTACCCTCGCGAAGTTATTACCATCAAGGTTCTTAGAATAAAAAACATGAACTGTCGCACACCCAGAAAAATTACTTTGAGTGGAGGTGCTGACTAACGGCGAAGAAACTAAAAATAGAGTCGTAAACTCCCAGTAATTTGAGTAAATTGCCGTTTTGGCATCACTGTGCCTTCCATCAAGGTTCTTGACATCAACAAATGAATGTGTTGGTTTGTTTAATTAAACCCGTTCCAAACTTGGTTATATCCCCCAGGCTCCGTGTTGTGGTAAAGCATATGTTTGTCGCCTGTGCCATGACGCTGAGGAGGACCATCAAATGGACCGCTTCCTGGTCAAAGAAGTGCAGTGCTCAGTCTGCACAACAGTACAACAGGTAATTATGTTAAAGGGAACCGTTGTCTGTCACTGAGTCCCATCTATACTGTTCATTCAATATATCAATATGGTCTCATTATTTGTTTGTTTCATCTGTTTTTTTCTTTCAGGCACAACAAAATTGCGTGGAGTGTAATGTGACCTTTGGGGAATATTACTGTGATATCTGTCATCTGTTTGATAAAGACAAGAAGCAGTATCACTGTCAGCCCTGTGGAATTTGCAGGTGAGTAACTCTGCCCTGTTTGACTTTGAGTTACAACTAACATTCTCGTATATAGCTCACCCATATTCATCAGCTGATATGTTTGACCAGCTGCTGGCCACCAGCATGTTTTAGATGTTAATTTTATTTGCATATTGGTGTCTTAAAACACTTGTATAGCGTAGCCACTATGTACAGTTGTGGCCAAAAGTTTTGAGAATGACACAAATATTAATATTCACAAAGTTTGCTGCCTCAGTTTGTATGATGGCAATTTGCATATACTCCAGAATGTTATGAAGAGTGATCAGATGAATTGCAAAGTCCCTCTTTGCCATGCAAATTAACTGAATCCCCAAAAAACATTTCCACTGCATTTCGGCCCTGCCACAAAAGGCCCAGCTGACATCATGTCAGTGATTCTCTCGTTAACACAGGTGTGAGTGTTGACGAGGACAAGGCTGGAGATCACTCTGTCATGCTGATTGAGTTCAAATAACAGACTGGAAGCTTCAAAAGGAGGGTGGTGCTTCCTCGGTCAACCATGGTTACTTGCAAGGAAACACGTGCCGTCATCATTGCTTTGAACAAAAAGGGCTTCACAGGCAAGGATATTGCTGCCAGTAAGATTGCACCTAAATCAACCATTTATCAGAGCACCAAAAACTTCAAGGAGAGCGGTTCAATTGTTGTGAAGAAGGCTTCAGGGCGCCCAAGAAAGTCCAGCAAGTGCCAGGACCGTCTCCTAAAGTTGATTCGGCTGCAGGATCGGGGCACCACCAGTACAGAGCTTGCTCAGGAATGGCAGCAGGCAGGTGTGAGTGCATCTGCACGCACAGTGAGGCAAAGACTTTTGGAGGATGGCCTGGTGTCAAGAAGGGCAGGAAAGAAGCCACTTCTCTCCAGGAAAAACATCAGGGACAGAAGGATATTCTGCAAAAGGTACAGGGATTGGACTACTGGGGTAAAGTCATTTTCTCTGATGAATCCCCTTTCCGATTGTTTGGGGCATCCGGAAAAAAGCTTGTCCGGAGAAGACAAGATGAACGCTACCATCAGTCCTGTGTCATGCCAACAGTAAAGCATCCTGAGACCATTCATGTGTGGGGTTGCTTCTCAGCCAAGGGAGTGGGCTCACTCACAATTTTGCCTAACACAGCCATGAATAAAGAATGGTACCAACACATCCTCCGAGAGCAACTTCTCCCAATCATCCAGGAACAGTTTGGTGACGAACAATGCCTTTTCCAGCATGGCGGAGCACCTTGCCATAAGGCAAAAGTGATAACTAAGTGGCTCAGGGAACAAAACATCGCTATTTTGTGTCCGTGGCCAGGAAACTCCCCAGACCTTAATCCCATTGAGAACTTGTGGTCAATCCTCAAGAGGCGGGTGGACAAACAAAAACCCACAAATTCTGAGAAACTCCAAGCATTGATTATGCAAGAATGGGCTGCCATCAGTCAGGATGTGGCCCAGAAGTTAATTGACAGCATGCCAGGGCGGATTGCAGAGGTCTTGAAAAAGAAGGGTCAACACTGCAAATATTGACTCTTTGCATCAACTTAATGTAATTGTCAATAAAAGCCTTTCACACTTATGAAATGCTTGTAATTATACTTCACTATTCCATTGTAACATCTGCTAAAAATATCTAAAGACACTGAGGCAGCAGACTTTGTGAAAATTAATATTTGTGTCATTCTCAAATTTTGGCCATGACTGTACAGTTATGTTTTGTACTCCTGCAGGATCGGACCAAGGGAGAAATACTTCCACTGTGAGAAGTGCAATCTCTGTTTAGCCGGAGATCTAAGAGGAAATCACAAGGTGATTGGCCCTTATTATATATCTGTTGCTTGTGTGTGAATTGTCAATGCAATACTGCTAATGCCATGGCTCTTGTCTTTCACTTGATTTATCGGTAATAGACTGTTTTGTTTCAGTGTGTTGAAAATGTTTCAAGACAGAACTGCCCAGTGTGTATGGAGGTACGTTAGTGAGTAGTAAGATCAGTAACACAATTGCTGTGCATTTCACTTTGTTAATGTAATTTAGTATACAATTGTGTAATATAGAAATTCACACAGCCTGTATTTGACAATTTCACCAGTACTTCTCTAATGGTTTATCATAGATGTATAATGTTTGTCTTCTCTCTAACTAAGGATATCCACACATCCAGAATAGGAGCCCAAATTCTTCCATGTGGCCATCTTCTACACAAGTATGACCTTTTCCTTATGATAAATACTCTCAAAACCTTTGTCACTAGCCTATAAGACCTACAGAAGTTTGTATTGATGCCACTGTTAATCTGATGCATGATACAGAAGGTGCAATACTGGAGTCTTACTCTTGTCTTCTGGTATAAGAAACCATTTTTAGAATGTTCTTTTGTTTTTCAGAACATGCTTTGATGACATGGTCCAAACTGGGTAAGGTCCATTTTCCTTTTCAAATATTGTGCTAGTTATGATATATTTATCCTAATTACTGTCATTAACTTATCAATCATATCATCTGCATGACATTCATATAAGCAATGATGATCTGCGTGACCAGGAATATGTCCTCTATATGTCCTCTTCAGTGCGTATCGATGCCCACTCTGTATGCACTCTGCTTGGAATATGGAGCACAACTGGGAGCAGATGGACAAGGAGATCACTCAGTCACCCATGCCCACTGAATACCAGGATGCAACTGTGAAGGTATGACACAAATGTATTCACTTTGAATGTGAAATGGAATTTTAAAAAGCAAAACATGATGACCTCAATTCTTGTGGTCCCTTGCGTTTTGGGGTACTGGAACTACACTGATCTGGTATAGATTTACTTTGGCTTTATTTTATGACTCACTTCAGGCTTATATATTCAATGGATATTTAAACGTATTTTTAAGTTTCAGTATTGAGCACTACTTCTGCCTCACGACATGGTTTGTTCGGTCTCTCCTTCTCCCTGACCTGTAGATCATATGTAATGACTGCCAAACCCACTGTACGGTGCCTTTCCATGTTCTGGGAATGAAGTGCAGTGGCTGTGGGTCCTACAACACAGCACAGAATGGGGGGCTGATACGGCAGTCCCAGGAACCACAGCCCCAGGAGCCAGAGCAGCAGCCCCAGTCTCCAGTGCCAGAACCATAGAATAAAATGATACATGTTCTAAATTACATTGGGACCCCACCCCCTAGTCTCTATGCTCCACATTACTTCCCCAGTCTACAGAAGACTTAACTACACTATCCACCTCTTTCCCAACATTGCTCTGCCAAGAGTGCAGGTAGTCATGCCTGGGTTCCAGAACCTGGTGCCAGGACCTCAGGGCACCAAACTTGGATCCCTCTCCTAGTGTGTTGTACAGCAGTTTTGGGACTGAATTTCTGTTATTACATGGCTGTTGATCCATTTGTTTCTCAGATAAAAGCCAGCATAAGAGAATTGTGAATGAGGAATTAAATATAGTCAGCCACACATAATTTATTTCTCATTTTGTCCCAAGTTGGAATGGATTCATGTCTGTCAGTAATGCTTTCACCAAATAATTTAGATTTTTGTTGGGGTGAAGAATGCTGTTATGTGAGGAGTTTGTAAAGCACTACAATGTTTGACTGGCTTTGCGTTTCTAAAAACCTATGTAAATGCTTCAGACTGACATTTTTACAATGGTAATGGATTTCAATGTCTGTTTGCAAAACTCAGGTATTTGAAATAGTTTAGATACGGTTCAACATCAAATTGTGTTCATTCCTTGTTTGAGTTGAATATGAATTTTGATTAGATGAGTGGATTATCTTGAGTAACACGTATGTAAATTATTGAATAATTACTACAGTTAGTCAATGGCTGTTGGCAACTATCTCACTCCATGCTTAGCTCGTATTTTCGCTCAAACATGAGAGAAAGAGTGAAAATGTTATCTGTATTGCCTTTGGTGTCATTCATTGATGCAGGTTTTGGGATTTGGTGACATTTACTGTAACGACTAATAAATACCATGATTGTGCTGAATAATGTTATTTAAGATTTGCATCACAGTAATTCCGAAATAAATATTTAAGATAATAGTAACTGTAAAGTGTTTTTTACAAAAACTGCAATGAACATTCTGTGAAAAATATACAGTTGAAGTCGGAAGTTTACATACACTTAGGTTGGAGTCATTAAAACTTGTTTTTCAACCACTCCACACATTTCTTGTTAACAAACTATAGTTTTGGCAAGTCGGTTAGAACATATACTTTGTGCATGGCACAAGTCATTTTTCCAACAATTGTTTAGACAGATTATTTCACTAATTCAGTGTATCACAATTCCAGTGGGTCAGAAGTTGACATACACTAAGTTGATTGCCTTTAAACGACTTGGAAAATTCCAGAAAATGATGTAATGGCTTTAGAACCTTCTCATAGGCTAATTGACATAATTTGAGGTGTACCTGTGGATGTATTTCAAGGCCTGCCTTCAAACTCAGTGCATTTTTGTTTGACATCATGGGAAAATCAAAAGAAATCAGCCAAGACCTCAGAAAAAGAATTATAGACCTCCAGTAGTCTGGTTCTTCCTTGGGAGCAATTTCCAAATGCCTGAAGGTACCATGTTCATCTGTACAAACAATAGTATGCAAGTATAAACACCATGGGACCACGCAGCCGTCATACCGCTCAGGAAGGATGTGCGTTCTGTCTCCTAGAGATGAATGTACTTTGGTGTGAAAAGTACAACTCAATCCCAGAACAACAAAAGGACCTTGTGAAGATGCTGGAGGAAACAGGTACAAAAGTATCTATATCCACAGTAGAACGAGTCCTATATCGACATTACCCGAAAGGCCGCTCGGCAAGGAAGAAGCCACTGCTCCAAAACCACCATAAAAAAGACAGACTACGGTTTGCAACTGCACATGGGGCTAAGATTGTTCTTTTTGGAGAAATGTCCTCTGGGCTGATGAAACAAAAATAGAACTGTTTGGCCATAATGACCATTATGTTTGGAGGAAAAAGGGGGATGCTTGCAAGCTGAAGAACACCATCCCAACCCTGAAGCACGGGGGTGGCAGCATCATGTTGTGGGGGTGCTTTGCTGCAGGAGGGACTGGTGCACTTCCCAAAATAGATGGCATCATGAGGGAAGAAAATTGTGGATATATTGAAGCAACAGCTCAAGACATCAGTCAGGAAGTTAGAGCTTGGTCGCAAATGGGTCTTCCAAATGGACAATGACCCCAAGCATACTTCCAAAGTTGTGGCAAAATGGCTTAAGGACAGCAAAGTCAAGGTATTGGAGTGGCCATCACAAAGCCCTGACCACCCAAGCCACGGCCTGTTCACCCTGCTATCATCAGGCAGACGGAGACAGTACAGGTGTATCAAAGCCGGGACCAAGAGACTGAAAAAACGGCTTCTATCTCCAGGCCATCGGACTGTTGAATTGCCATCACACGCCGGCCACCGCCTGGTATTCTGCCTGGCACCTTAGAGACTGCTGCCCCATGTACACTTAGTGTCAAATTAGGAACACCTATTAGGAACACCCATGACAATTTTTAAGGCCTTCCTCTGACACTGCCTGCTATAGACAGGAAGCTTGACCCCGATAATGTACTGGGCCGTACGCGCTAACTTCTGTAGTGCCTTGCGATCGGAGGAAGCAGTTGCCATACCAGGCAGTGATGCAACCCGTCAGGATGCTCTCGATTGTGCGGCCTAGAACCTTTTGAGGATCTGAGGACCCATGCCAAATCTTTTCAGTCTCATTGGTGTCAGCTTGAGGGGCAATGTACACAGCTGCAGATTTGTGGACTCGAGCCACATGACTTGGACTCGAGTCTGACTTGAGTCACCAATTTGATAACACGGGACATGACTTGACTTGAAATGAAATAAAATAAAATTACATGACTTGACTTGAATTTGAGAATGATGAATAGAAATTATCTTGCCAGGTTTTGTAATGTTTTGTCACTCATTTTGTGCCACAGAAGACAGTAGCCTCACCCTAGCAAAAACGTGCAACAGATTGGCTAGTGAAACGCACACTCTTCCCTCGGATTGGACCAACAAACTGTCAATCAACAGGTCGGGTGAGCTAGTGATCAGATTGCTGATTTAATGTACAGCCAGTGTTGACTCGTCATTCAGAGCCCCACCTGTTTAGCTATAAATAAAATAAACGTTTTTCAAGTGTTTAACCTGATTTGCATGTTATTTTGGCATTAATATGTGTCACACATCAGTTTGCAAACAATGTAAAAAAAAAAAATCAAATCATTGAGTTAATAAAGCCGCATACAAACATTGTCTCTCTTTTTCATAAGGCAGCTCCAAAATGCAGGTGTTTCAGCCTAGCTCAATGCTTTCTGTGGTGGTGGGGCAGCCAGCAGAAAATACATAGCGTAGGGGTTGGTAATGTTCTCTAGTTGTGCCGTGATTGGCTCAGTGTTCTGTCACTCATGGGGACACTACGTCACTGCAAAATCTACGGGTAGAGCTCGAAAATGAAGGCCCCTTGGGTGCTGCCATAGTTACATTAGAAGTGCCCATCCAAGAAGGCTCAAGGTCATTGGCCACAGATAAAATGACCGTCAAATCACGTTGTATCTACAGTAGCTTTGATTGGACTGAACATGTCAACATTATACTTTCAAAATCTTAGCTAGGAGGCTAGCAGTCATCTTTTCATTCCTTGTCATATGAAGAGAAATTATAGACAAAACGTATCGGTCCTCATTGGCCATTGGACATAAACATTACACAACAAGTTGGAAATCGCAAATTCAACTTTGAGTGGCTTGGAAGGAATCCAAAGCAATCACTAGCCTGCTATTCAGTGGAGTGGGTGTGTGGTCCAAGTCTGCGTTTAAGGGTCTCTTTTCAAGCTTAAAAGGATAAACATTCAACATGATGGTCCAGAAAAGGCTGAATACATAGGCCATGCTATAAATCCAGCATGACTTCTGCTGTGTTCAAAACAACTGGAAACTCGTAACTGGGAAATCTCAGACTTCAGTGAGTTCTAGACAACTGGGAACTCAGGGGGAAAAAACTAGCTCCGACTGGGAAAATAAGTTTTGAACAGTCATCAAACTCGGAATTCCAAGTCGGGAACTCGGGCCTCTTTCTAGAGCGCCAACCTGAAGATCACTGTCGTCATGATCCGACTTTGTTTTTTCCAAGTTCCCAGTTGTCTTGAAAGCACCATAAATCCAGAGAATGCCAGACTTTGATGACAAAATTTGCCCACAAAGGACCACCGCGCTGCTTCCTGTTCAAGTGAGCACTGCACAACAACCTGAGTCCAAAAATTTCTTGTATGCTGCTGCATAAATTATGTAATATGCTAGGGAGATATGTATACTGTAGCTAAGAAGGTAATACTAAGTGTATGTTGTGTAGTAAGCTGTTAGTAGCCTATGTGCCTCACCCTAATAATTTGGTCCCTCTCCCTCTTCTAACTTAGCCTACTGTCTTCCCAGACAACTGGGAACTCGGAAAAAAACGAGCTCCGACTGGGGAAAAAACCCAGTTTTGAACGGTCATCCAAATCTGAATTCCAAGTCGGGAACTCGGGCCTCTTTCTAGTCCTCCGACTTTCTGATTTGCAGATCACTGACACATTGATTTGACCTCGTTTTCCCCCTGAGTTCCCAGTTGTCTTGAAGCGCCATGTGTCCTGTCCCTGTCATTCTGGTTGTGCATAATAGGACGTCGTGCGCGTAGAAATACAGTCTTGGCCAAAAGTTTTGAGAATGACACAAATATTAATTTTCACAAAGTCTGCTGCCTCAGTGTCTTTAGATATTTTTGTCAGATGTTACAATGGAATAGTGAAGTATAATTACAAGCATTTCATAAGTGTCAAAGGCTTTTATTGACAATTACATTAAGTTGATGCAAAGAGTCAATATTTGCAGTTATGACCCTTCTTTTTCAAGACCTCTGCAATCCGCCCTGGCATGCTGTCAATGAACTTCTGGGCCACATCCTGACTGATGGCAGCACATTCTTGCATAATCAATGCTTGGAGCTTGTCAGAATTTGTGGGTTTTTGTTTGTCCACCCGCCTCTTGAGGATTGACCACAAGTTCTCAATGGGATTAAGGTCTGGGGAGTTTCCTGGCCATGGACCCAAAATATTGATGTTTTGTTCCCTGAGCCACTTAGTTATCACTTTTGCCTTATGGCAAGGTGCTCCATCATGCTGGAAAAGGCATTGTTTGTCACTAAACTGTTCCTGGATGGTTGGGAGAAGTTGCTCTCGGAGGATGTTTTGGTACCATTCTTTATTCATGGCTGTGTTCTTAGGCAAAATTGTGAGTGAGCCCACTCCCTTGGCTGAGAAGTAACCCCACACATGAATGGTCTCAGGATGCTTTACTGTTGGCATGACACAGGACTGATAGTAGCGCTCACCTTGTCTTCTCCGGACAAGCTTTTTTCCAGATGCCAAAAAACAATCGGAAAGGGGATTCATCAGAGAAAATGACTTTACCCCAGTCCTCAGTAGTCCAATCCCTGTACCTTTTGCAGAATATCCTTCTGTCCCTGATGTTTTTCCTGGAGAGAAGTGGCTTCTTTGCTGCCCTTCTTGACACCAGGCCATCCTCCAAAAGTCTTTGCCTCACTGTGCGTGCAGATGCACTCACACCTGCCTGCTGCCATTCCTGAGCAAGCTCTGTACTGGTGGTGCCCCGATCCCGCAGCTGAATCAACTTTAGGAGACGGTCCTGGCGCTTGCTGGACTTTCTTGGGCGCCCTGAAGCCTTCTTCACAACAATTGAACCACTCTCCTTGAAGTTCTTGGTGATCCGATAAATGGTTGATTTAGGTGCAATCTTACTGGCAGCAATATCCTTGTCTGTGAAGCCCTTTTTGTTCAAAGCAATGATGACGGCATGTGTATCCTTGCAGTTAACCATGGTTGACCGAGGAAGAACAATGATTCCAAGCACCACCCTCCGTTTGAAGCTTCCAGTCTGTTATTTGAACTCAATCAGCATGACAGGGTGATCTCCGGCCTTGTCCTCGTCGATACTCACACCTGTGTTAACGAGAGAATCATTGATATGATGTCAGCTGGGCCTTTTGTGGCAGGGCCGAAATGCAGTGGAAATGTTTTGGGGGGATTCAGTTAATTTGCATGGCAAAGAGGGACTTTACAATTAATTGCAATTCACTGATCACTCTTCATAACATTCTGGTGTATATGCAAATTGCCATCATACAAACTGAGGCAGCAGACTTTGTGAAAATTAATATTTGTGTCATTCTCAAAACTTTTGGCCACAACTGTAGGCTACATGGCCTGTAAGAGAAAATTGTACATTGTATTAACAGTGATGGAAAAAGTACTCAATTGTCATACTTGAGTAAAAGATACCTTAACAGAAAATGACTCAAGTAAAAGTGAAAGTTACCCAGTAAAATACTACTTGAGTAAAAGTCTAAAAGTATCTGGTTGTAAATGTAGTGGGGGGATATCAGAATTAGTCTACCTGTGTAAGCAACTTTAGACAGATTCGATTTCTCAAGGGGGAGGCTGTGCTGTTTCGCTCTCTACCTGTGTCCCTTTAGATAGGACAGGTTAGCCAGATGCAGAGGCTATATCTTTTGGGCTATTTCCCATGCATATTTGGGTAATCTTCTTGCATGATATGGCACTTTCACCATTGGACATCCAAGACTTGTAAATAAATCTACACTCTAAAAATTAAAAGGTTCGCTGCAGGATCCTTCAGGTTAATTTAAGAACATATACTCTGCCATCAGTTCGTTTCTGAACCTTTGTGGATTTAAGGGGTGCTTAGAAGAACCCATTTCAAAAGAGAAGTTTGTTTTGGAACCAGCAGTTGACTCAGACCAGACAGAGAAGGGCTATGTACGTTGCTGAAAAGAGGAAGCCAGAAGCGCGCGGGTGGTTGGAGAGACGGGACAGATAAGAGATGACTTGCAACAGATCGACGTGGAAGGTGAGTGAACCTTAGCTATTCGCCAAGATAATAATTAATCAAACTACTATCAAATAATTAAAAGCAATACATGTAATGTAATTTTCCTTTTTCATCAGCTAGCCAAGCTACATGGCCTGTAATGTTAGCTGGTAATTGTATAAGTGTTGGTACGTTTTAGCTAACGTTAGCTTACTAGATTCAATATTGACAAATGTTAGTCCTCATTTAAACCCATGCTACTCTCACCATCTCATCATTGTGTGTGTGAGCCTGAGCCTGTCTCCATACTCTCCTTCTCAATGTGTGCAAAGCTCTTATTCAAAAGTACCCCTTGTTGAGAGACCAGACAGAGAAGGGCTATGTAAGAATTCTTCAGTGTTCCTACTCACATTAATTCACACTAATAACCTTTTTACACCATTTTGCCTACCCAGACCATAATGTGCTAACTTTATATATTTTTTTTTCTCACAATGCTCCTCTGACCTCGGTCCCAATAATATGTCATGACATTTCTCCTCTCTACTATTTATTTTAAGGAGGTACGGCATGATGGAGAATAAATACAAAAAAGAACGTCAGCCGCTTGCTCACGTTGCAAAAGTACAGGACATGCAGAAGAGGTTTGGGAGGTAAGGGGGGAAAAAATAAGCCCAGATGACACCGAAAATGAAGACCCAAGGTAATTGCCGACAGAATCATTGCAGAAACTGAGAAGAGGGGTGTGGCCATGGAGTTGCTGAATCTCTACAAGACGACACTTCTCTCACACGGAGGAGGCTCACAATGGTAATTTTTTTAAATCAATGTTACTGCATGTAAAATGTACCCTTAACAGAATGCAGCCGTTCTAATTCTATTGATTGTAATCCAGCCTTTTTATTACACACCCTCTAATTTAAGGTTTTAAGGTCACTGCAGCCATTTTGTGCCTCTTACCTCTTCAAAGAAGATCCAAGTGGGCTGTATGTCAGACAGGGTATGTATTTCCCAGCAGACAAATAAATAAATGCAAAGTTATGTGCTGTGCTCAGTTAAGTTACTGTTTGAAATATGACTTGAGTAACCTTTGACTTTTTATTTTTACTTCTTGCAATGTGTAAAATTCCTATCACTTACCAGAACAATAGAGGGGAATCCCTTTTCAGATGAAAGCCACATCCAGCTCTTCCTGGATGGATAGAAGTTACTCACTGAAAAGCCGGAGGACATCTCCATGGGATTGGGAGTGGCAATGGGGGTCATTTCCTTCTTAATATTGAGTATGCAGCATCAGTAAAAAGTATTATGCTGTTAATTCAGAAATGTGTTCTGGGAATTGATGAGGGGTTAAATTACCAACAAATTTTGTATGAATGGCAAACTTTTTGCAGTAGAAGGATAAGGGAGACCAGCAATTTCTGTGATGTCTGCAAGTGAGATGTGACTAGTCAATAAAATGAATTGGCTAAGTTTGCCAATCAATGTAACTTGTATTTTTTTGTTATAATTCACAATGGATTACAAAGGACAAAAAGGTTCCTACAGGAACCTTAACACCCTAAAAAGGTGCTTTGAGGGAACTTGAACAGTTCCTCAGGGAAAAGGTTCCTGGAAGCACCATAAGGGATTCTGCCGGTATTGTAATCTGAGGAACCTTTTCTTTTTAGAATGTACACTAAGCACATTAACCTGCCTTTCCTTCTGATTTCATGCCCTATTTTGCATCAAAGTGTGTTGTAGACAAAATATTGAAAAGAGCGGTCTGGTTGCCTCAGACACTTGTAGTTGAACAAGTCATTACATTTTTTTTTTTTTTTTGAGTCGATAACTTGTGAATTGACTTGCGCTTAGAATGCACGACTTGACTCAACCTGTTCTACTTGGGACTCAACTTGACTTGCTTGTGACTCAGTCCCACCTTTGCACAGCTGTAACAATTGACAAAAACTCTTGGAATGTATTGGGGTCGGATTTGATGGTGAGGTATTCCAGATCGGGAGAAAATAACTGGTTCCTGTATGTTGCGACAATCACACCTTGAGTTATAATGAAACACCGCTCAGCCTTTAAATGTTCCTGGAGTTATTTCTTCCTACCCGTACGATGGATGAGAACCCTGGTGGGTGGGTTGGCTAGACAAATTGAAGAAAGCCACATTTCTGTGCAGATTGTCGCAGTTCCTTATGTCCCTCTGATAAAAGATCCTCGCACTGAGCTCGTCTACCTTATTTTAGAGATTTTACATCTGCAAAAAGCCTTTGAGTCCTTTAAATCATGGACACCTGTACTTATGACCCTAGCTAATATCATGCATGGTCACTGACACTAACACAAATTATGGGCATTCCTATGGATGTTTTACATTTCTTTTGTACCTGATATCATTTATTGCTGACTGTTTTTACCAATGTTACGTTGCCATGTGTTTCTGTCCCGCTGTGTTGTGATATCTTTTCCTGTGATTGCAATGTCACTGGTCTGGCCGTCAAATAAATACCAATGTTCATTTATCCAGGAGAGCTGATTTAAGGTTAAACAAAACTAGGATGTCTCCTTCAAGCTCCCATGTAAAAAAAATAGGTCCAATGCAGCTGTTATTTCAATTGAGTATCTTACTGTGACTTAATGGTAAACTAAAAAACAAAATTGCTTCTTAGCAAAGTGCTATTTTTCAAACAGAATTAGTTAAGACTGTCAGAGGTCTAATTGGAGGTATATGTAACCGGAACACCAGCTGTTATTGGCTGAGGAAAGTCATTGGTCTAGTAACTGATACTGCCTAGTGATGTCAACTGGCGGTCCAAAAACCCCACACTGCCAAACAAGCTGAAATTTCACTGGGTCTTTAAGCAGCTCTTACACTAAAGTGCATTCAGAATTTTAGTATGAAAATCATGACTACCTTGCCCCTTTCAATTTAGCTTAACCCTTTACACTCAGGAGAATTGGCCTCTATGGATAGGGCAAAATTGAAATGTTTCTTAAACTATGAAAAGCCCAGTCCACCTGCCAAGCATTACACACTCTACATTTAATACTCAAACCATTCAGTAAAAATAATATACCTGGAAAATGTGCGTTAGGTACAACGTAAGACCAAAAATGACCGGTGTGAGAGAGGACTAACTACGGTCTGTGGCACCACAACTCCGAAGTGTGCACAGTTCATTTCAATGCACTTTGACAACTATAACCACACTCTCAAACTGGATGGAAAAGTCACAAAGTCTTTATAAAAGCCAACAGAATGTTCATTTGACATGGTGGGATCTTTAAGTGGCAGTGGAAACATGTGAAAACCAACGTGAAGTGTTGGGTCGCATGTTTCATGAACTGAAATAAAAACATCCCAGAAATGTCCATATGCACAAAAAGCTTCAAATTGTGCTCACAAATTTGACATACCTGTGAGCATTTTCTCCTTTGCCAAGATAATCATCCACCTGACAGCTTCTTGCTATGCTACACCTGATTAAATAGGTGCACCTTGCCACAGATGTCTCAAGTTGAGTGTCCAATTGGCATGCTGATTACTAGAATGTTTACGGTAAGCCACCTCCAGTTTGAGAATTTGGCAGTACATCCAAATCTGCAGACCTATGGTGTTGAGTGGTTTTCTGATGTCAGTTCTAACAATGCCCCATGGGGGTGGTGTTATGGGCAGGTAAAAGCTATGGACAAATTGCATTTTATCAATAGCAATTTGAACGCACAAAAATACCATGAGCCTGAGACCCATTTAAGGTCTGACTAGAATCTTATTCCTAGTAATGTGAATTCTAGATGGCCTAACAAAAAAAAAAAAACAAAAAAAAAACTTTAAATCCTTCAAGTTCTGAATTTACCCTTATGTAGAAAATAAAATATTGCCAATTAGGAGGGATGGGGCTACTTGCCACAAGTTCAGAACAGCCATCAGTCAAGACCAATACAGCGCAGAGCCCTGAAGTCATTCATAGCACTATAGCCACAGCGTTCCAATTTAGGTGCTTGTCAGTGCCTGAATCTGCCATTTTCAACCTGTATATATGTGTAAAGGGCTACATATCAAATGTAGCAACCCGTGGCGTAAAGTACTCAAGTACAAACGTATTATTTATACCAACTACATTCCTAGAGACAATGTAATTTTTACATCATACATTTTCCCTGACACCCAAAAGTACTTGATCCACTTTCCTGTCAATGTAACAAGTCACTTATCAAGACTTGAGCTGTCATCCCTACTGCTGCTGATTTGGCGGACGCAAACACAAATGCTTAATTTGTGAATTAATTCTGAGTGTTGGTGTGCCCCTGGCTAGCTGTGAATAAAATTAAGAAAAGTGCGCTGTCTGGTTTGCTTAATAAGCTATTTGAAATAAATTTACATTTGATAAAGTACATTTAAAGCCAAACACTTCCTCAAGTAGCATTTTATTGGGTGACTATCTTCACTTTTACTGAAGTATGACAATTGGAGTACTTCCTACCACTACATATAACTTTTCAGAATCATAAAAGCTTTTATATTGGAATACTGTTCAAAGGCAAAGTCACTTAACCATGGTCAGAACCAAATGAGTTCATTTCATTGCCTAAAGGTCTATAATCTGAAACCACATCACTTGTGTAGACCTAATCCCCATGGACCAAAATTATGATTAGAAGTGTATAAAGAACAAGCCCATAGAAAATGCAACATTCTTTATTGATTAGGCATAAATAATTAAACCGCATATTTTACGCCACAGATGACACCACTTCCTGTGAAAAAAAAGCAAAAATTGTATTAGGCCAAACTTGAAGCTTATTTGATTTTAAATAAAATATAGAACAGCCTACTGTACCTCTGAAAAGTTAGTATCGTCAGGTGAAGGTTGTGTAGAGGGAGAATCGCCATGTTTCTCCAAGTCAGTCATACTGGTCTGCTTTACCACAGGGCCTGCTCGCCTAGGAATGGAAGAGAAAAAGTTCAATCTATTGACAAACAGCTCACATTAGAAAGCATTCTAAACACAAGAAACCTAGTAGATTGATATGTTCAACTAAATGGTGGAGCCATACAAGCAGTTTGGATGGCGTACCTTGTGTTTGCAGTCTTCCTCCTGATCACGGCAACGAGGACACTGAGAACTACAATCCCAGCACAGAGACCAACAGCCCCATAGATTAGTGGGCCTTGCATGGTCTTGGTGAGCTGGTCTTGGCAGGAGTCTCCACTGTAGCCTAGATCACAGGCACAGGAGGTGCCCCCATTGGTCTCCACACACTCTCCATTCCCATTACAGCGCTTCTCACTACACTGCTGCTTGACATCCAGGTTTCTCACCAGCCCACTGTTGTCCAGAGAGGTGGTAGTGCCAGGATCTGCAGACATGGGAATGCTGGGGCTTGGAGGCAGGGTTGGAGCTTTGGACTGGACTTCAGACTGCCCTTTGAGATGGACACCTGGTGGAGAATCAGACTAGTTTTGTATTCAATTGAGGTTAGGTTATGACAGTGAATCATGGTCCAGGGAACCCCAAGAGCTGCACATTTGTTTGCCTTAACACAACTTAAAATAATCAAAGCTTGTGTTAACCACTTCAGGTGTGTAGTGCTAAGGACCCTCTAGGACCAGGTGTGGGAAATGCCGAGTTACAGCTAAGATTGTTAATTTCAGGCATTGCTAATAGAAATCTCACAATTCTCATCCGAGGTGTCAAGGCAGTCAGGATGCCCATCACAGAACTTCTCCAGGGGGAGGCATGTGTGCCCATCCAGACAGGGTCTACTACCAGCTGGGCAGTGCTGGTCTAGGGTGCAGTGTGTGGCATTGACTGTTTGATGGCCATGGGCACACCTACAGGTCCTACCACCAGGGACAGCCAGACACAAGTGACTGCAGTCTCCATTCCCATCTGAGCAGAAGTTGAAGCCTAGAAATAGGTGTGTATGAGGAAGAACAAAATGTGAGAAGTCTCAGTAAATAGAGTAGTGTGCAAATGTTGTGGCCTTTCTTACCCATCTGGCTGGACTTGCTGTAGGCCTTCAAACTGACAACTTCAGTGTTGACCTCAAACCAAAGTGTATTGATCAGTTGGTTGTCTCTATACCAAACTTGGGTCATGTCTGAAACATTTGATATGTTCAACATTAATGATAATCCAGAACCATGGTGAAAGAACCATTACCCTTAGTTCTACTTTGATTAATGTATCAGAGCCATCTTCTGGCTACAGTAATATGTGGCACTCAGTACTGGCAGCTGTGTAAAGAATAATCTACATTACCACGGTCTGTCACCCAGAGGAGCATGCCGTTGCTGAGTGCAAATGCAGTCAGGCCATCCCCAGTTGTAAACTCATTGTATCCAGAACCATCAACTCTGACGGAGCCGATCACCCCAGCACCTGGAACATAAAAGTATTCCATCACCACCTATAGATTGACTTAAAGGGAAGGTTTGTATTGTATAACAGTGGTTCCTCACCGATGTCAGCCCAGTAAATCTCCCCGCCATCATTGGAGAAAGTCAGGGAGGTGGGCTGCACAGCATCCTTCCAAACCAGAGCTCGCTTCCCCCCGTCCATGTGAGCACACTCCACATGAGCACCTTCCCCCTGCTTGGTAAAACAGAGTCTTCCACTGAGTGGGTGAAGAGCTATGGACTCCAGACTTCCCATATCAGGAATTAACACAGCAGTGTGTTCCCCATTGGAAGAGGTGACCTGCAGGCGTGGCTGTTTGGTGCTACTCCAGTATAAGTTGAGGGTTATCCAGTCTAGAGCCAGGGCTGTGACAGTGTCTCCTTTAAGTTGCAGGAACTGGCCGCGAGGCACCAAGCTGGTCTCCTTCAGCTTGAAGAGGCCTACAGAAGACTGGCCAGAGTCAGCCAGGTACAGGATCTTGTCGCGTAGGGTGTAATCCAACATGGCTGCCTCATTGACATTGGCAAGAGGTAGGGAGAGGTGCTCAGGCCAGGTCTTCAGGCCCACAGCACTGAGCATAGTCTGCAGGTAGATCTAGAGACATATATACATACATCTAAGTACATGGTGGTGGAGAAGTTTGTTGCTTACTCCTAAATAACTGCACACAAGTATCACGCAAAGCCAATCGGGCTTCCAGACTCAAAGTACAGGTTATTACTGAGAGTTTACGTGATGTTACCAGGCATTCCTATGAGCTTTTCATTTGAGAGGACAGGGACTTTGATTCATTAACATGTAGCTAGTGGCATTGAATATAGTGCAGTATCAAGTGAAGTGGGTAAACCTGAGTGGGCAGAGTCCTACCTGTGTGACAACAGTTGGAGACAACACCAAGAGGAAGGCCGAGTTGGCCAGGTTGGAGCAGTTGAGGCCATCATCCGCTAGGAGCAGACCAGAGGGACACTTGCAGACCCCTTTGGGGCCAGGGGCCAACACACACAGGTGAGAGCAACGAAGTTTCTCACAGGGACTATCGGTGCTTGTTTGCAGCAGTGGATGAATGACCTGCACCCCCAGATGCATACAAATCATTAAGCACACATTTGAAAACAAACATGATCTTCATGCAATTACAGCAAACCCATGAGATTGCCATCTTATTTAGGTGAAATTAAAATTTGTTTACAATTCACACATTGAAATTGGGGAAAAGATACTTGCTTTGAGTCCAAAGGGTTGTGCAGGTCGTTTAAGTAGAACTTTGCAGTTCTTTCCAGTGATTTTATCAGCCCCTTGAATAGTTCCCCTCTTGGTGTCTGACCAGTAGAGCAGGTCATTGAAAACTGTGACTGAGAATGGGTTGGTGGTCTCCGTCAACTGCAGAATCTTCAGGAGGGAAAGGAACAGATAGCGGACATTGAAATATGGCTTTTAGGTTATCCAACTCAGGTAGGATTTCATTTAAAGCGCCGTTACACTACAAGTCTGATCTAGTCCTATGCAAACACCCATCCATTTGTAGTACCTTGACATCCCCGCCATCCAGGGTGGCTGAGCCAATGCCCCCAAGCTTTTTGTCCGTCCAGTAGAGCCGCTCCCCTATTGGGTCCACAGCCAAACTGCCTGGCCAGCTGAGGCTGTGACTGACCACCACTCTTCTCTCAGACCCATCCATTCCTGCCCGCTCAATTTTTGCCTCGTTACTAATCGCCGACCAGAACATGAGCCTGCAATTAAATCCAAATCAATGTTTATTGTTGATTACTGAAAAGGTCTCCTGAAAACAAAACACATAAATCATTAAATAACACGAGCCTACAATAAAAACACCAAGATTGTTTAGCAGCATGTATTAATTTGGTCACAATCACCCTTCTCCAAACCAATATAAAAGCACTAGAATGTTTATTTGGGTGCTGTTCAGTCACAACTACAAAATATACTTGCCCCTTCTGTGGCAGGAGTGCCAGAGAAAGAGGTTGTTCAAAATCCTTGTCAAGAATGACAGTGAGATCCAGAGTGCTTGTAATAGTTGAGTTTAATCCAATAGCAATAATCCGACCACCTCCAACACCATCAATCCAGTACAGGTTTCTCCCTACCCAGTCAACAGCAATGCAGTCAACTTTGACACCTGTAGAGGTCAAAATGTTTAACAATAAATGAACAAATAACTTTGACCTGTTGTTTTCACAGTGCCATTTACAGCCTCATTTGTTGTGCTTAATTTAACCATAATACTAACCTTTGAAAAGAGTTCCTCGTTTCTTTTGGTCTAGAGAGGACCACTTTATGCTCTCTGAATCCAGGCTGACCCAGAACACCCTCTGATCCCGCCAGTCATAATCCACAGACACGATGGCTTTCTTAGCAGAGGACACCAGGACATCCAGACTACTGCTTCTCAGCCCAACAAGGAACAGGTCTGTCTGCACAGAGGCCAGAAGATAAGGCTCACCTGCGGGAAAAGAATGTGGGTTGGTATAGACCCGTGTGATGTATACGAGTACTTCAGCTAACATACCCTGCATTCCGAAAGTCCGTTCACTGTCCTGCACATTCATCCCCAATTTAAAAAAAATAAATAATCAAGCAGAGGGAATTTCCATGATTGTCACTAAGCCTTGATATTTTACCCATGATCTTGCAGCGGCGGCCGTCAGATTCCAGCAGGTAACCAGGGTTGCAGTGACAGTGGAAGGAGCCCTGAGTGTTTACGCATGAGTGGCTGCAAACACCTTGTCTACCACCGTCACACTCATCAATATCACCACAGGACACTGCATCCTTGTCGAGCTGGTAACCAGCCTTACACCCACACCTCTTTATGGGAGAGAAACAGAAGCGGTAGAGGTGGTCAAACACAATGAGAAGCAGATAAATAAAACAAATCTCTCAAGAGCATTTCCCCATTACTCACTGTTCCCTGTGGTGTGCTGTAGCAGTTTTGGACACAAAGGGCTTTGTCTGGACACTTGGTTTCACAGTCGCCACCCTCATCAGAACCATCAGCACAGTTTCTGACCAAGTTACACACCAGGGCTGTGTCCAAGCACTCTGACATACTAGCACACTGGAACTGGTGAGAGGGGCATGTTTCCACCTGACCGCCTATTAACAAATGTACAAAAACACAACTTAGTCCATTTTTAATGTCTGAATAATTGAAAGGCTTATTCATTTACTATTACAAAATCAATTTCAACATACCAATCCAGTAATTAACAAATCATACATAGCTTGAATAAGTTTCTCAAATTACGCACATCCTGCCTCGTCACTTTCGTCAGCACAGTCCTTTGTTCCATCACATCTCCATGCTTCGGGAACACATTGGCTCTTTGATGTACAGGCCCACTGGAACTCCCCACATGTCAATTGGACCATCTTGCAATCCTGAAAGAGAATTCAATATACTGCATTATACCCAAGTTTTGATTTACACCATGAGGTAAAAGCACATTAGCTACTAGCCTATCGTATAGCGAACAGCCATGCAAGCTCGTGAGATCAGGTGGCTTGAGGCTATCCTAAATCAAGAGTAATAAATAAGCCTGTAACCCATTAAAGAACTCAATTCTACATCGTACAAATCTTACATTAGCCATCCTGCCTGTCAGTTTCTGCCCACTTGCCAACTCCTTAATGAATTGTCATGCGAAACAGACTTGCACCCAGGCCAAATATTCCCACCTGTTCATCAGAGCCATCTTTACAGTCCTGCTCCCCATCACAGACCCACCCCTCCAGCAAACACTCCTGGCTTTGTGGGCAGCGGCGGTTGGTGGTGCACTGGGGGGGCTTGGTGCAGCTCTCCTCGTCAGAGTGGTCCCAACAGTCAGGATGCCCATCGCAGCGCATGCTTATAGATACACACTGACCACTGGTGCAACGGAACTCCCCACTGCCACAGCTCTCATCAGCTATGGGTAAAGGGGACCAATCAGCAATTTCTTAAATTGAACTTCCTCTAAAATCAAGTAGTTTGGACAAGATTTGACAGTTTCAACATGGCCCCAGTTCTGCTTAAGTTTAGCAGTTCCTTGGAAATGAAACTAACCACAGTTGGCCTCGTCAGTGCCGTCCAAGCAGTCCTTCTCGCCATCACAGAGGAAGGTGTCAGGGAGGCAGCGGGTCTTGTTGTCACAGTGGTGAGCACAGCCCTCCATGGGTTTCAGGCAGTGCATCTCATCAGAGCGGTCCTGACACTGGGCTACCCCGTCACACACCTGCCTCTGGTCAATGCACTTCTTCCCATGGGTACACTGAAACTGGCCTGAACATACAGTTTAAGAGCAATCAATAACAATGAAATGGTGAAATGTGAGGAATATTTCTAAGATGGAACTCTAAATATGCACACCATACAGTGGTCTATGCAACTGATCTTTGTGTACATGTTCAATGGGTTTGAGTGAATTCCTGCTAGTTAAAGGTTACAGTAAACATGTATTACACTAGAGAGCAGTACTGTCATGTACAGAATAAAAGCAGGTGGAGGAATATGCTTTTCAAAATGTCAAGCTACTATTCATGTTTATTTTTTATTTTTTTTGACCGATTCTTACCACTTCCACATTCTAATGAACACCCTTCCTCATCGGAGCCATCTTTACAATCTGCCTCTCCATCACACACATGGCTGTAAAGCACACACTCAATATTGTTCTGGCATGGTTTAGTGCCAAAAGTACACTTCAGGGGTGCTGGTGCCGACATTGAGGTGGCATTCCCTTCGTTGTTGCCGTCATAATCTTCAGCAACAAAATAGCGATGATTTTTATGATCAGTGGAGTCTGAATCTAAGGGTGAAATACTGACTTTAGTATCAAAGGACAAGAGGCAATACATTATAGCTCAACTTGTGTAAAGATAAATAAGGACCATTGTTTAAGCAAAACTCAAGAAGCTATAGTGACAGTGGAGGGGGAGGCATTACCACAGTCTGCCTCGTCGGTGCCGTCCAGGCAGTCCCTCTCGCCATCACAGAGGAAGATGTCAGGGAGGCAGCGGGACTTGTCACAGTGGTGAGCACAGCCCTCCATGGGTTTCAGGCAGTGCATCTCATCAGAGCGGTCCTGACACTGGGCCACCCCGTCACACACCTGCCTCTGGTCAATGCACTTCTTCCCATGGGCACACTGAAACTGGCCTGAACATACAGTACAGTTTAAGAGCAATCAATAACAAAGAAATGGTGACCTGTGAGGAATATTTCTAAGATGGAACTCTGAACATGCACACCATGCAGTGGTCTATGCAACTATGTTCTGTGTGTATGTTCTACTGGTATTTGAGTGAATGCAAATATGCTAGCTAGTTCAAAACATTGCTCCAGTTAACATGCATTACACAAGATGCACTGGTTCCACCTTCTGCGGTTACTGTACCACCATCTGAATTTCTCTGCCTGAAGTTCCCCCTCATGTGCATTTTACTAGTAGGCCTATGGTCTCATTAGTCTTGAAGTACCCCCTGTGGATAGGCCATGTAAAACCCAGGGATCCTAGTAGCCCTGGTTGGGAACCACTGCACTAGAGCAGTATTGTCTTACACAATATAAAACAGGGGGAGGAATATGCTTTTCAGAACGTCATACACATTTCTACACGCTGATTCTTACCATTTTCACATTCTAATGAACATGTTTCCTCATCTGAGCCATCTTGACAATCTGCATCTCCATCACACACATGGCTGTAAAGAACACACGCAGTCTCATCCTGACATGGTTTAGTGCCAAAAGGACACTTGAGGGGTGCTGGTGCAGACATGGTGGTAAACCCTTTGTAGTTGCGCGATTCATTTTCAGAAACTTCAACATGATGATTTTTATGACCATCAGAGTCTGAATCTGGGGAGATTCAAACTGACTTTAGTGTCAAAGGACAAGATGCAATAAATTGACATGCGTTTACATAAGTTGAAAGATGTAATAAGGACCATGTTTTATCAAAACTCTAGAGGCAATAGTGACAGGGGCATTACCACAGTCTGCCTCATCAGTGCCGTCCAGGCAGTCCTTCTCTCCATCACAGAGGAAGGTGTCAGGGAGGCAGCGGGTTGCGTTGTCACAGTGGTGAGCACAGCCCTCCATGTGCTTTAGGCAGTCCACCTCATCAGAACGGTCCTGACACTGGGCCACCCCATCACACACCTGCTCCTGGTCAATGCACTGCTTCCCATGGGCACACAGGAACTGGCCTAAATGAATGGACGAAACACTACTTAAAATGTTGGAGGGACAGAGATGTAACTTAAACTGATGATTTTATTGATTTAAAGATCCTGGAGTCCAGCCGAGGAAATCACTGATCTAACTCTAGATTGGTGAAAGCAATGGAAAGCGAGTGGAAACCTTCAGTGCATGTGACAGTGCAGTCCTCCTCATCAGAGCCATCCCTACAGTCAACTTCTCCGTCACACACATGCTTGTGGAGAATACACTCAGATCCAGTCTTGCAAGGTTTAGTGCCCAGGTTGCATTTCAATGGAGTCAGCACAGCTGCACTCAAAGCTATTTGGAAGTAATCAATAACAAATAATTAATTCTCTAAATATGAGATGTCTGAACAATGACACGCAAAGGAATTAAAGGTAATCATTTTCTGTGACTAACTATTGATTGTATAGGGCGGTCTAGTCAGTTTTTTGGTACAACTATTGGGCATTCACATGCTGTTATGGAGTTACGACTGGGAAGTTTCACTTGAATGACTAAGTCATAATTACAAGTGGGAAACAGATTTTAATTATTTTTTTAAACCCAGTTGGGTACTGACCTCTCACCTCAACCAAAGACAAATATATTGACAGTTCCAAACAGTGTTGATAACATAGTTAGCCAAATGTATTATTAGCAACATTGGCTACTTTATGAAGCTAGCTAAATTCTTACTGGTGGCAGATTTAGTCCAACATCAAAAACACTTAAACACAAGTTTAACAGATTAGTGAAAGCCGTCAACCACACGCATGCCCCATTACTCACCTGAGATTTCCAAAATTGCTATACACAGAAGCAGATAGAAAGCCATGCCTGATGATTGCAAGATGACCAAGTAATGCAAGTGCTCAGGTCAAGGATTTTTATAACGATGCCAGGTGATACTAATTGAACATTGAACCAATCAGTGAGGGTGAAGGAGCTCTATGAGGCTAATCTCACATGGACAGATGACAATTTTTTTTATTTTACTACTAAAAAAACAAGATTACAATGTCTTTGTTCAATGTCATATTACAATGGCCTCCGGCTAACTGATCTACAAATTACCTTGCATCATAAATAACTCATTATTATTTGTAGATCAGTCAGTCATTCACAATTTACCCATGATACATTGAGGTTTTGATCCTCTCGAACAAGGCCTTTGAGGACGATTTGTGGAGTTTGGGAGAATCTCAATTGCATTTCCTTGATTCCTTGCATCCTCTCTCCTCACCTCCTTCTAATGGGTTTTGAGAAGGAGGTGAGGAGAGAGAACGCAAGGACGAATCAAGGAAATGCGAGGAGGAGTCAAGGAAATGCAATTGAGGTTCTCCCTGTGACCCAGTAGTCTACATTGGCTTCCTCTCTTTGGCAGTGTTCGAAAGGATCAAAACTAATGTATAATGGATAAATTGTGACTGACTAATCTAGAAAATAATAATAAGTAGTTAGTTATGATGCAAGGTTCTTTGTAGATCAGTCAGTCGGCAGTTGCCTGCACTGTTGGCTGCAATATTGAACACCCAGGGCTTGCCTACTTTAAAGGCGATTCTTTTGACATTGCAGCTGACTTTAAAGGTTAGTCGAGACTGACTGACTGATCTACAAATCACCTTACATCCTAAATAACTACTCAATATTATGTGTTGATCAGTCAGTCAGTCTAAATTTACTCATCATGGTTTTGATGCTCTCTAAATGTTGCTTCCGCCCATCCTCGTTTTCCACATCCATGCAGATGAATGGAAGGAAATTAGGAAAGGAAGCCACTTAGACTATTAAGATGATACCATGGTGGGGAATCCGTTTGTGTCAGGGGGCTAGGGTCAGTCTGTTATATCTGGAGTATTTCTCCTGTCTTATCCGGTGTCCTGTGTGAATTTAAGTATTCTCTCTCTCTCTCTCTCTCTCTCTCTCTCTCTCTCTCTCTCTCTCTCTCTCTCTCTCTCTCTCTCAGAGGACCTGAGCCATAGGACCATGCCTCAGGACTACCTGGCCTGATGACTCCTTGCTCTGTCCCCAGTCCACCTGGCCGTGCTGCTGCTCCAGTTTCAACTGTTCTGCCTGCGGCTATGGAACCTGGACCTGTTCACCGGACGTGCTACCTGTCCCAGACCTGCTGTTTTCAACTCTCTAGAGACAGCAGGAGCGGTAGAGATACTCTGAATGTGATCGGTTACAAAAAGCCAACTGGCATTTACTCCTGAGGTGCTGACCTGTTGCACCCTCGACAACCACTGTGATTATTATTATTTGACCCTGTTGGTCATCTATGAACATTTGAACATCTTGGCCATGTTCTGTTATAATCTCCACCCGGCGCAGCCAGAAGAGGACTGGCCACCCCTCATAGCCACCCCTCATGGTCCTGTGTGGCTCAGTTGGTAGAGCATGGTGTTTGCAACACCAGGGTTGTGGGTTCGAATCCCACGGGGGACCAGTACGAAGAAAAAAATTATGAAATGTATGCATTCACTACTGTAAGTTGCTTTGGATAAGAGCGTCTGCTAAAATGTAAATAGCCTGGTTCCTCTCTAGGTTTCTTCCTAGGTTCTGGCATTTCTAGGGAGTTTTTCCTAGCCACTGTGCTTCTACACCTGCATTGTTTGGGGTTTTAGGCTGGGTTTCTGTACAGCACTTTGAGATATCAGTTGATGTAAGAAGGGCTTTATAAATACATTTGATTTGATACTGTAATAGCGTGCTCAGCCCCCTCCTGTACTCCCTGTTCACCCATGACTGTGTGGCCACACGTCTCCAACTCAATCATCAAGTTTTCTGACGAACAAGTGGTAGGCCTGATTACCAACAATGACCAGACAGCCTACAGGGAGGAGAAGACCCTAGCGGAGTGGTGCCAGGACAATAACCTCTTCCTCAACGTCAACAAAACTAAGGAGCTGATCGTGGACTTCAGGAGCCAGCAGAGAGTACGCCCCATCCACATCGACGCGTTGCAGTGGAGAGGGTGAAAAGATTCAAGTTCCTCGGTGTGCACGGACAACCTGAAATGGCCCATCCACACAGACAGTGTGACGAAGAAGACCCTCACGAACTTCTACAATGCACAACTGAGAGCCCCATGTCGGGCTGTATCGTCTCCAGAGGGTGGTGTGGTCAGCCCAACGCACCACCAGGGGCACACTCAGTGGTGTAGTGGAGGGTATATGCAGGTATACCCACTTATTTTTCAGTGAGCATTGCATATACTCACATCTTAATCCCCACGATGCATTTCAAAGTAGTGTAGTGGAGGTATATGCTGTATCAATTAATAAGGTTTGATTTGATTTATTAGGATACTCATTAGCCGACGCCAAAACCGACAGCTAGTCTTGCTGCGGTCTGACACGTAATGAAAAATACATTACAAACAAAAGAAAAGATGACAAACTGATGGAACAGACTAGAATGTTTAGCTTAAAATGTTGATAAACTATTTCTTCACATTTTAGGCACAGCAGTGTGCAAGCACAAGGTGGTAGGCCTACGCACCAATGTTCCAAAATGCAATTTGAGGGAAAACACCTTTCTAAAATGTGCACCACACATGCGAGCGGTTTCATGGACAGAGATGAAAATATCCATTCGAAAATTAGAAAGAGGTGAGATTAAAGATGCAACAACTATCATGGTTACTAATATGAATAGGATAATGCCTTTCCCAGCTAAACAATGAAAGGAAGAAAACCAACAGAACAGGAAAATAATTAATCAGAAACCTGTGAATTTCTGAGTCAGTTGACAGCCTCATTTATCTGTTCAATAGTAGGCCTACCAATAGCTTACCTGCACAGTACAGCTTGGGTTGGCCTGACTGTGAAAGACCAATATGGGATTGATCATTTTTGGTCATTCAGTGTGTCACTGTTTCTCATAACATTTTCACACAGGGTGCCTTTCCTTGACCGGGTGGCCGCTTGGAAATGTTTTGTCAAAATTAGAGTATACCCACTTCTCCAGAAACCACTAGGCACACTGCCTGCCCTCCAGGATGTCTACAGTACCCATATGTCACAGGAAGTTCAAGAAGATCATCTAAGACCTCAGCCACCCAAGTCACAACCTGTTCACCCTGCTACCATATAGTAGGCAGAGACAGTACATGTGCATCAAAGCTGGGACTAAGAGACTGAAAAACAGCTTCTATGTCCAGGCCATCAGACTGTTAAATAGTCACCACTAGCCCCTCTGCCCAGTATCCTGCCCTGAACTTAGTCACTGTTACTAGCCGGCTACCATACGGTACTCTACCCTGCACCTTAGAGACTGCTGCCCTATGTACATAGTGATTGAACACTGGTCACTTTAATAATGTTACATACTGTTACCCACTTCATCTGTAAATCCTATATAACTACATTTACATTTAAGTCATTTAGCAGACGCTCTTATCCAGAGCGACTTACAAAACTACTGTTGTACACTCCTTTCATATTTATATACTGTCCATACGCACCATTATATACATATATATTTTATATCCTGGACTCTGACATTGCTTGTTCTTATATTTCTTAAGTTGTTTATTTTATTTGGGGCATTTGTGTATTAATGTTTTGTATTGTTAGGTATGGTGCGTTGTTGGAGTTAGAAACATAAGCGCCGATGCACCTGTGGGGGGGTACAGGTTAGTCGAGGTATGTGTAGACCTATGCGACCAATACCATTTGATTTGATTTAGGAAGAGCTTTGAAACCTGCCACTCTGATGTGTTAGATCAATTATTTCAACGGGGGAATGAGAGATACACAAGCCGCGGTTGCTACTTTCAAACAGAAACATCATATAAAGTTGTCTCATCAACCTGTTATCTAAAGTAGCCTTTGCCTGGATTTTTTTTTCGCATGAAATCTTATCTTTGAGTAACCAATTGTGCATCATTTCAAATTAGGGGATGCCGCTACATGCAATATTTCTTTCCTCGCCTCTAGTCTTTATGGAATATGAGAAAGGTTTATCAGTTATATCAATTCATATAAAAGTATGTATCGGAAGCTAGTTCCTCACTCTGACAATGTCAACGACAGATTCGAAAAATAACCCATGCTGTCAAATAAACAAAAAAGATTGACATTGCTGTAGGCCAATCCGATATGCTAAAATTATATCATTGTCTTGTTTGATCCAATCAGGAGGGATTAAGATTCTGAATGCAGCTAGCCTACTAGGGTGTCTTTCTTGTTCAGGTCTAGGTATACTTGTGAAGCTAAGCGGCTAGCCAGGTATCAGATTTGAGAAAATACAGCAATCTTCTCGTCGAGATAGCGGCTACATTTATAGTTGGGTTTAAAGGAAAGGTTTCCCCCTTTGTCTACTGCATATATCGTTACACGGAGAAGAGCTCGAGATTCTCATCATCTAGGGGTAATGCAATGCTTTTCATTTTCCCTCGACTTTTGTTTTGTGTGATGTTAGCTGCAAGGGTTTTTTACATTTGGTCTAGGTATCCTATTTATCACTTCAAGTGTTAATATAACATGTGATTATTATTCTAACTGGCAATGGTGGTGGTGTATCATGTCGCCATCAAATCATTGTCTCATTATAGTATACGTTAGCGAACTAGCTAGCTCGTCATTTAGCTAACGTTAGCTGTATTGAGTAAGCCTGGTTTAGCTAACATTGGCTAGCTAGCTAATTGTTGCGCTGAGTCTTGTTGTAGCACAACAATAGGAATTGGCGATAATGTACTCCAACCATACAAGTTACGTACTCAATCATTTCCTTAGCTTTTCATAGCTACCTTATCTATGAATAATCAATAGTTAAGTTGGCTATCTAATTTGACTAGGTATATAATTAACGTTAGTTGATTTACTGCTGATAAAATGGCCATCAACCAACCGGCCTGGAAGTGCTAGCTAACGTTAGCTATGGCCCGGATAACTAGCTAGCCTCTTACCTTAGTCGAGATAGCTAGCTTGCTACTACATGTACCTACAATAAATAATCTAACCAGCATTGGAGTTTATGAATTAAACAGTTAATCACTGTAGCTAGTTAACCACCCGGTAAATGAAGATGTGGTGTTATACAGAATCCACCCGCACTGTTATTATTTAAATATAATTTTTGAACATGTGTATATTCGCAAACAATGGTAGCTATGATGTTAACTTGTTGCTATAGCCAGCAGATCCGACCCACTTGCTTACATCTACACTAGGGTTGGACAGCATTCCTGTGTATATTAAAGGGGAATGGAAACACTAGGCTTTAGAACATCAGCTAACTAACTGTAAATCGCCATAGTGGCATTGTTGCATCACTGGCAGGTTTTCCAAAACTGTCTGAAAGACCATGAACTCTGCGTGCATTACAGAGCAAAATTGCTAATATCAAACAGTATATGAAAACATTCTACATATTTTGAAAGCTGAGAAACAGCCCTTTCAAATGATATGACGTACCACATAAATCAAATGGTAATCAGTCAAGACAAAACATGTGAACGTCTATCTTATATGAACATCTACGCTTTTCCCCCAAACTGCCATTTACACAACATCCTAATAAAGATAGAGGAAACACTTGAGATTATTGAGTCTTCCGTATTTTGTAAGGATTGAAACTCAGAATAGTAATACACTACATGGCCAAAAGTACACTACGTTCAAAAGTTTATGGTCACTTAGAAATGTCTTGTTTCAATGTCAACAGTGACGAGGCAACTCCGGGATGCTGGCCTTCTAGGCAGAGTTCCTCTGTCCAGTGTCTGTGTTCATTTGCCCATCTTAATCTTTTATTTTTATTAGCCAGTCTGAGATATGGCTTTTTCTTTGCAACTCTGCCTAGAAGGCTAGCATCCCGTAGTCGCCTCTTCACTGTTGATGTTGAGACTGGTGTTTGCGGGTACTATTTAATGAAGCTGCGACTTGAGGACTTGTGAGGTGTCTGTTTTTCAAACCAGACACTCTAATGTACTTGTCCTCTTGCTCAGTTGTGCACCGGGGCCTCCCACCCCTTTTTCTATTCTGGTTAGAGCAAGTTTGCGCTGTTCTGTGAAGGGAGTAGTACACAGCGTTGTACGAGATCTTCAGTTTCTTGGCAATTTCTCGCATGGAATAGCCTTCATTTCTCAGAACAAGAATAGATTGACGAGTTTCAGAAGAAAGTTCTTTGTTTCTGGCCATTCTGAGCCTGTAATCGAACCCACAAATGCTGTTGCCCCAGATACCTAACTAGTCTAATGAAGGCCAGTTTTATTGCTTCTTTAATCAGAATATCAGTTTTCAGCTGTGCTAACATAATTGCAAGAGGGTTTTTTAATGATCAATTAGCCTTTTTAAAATTATAAACTTGGTTTAGCTAACACAACATGCCATTGGAACACAGGAGTGATGGTTGCTGATAATGGACCTCTGTATGCCTATGAAGATATTACATAAAAAATCAGCTGTTTCCAGCTACAATAGTCATTTACAACATTAACGATGTCTACACTGTATTTCTGATCAATTTGATGTTATTTTAATGGACAAAAAAATGTGCTTTTCTTTCAAAAACAATAATTTCTAAGTGACCCCAAACTTTTGAAAAAAAATAATATATATATATATATATATAATATATTATATTATATTATATATATATATATATATATATATATATATATATATATATATATATATATATATATATATATATATATATATATGGAGAGATGGACATATTTGTCAAATGTATTAAGGAACTATTGTCATTCTCAATGGATTCTGAAAAAGGTTACTTGCTGTTTTGAGGTGAAACATTTTGAGAAGCTCCACAGCTCACTGGTGAGTTAATTAGATCAGAAATACTATCAGAGCTCCCCAAATGGGCCAGGTAGGCTAGGCCTACTTCTGTTTGCGTAATCAGGTGCTTACTCAACATTGACATAAGCGCACCAAATAAAAGACAGTGAATAAATTGACAACTCTTAAATGGAATTAAATAAACCAAAACTTGTTTCTCAAATGTAGCATAGGTTGTGAGCTCTGCAAACAACGTGTCCACCCCGACAATGGGAACGGTACATGACTGTAACAATATATTGAATGCATTAAGAGAAATTACCTTAGCCAAACAAACATTGTAGATTTTAGAACAGTAAATGTACTACTGGTGTGCCAGCCCCACGGCCTCCGAACTGAGACACTCGTGAATCAGGCAGGAATGTATTAACAGAAATTACCATAACCAAAGAAACATTGTAGACTAGAAATTATGGGAATTAACTGTAAATGTAGGCTACTACATTTACATGTAGGTTACTACATGTAATGGGGATAGACATTAAAAATCAAAGGGCGAACTATTCACAAAATATAAGTTATGAAATGCTGAATGAGCACGAAATGGTGGGAAAGAGTGCATTCTGGAGAGAGATGTGCCTTGTGCATCTTTACCACACTCCCCTTCTTCTAGGACCATGGCTTCCCTGCAGCCTCAATCAATTAGTCCACTGAGAAAAAACATCTATTTTGCTACTTCTTGACCCCAAAAAATGTCATCTCGGCTGACCAACAGCCTATCAACCAAACAATCGACCAGTGGACTAATTGGGGTCAGCCCTTGAACCCCTATTATTTCATAGTCCGTGTAACTTATGTGATTTAAGACATTTTACTCCAGAACTAATTTGGCTTGCCTGAACAAAGGAGCTGTGACTACATTTGAGTAATTACTTTGTATCAATATATATATTTTTTTTTTATAAAATAAAAATGCATTTTTATTTCACTTTGACAGAGTATTTTGAGTAGATTGTTGACAAAAAAAATACAATTTAAATACATTTTCATCCCACTTTAACACAATACAATTTGAAGAAATCCAAGGGGTCGGGATACTTTTGCAAGGTAATAATAGTACACAACAATAATACATCATTGACCGTTACCAGCTAGACCAGGATGATTTAGTTGCAAAGCTGACTACCAGCCTGAGCTTTCAAATGTCATAGCTATTAGCTAGTTTTCGTCATAAGGGTTAAGCTTCAGCCTTAGGCTACATTCATTCTTGCAATCAACAGCCAGCAAGTTTACTATTCTTAGGAATCATATCACATATAAACAGACACCTAATGATCTAGCTAGCTAATAATTATATGGGTATCATACATTTTACTGGTAAAATAGCAATCCTGCAGCCCTCTTAGTTGTGGCTGGTAAGCTATCTGCTGTAGCTAATTAGCTGCAAATCGAATCAGACAGTTAATTTTAGCTCTTAGCTAGCTAATACTAATGACGACAAATGTTTTTCAAATTGTCAATATGAGCATTTTATTTTGTACAGTTATCAACGTCCACATTAACATAACATAAAGACAAAATGAGCTAAATCAAGTAGGCTGGTTAACTAGCTACCTTGTTTTTGGCTGACTGTCAAAAGTTAATTTCACAGACTCATCTTATCAATCAGAAAGATATATATGTACATATTATAATTACTAACATAAAAACAAATTGTTGTCCTGATCTCAAAGCTGTCAAAGTTGTGAGAAACCTTTCAGGTCCAGTAGAGGCGAGGGTCCTTCCGGTAGCAGCATTCGTTCACTTTCAGTCCCTGTACCAAAACTCACAATTTGCTCAAACCTGCCAATAACGCAATTGGCGTCAATCATTACTATGGCAATTCAAGATGGCGCTACCCATACCTCAAAATAAACGTTCAATATAAAAAATACTAAAAAGAAATATGAAAAGTGTTGGTTTTATGAGCTGAAGTAAAAGATCCCTGACTGCAGTTCGGTGTCGTAATGGACTTTAGTGGGCAAATGCTCACCATCGATAGACACTGGCACGCTAGAGAAGTGTGCTCTTCATGGGTGAATCCCGGTTTGAACTTAACCGGGCAGACGGTGTCGTGTGGGTTTGATGATGTCAGCATTGTGAACAGAGTGCCCCACGGTGGGGTTGTGGTACGGGCCAGCATAAGCTACGGACAACGAACAAAATGGCATTTTATCGATGGCAATTTCAATGCAAAGCGATACCGTGAAAAGATTGAGGGCCATTGTCGTACCATTCATCCGCTGCCATCACCTCTTATTTTAGCATGATGATGAGGATGCATGGCCCCATGTCACAAGGATCTGTGCACAATTCCTGGAAGCTGAAAATCAAACAGCCTGAGCAACTCTATGTGAAGATGTGTCGCGCTGCATGAGGCAAATAGTGATCCGCAACCATACTTTTTTAAAGGTCTCTGTGACCAACAGATGCATATCTGTATTCCCGTTCATGTAAAATCCATAGACTGATTTTCTTATGAACTGTAACTGTTTTTGAAATTATTTGTTTTTGTTCAGTGTATGTTAGTGTATGCACATGTTTAGTATTAGTGGATGGAATATATCTAGTTGCTTGGCTTTACTTCCTACGGTGTTTCCATTCCCCTTTTAAGACACCACAGAGCCAGCGTGAGCTATGGTTCGGAAAAAGTACCTCAATCCAGGGATGTACCCTGAATTGTCCCATTATCCCAACTGTTACACCGAGAAGATTGAACAACTGTTTTCCGAGCCATATCTTGTGCCGGCTCCGCAGTATCTTGATATACACTGTGTACCAAACATTAAAAACACATGCTTTTTCCATGACATAGCTTTTAACTGGTCAGTCTATGATCCCTTATTGATGTCACTCGTTAAATCCACTGCAATCAGTGTAGATGAAAGGGAGGAGACTGGTTAAAGAAGGATTTTTAAGCCTCGCGACATGGATTGTGTATGTGCGCCATTCAGAAGGTGAATGGGCAAGACTAAATATTTAAGTGCCTTTTGAACGGGGTATGGTAGTAGGTGCCAGGCGTACTGGTTTGTGTCAGGAACTGCAACGCTGCTGGGTTTTTCACAACACACAAGGGGTAACTGTTGAGCAAGAACGGTCCACCACCCAAAGGACATCCAGCCAACTGTGGGAACGCGTTCAGCGCCTTGTAGAGCCCATGCCCGACGTATTGAAGCTGTTCTGAGTGCAAAAAGGGAGGGTGCAGCTCAATATTAGGAAGGTGTTCCTAATGTTTTGTTTTTTTATTTATTTAACTAGGCATGTCAGTTAAGAACAAATTCTTATTTTCAATGACGGCCTAGGAACAGTGGGTTAACTGCCTGTTCAGGGGCAGAACGACAGATTTGTACCTTGTCAGCTTGGGGATTTGAACTTGCAACCTTTCGGTTACTAGTCCAACGCTCTGACCACTAGGCTTCCCTGCCCCCCCCAATGTACACAGGAAGGCTGTCTGACCCTAGTGCAGCTGTAAGCAAGCGGGTTGGATCTGCTGCCTAATGTAACTGCAGTTGAAGCTGATAAAAGGGTGTGATGGTGGGATTAGCTGACTAAACTCAACTCCCTGATTTTATGGGTGGTCTTGAAAAACTAGTTGGATAAATCCCTCATCCACCATAGCCGATTAGTGTGCGCGGACTGGAGCTACAATGTCGCATTTTTAACATTTATTTCAGCACATAAAGAATAGCCCGCTATTACACTAAACTTCGGAGCTCCAGTTCACCCACACTAGTCGCTGCTCAAGTCCATCATAAATTGTGGGGTTGAGTTTCATCGGCAATGGTGGATAAGGGATTTAACTAGTTTTTCAAGACCACCCATTCACTTTGAAAAGGACCCCACACACATTGAATGCATTATCACATATCACAATCTCTTTTTTCCAGACATTCCTTACTGAATTCCTGTTTGATTTTACCCTCAGGTGTCATCTCTTCTGCACATATCTAGCTCATCCTCACACCAGCCCTGTGATTCCTCACGAAACAGAGGGACCACACCAGAGAAAGGGCCAAACTGTGCCTCCCTTCCTCCAGGTCCCCTCTGCCTCCCGAGTGTGTTTTGAGTTATCTCAAGAATCCTCGCTACACCCAAAATGTCCTCCATCTTGCCTTTCACCCCTCCGGTCGTGAAGAGGCTCCTGGGGTGGAAGAAGTCAGCCAGCGGCCCCGGGGGAGCAGGGGGTGGAGAACAGAATGGCCAGGAGGAGAAGTGGTGTGAGAAGGCTGTCAAGAGCCTGGTTAAGAAGCTGAAGAAGACTGGACAGCTGGATGAGCTGGAGAAGGCCATCACCACCCAGAACTGCAACACCAAGTGTGTCACCATCCCCAGGTACGTAACCCCATGCCAGGTAACAACACAGAGCTCTGCTTACAGTCGTTGTATGGTTCTGTGGAGTGACCATGCATCAGAAACCTTTGTATGGAGATGATTATATACGGTGTATTTTTCCTGTGTATTTACTATCAGCTAACCCTTTAGTGGCCTCCTCTTTCTTTAAACAGCCTCTCTAACATACAAGGTCCTAAAACATAGAGGTCTTAACTCCCAAATTATTTTCATCTTTCTGTCCTCCATTGAATCTCAGAAATTGTCCTACAGTTAGTTTTGTAAATGCTGACTCAGCACCCCACCATGTACTTATGCCATGCTTTCAAAGTATTCATACCCCTTGATGTATTCCACATGTTGTTGTCTTACAGCCTGAATTGAAAATGGATTAAATCTATTATTTTTTCCCCTCATCATAGCATGCCACCACCATGCTTCAAGGTAGGTATGGTGTTAGACAGGTGATGAGCTGTACCTGGTTTTCTCCAGACATAGAGCTTTGCATTCAGGCCAAAGAGTTCCATTTTTGTTTCATCAGATCACAGAATCTTTTTCCTTATGCTCTTGTCTTTCACATGCCTATTTGCAAACTACAGGTATGCTGTGCTGTCATGTGCTTCTGTCTAGCCAGTCTCCAATAAAGCCCAGATTGGTGAATTGCTGTAGGCTCTTGTTCTGGCAGGTTCTCCCATCTCAGCCAAGGAACTCTGTAGTTCTGTCAGTGGTCATTGAGTTCTTTGTCACCTCCCTGACCAAGGTCCTTATTGCCTGGTAGTTCCATATTTTTTCCATTTCCCAATGGAGACCACTGTGCTCTTGGAAACTTTCAACACTTTAGAAATTGTTTTATACCCTTCCCTAGATATGTCTCATCACAATTATTTCTCGGAGATCTACAGACAGTTCCTTGGACTTCATGGTATAGTTTCTGCTCTGACATGCACTGTCAACTGTGGGACCTTTTATATAGACAGGTGTGTTTATTTCTAAATCATGCCCAAACAATTGAATTGCCCACAGGTGGATTCCAATCAAGTTGTAGCGACATCTCAAGGAGGAGCAAAGGAAATTGGATGCACCTGAGCTCATTTTGGAGTGTCATAGCAAAGGGTGTGAATACGTATGCAAATTAGATATTGCTGTATTTCATTTTCAATAAATTTGCAAAAATTTCCAAACATGTTTTCACTTTTGTCATTGTGTGTAGATGGGTGAGAAAATACATTTTCAATTCAGGCTGTAACAACAAAATGTGGAATAAGTCAAGGGGTATACTTTCTGAAGGCATTGTATGACATTTGTCTGAGGATGTAAGGTAATCAGCCAGTTAACCTTGATGTCCTAGATTAGAACATGTTCTCTGGGTATGTTGTAAAATACCCTTTTTATTCGTTGATGACCTGCTTAGAACAGTTCAGATGTTTGTATGTATATTAGGTACTGAGTAAATTTGTTTTGATCTTGTTGACAGGTGGAATCAATATTGTGTAAACCAATAGATGGTCTTGCAAAATGTATTGCAACCAGGGCTCGGAAGTTCGACCATTTTGTTCACACATGCTCCTAAATGGTTTGCTGTGCGACCAGACATTCTATTTTGCGAGCACCAGTGCGGAGGGAAAAAAATCTTCCAGATAGTAGTTGCAATGATTCAGCTTCGCTGTACCGTTATTTACGAGTGCCCTAGAGAAAAAAAGACCGCCAATTCGTACCTGTCATTACTACAGTGAAAAGGGCTTGTTTCTAGCTCAAACAATATATGACCGGTGCAACGTTTTTTATATTCCTATTGTGCATTGGCGGGCTGCATTTTACATTCATTAACCATGTCGTGGGCCGTACCAAAATCACTCGTGGGCATTTGTTTGCACCTTGTTCAATCATGTTACTTCATTAGGTAGCTAGATAGTGAACAGCCTGGTTACTTTACCAGTATATCCAAACATTTGGGGGAACAAATAAAGGGATAGCTTCTTCAGGAGATCGATGAATGAATGACTGATCTCTTGCATGTCGTCACTCACCAACCCTGCGCTCTTTAAACCCTCTAAGATTGATGTCTGCGCCCGTGCGGAAATCGGCGACGTCATCACCTTTTTATTAAATACAACCCTCTGTTTACGCTACAAAATTCCAGTTTTTTCATGGGCTGCGTCTCAATCCGTGGAATCGCTAGTGTCAGGCTTCTGAATCTGCGGTAGTTTGCCGCGGTGTTTGTCAGACATGAGACGATGCCAAAAAGTTACTGTTAACTAAAACATCCGTAAAGTCGTCTGAATGGTTTGAGCTAGGATTCCACAAGGATTCCACTATCGAAAACAGATTCTCACGAACACAGACATGTTGCCTGTTTTGCTATACGACGCCCACAAGCTTCACAGGACTCGTGTGACGTCAGTCCTTTCGTTGTGCTAACTTTTTTATTTATTCTCACCAATGTCTGTAAAGTCAGTAAAGTCAATGGTTTGAGCTCACTAGGGTTGGGTGACTATTACAGTTGCATCGTCCATCGACGATGTTTGACCGCTATCATTGATGGTGACGACATTGCGATGTTACAAACGATGGTTTAGCATATTTGAGCTTAACTGCACGCAGTCGGGCAGCGCATCGAGAACACAGCAGGCCACCATGCCAAGTGGCCAATTCCCTAATTTCCATAGCCTACATTTTCAATACATACTGTAAGAGCTAGACTTGCTAGACTACTAACATAATGCAAGAGAACAATGTAGAAAGAGCGAAGGGCACCAAAGCAGCGCAAAAGATCAGATGGGGCCTAACGTGTTTTTTTTCTCTCTCTAAAGTCAGATGATCGCGGGCCTTTTGCAGCAGACACGTGGTTGTCTGGCTTATCGTTTTAAAATTATAATTTTCTCCCTGTTTTTGATTTGAACGTGACTTGTTGACCTAGGCATAGCCAACTCTTTCATGATCAACCATCGACTGAATCTATAGGTCTAACGGAGTTGCATCCCAAAGTTCTTTGCTAATAGCCTAAATCAGAACATAGTATAGCAACAAGGAGCGAGAGAACAAACAATTGCAAGATGGAGTAATCGAATAGGACGTTTAAACAGACCTGGTACGTTTCTGCTTTGCTTGACCAACGTGTAGGCAAAATAAATTGTGCCGTCGGAAAATCCCTCCTTGCAAACCAAACAGCCAATAATATAGGCCTACCACAGGCTACTGCCAATAACAGCTTCAGTAAAGGTTACTTTGACAGTGTTTATTCATATTCTTGAATTGCACAACGTGCTTGGAAAAACTCTTGCAGCAGCACTTTCATTACGTGTGAACACATTTTCTTTTATTGGATTTGTCTCACAAACAACTTTAATTTGAATGGCTTACAAATGGTGCATTTATATAAAAGTCAACAACAATCAGATAAAACCAATTATTATTTAGCCTATTACATTTAACAATTGAATGAACATTGGGCTAAAAACGAATAGTCCTATTATCCTTAGGCTGTGCCTTTTTGCTTATCAAACTGTAAAAATCCTAAATATACAATCGGATAAAACAAATCATTTGTAACATTCTTTATAACAAGGATCACCAGCATGTTCTCCCCATAGTAGCTAACTCTGCAGGATGATGGAGGTTTGTAGTCCTTTGCCCTGATAATCTTTTAGCAAATTCTGCAAGTGACTTGGGTCAGGTCTGCTGGCTCACCTTCATCATTCAGCCTGAAACTGAAGAACTGCCAAAAAGGTGAACACGTAGTTTTCTTTCCCACCAAGTCAGCCATCGTGTGAAGGCAGCCTCTACTATAGTTAGAGAGTGAAATCCTGTCCCTTATTTATTTTTTTGTCAACTGTCAGAATGTAGCCTAATGGAAGAATGTCGCAAATGCACTAACCCAGATGATCAAGATGAAATGACAATAGCCTACACTTAATACAGCTTTAATATTCGTTTTTAAAAGGTAGGCTAATATAACTGATATCTGAGAAACATGGCCCTACCAATTAGAAAATAATTTTGTTTCGAACAATGATTTAATGACGTTGTGTGGCTTTTGTAACAATTTAAATACGATTTACATTATGCACCAAATCAGTTCTAATATAACCAATGTATTATTTTCTATTGCCTTCTTCCCTCCCCCCAAAAAATAGATAGATATATAAACAATACAATTGTATAACAACAATGTTTGGACCGGACGATGTGTCATTGTAGACACTGTCCAACCCTAGAGCTCACACCCACAAGCTTCACAAGACTTTTCTGAAGGTAACCCGGTACCGGCCGGTAAAAAGGACTAAAAGTTAATAGAATTAGAATATGCCCAAACGCGATCCAGATTTTCCTACCGTTTCTGTACGATACCGGGCTATACGGTATTACCGAATGTGCACACAAGGGGTGCTATTTCAAAATGACACACAAAACAATTTAGGCAACAGGGATCTTGATCCATGAGGAGATTGAATGCCTCTGCTGTAACCAAGAAGCTTGATCTTGACATCGAGCCACTTAGATAGCAAGTTAGCAAACCAAATGCAAAACTGGAGCCCTCAGCTGGACATCATTTATTTGACGCTAGTTATAAGCACTGGCGTAGCACGGTTTTGAAAATCATACCGGTATTCGATATATCGCACAAGCGGTATATTTCTCAGATATAGGGCAGACACTTCAAAACATACTTCCTTTTGATAAAAAAAATAAATATGTTTTGGCATGTATGAAAGTTATTCAATGTGTTTCTATGGGCTAATAGCAGTAAGGCCAAGTTCAATGTTTCATCAAATAATTGTTTTTATATATCAGTTTATTTTTTTTAAATTATATACCTACATGGTTTCTACCGATGATTTTTTTATTTATTTAGAGCCCTGATTGCAACTCGCCAATCTCCATGTGTCATGCTTATCATGTATTAAGAGGGAAGTTTAGAACCTATTTCAGAGCTCTTTTAGGAACACAACATATAGGCCTACCCTATAGTTTAGATTCAGTCCCACTTCTGAGGTAGGCTATATCAGCTCTGAATTCTGATTCTGGATATTGTATCAGAAGCAAATATCACATCATATTTCGCCATTCCATTTTTATTTAATTTCTAGAGTTAATTTTGTAATCATTCCTTTCTACGTGTCCATTAGAATCACAAAGTGAATTGTAGAGGGTGGTTAAATGGAAATTTACTTTTTTTCCAAGGTTGCGCCCTCCTTTTTCTTTTAGTCCCATTGTGTGTCTTCTGTGTTTACTTGAATGTCTCAAGATAAGTTAAGTGCTTCCAACCTACACAGCTGTGGTGGAAAAGTTTCACAGTTTTTCAGAATATTTGGTACAATGCCACAGTAACATTAATGTTTTTTTGTCTTGCATACTGTTTCTTTGTATATACTACTATACTCCAGAGGCGGCTGGTGGGAGGAGCTATAAGGGGACGCGCTCATTTTAATGCCTGGAATGGAATTAATGGAACCGTATCAAACATATGGAAAGCACATGTTTGACTCTGTTACATTAATTCCATTCCAGACATTACAATGAACCCCTACTACTATAGCTCCTCCCACCAGCCTCCACTGCTGTATTCCCATCTTATGCCGTTTTTCTTTATTCCGTCAAAAGGCTTCTCTTATTTGGCGTGTCTTTTTTCAGTTCCTGACTGAAAGAATGAAATACCTAATTGAAAATGACTCTAATAAAAGAGGCCTTTTAATGTTTACATTACCCATACTGGTATTTCTGAATGACTCATGCCCCATGTTTATCATTTGTTTTTGTTTTGTTTGGTTTTTCTGTGCACAGCAATTGCTCTGAAATATGGGGACTGAGTACACCAAATACGATAGAACAGTGGGATACCTCAGGCCTATACAGCTACACTGACCAAACCAGGTGACTATCTATCCTCAACTGTCCTGTGCTACATACTGTTGTACAACCTTGATGTGGGAAGTAATCATTCCAGGGGGGTGAGAGACATTGAGAACACAAATTCCATTCATGCCTCTATCATTCATACCTCATCACTCCCCTCTTCCCCTCTCCACCTTTTGTCTTCCTGGCCACATGCATCTCCATCTCTTCTTCTCTTCCTATCGTTTCCTCCCCCATTTCTTCCTTCCCTTACACTTTCAATTCTCACATCTATTTCCTCCATTGTCCATCCTGTCAGATCCCTGGATGGGCGCCTGCAGGTCTCCCACAGAAAGGGTCTTCCTCATGTCATCTACTGCCGCTTGTGGCGATGGCCCGACCTGCACAGCCACCATGAACTGCGTGCCATCGAGGCCTGCGAGTACGCCTTCCACCTCAAGAAGGATGAGGTCTGCATCAACCCCTACCACTACCAGAGGGTGGAGACCCCAGGTAGGTTGTCTTTTGAACCAGTGGTGTGTGTGTGCTGACTTGTAGGTGCCATAAAAGCCTATGTTAACAGCTAGTTCTGCGATTCTTTCCGCTGGCATGAGACATGAAAAAGGATGGGATAAGTGGGAATAGTCTTCATTGATATTTTGTAAAGAACTTTGAACTTTGTTTGACATTTGAAGAATCTTCTCTCCTCTAGTTCTGCCTCCTGTACTTGTGCCAAGACACTCGGAAATTCTGACAGAACTGCCCCCATTGGATGACTACACTCATTCCATACCTGAGAACACAAGCTTTCCTGCCGGGATCGAGCCTCCAAATAACTACATACCAGGTTTGTGCATCTACCATGAGTTGATATGCAAATGGCCTTCGTGATAACGATGTATCAGGTTCAGCTCATCAGTATTTTCCCCCCTCTGTTACTATAGAAACACCACCACCTGGATACATAAGTGAGGATGGGGAAGCCAGCGATCAACCGATGAATCAAAGTATGGACACAGGTATATTCCACTTACCTCAAATAGGAAGTTCTAACATAAAATAAGAAAGAAAAGTTTCGATGTCAAGTTTCGATTTGTTGATTAAATATCTTAGTCGATTCTTTGCAACAATAAATCCAACCATGCGACTTTATAATTTTGTTTTTGTATTTTTAATATCAGGTTCTCCTGCTGAATTGTCCCCCGGCACCCTCTCACCTGTCAATCATAGCATGGGTAAGAATAACTGTCTCTCCACGTCTGTCTAAAGCATCAGTCATTTGTCAGTCACTTGTAATCTGACCAAATTTGACAACATTCATTGAGTACTATTTAAACAGCCCAGTGCCTACTCTGGAGATCATTGGTCTAGTCCCGTCAACATGTGTAGTTGCTTTTTATAATGTCATCCCCCATGTTTTTCAGACCTGCAGCCGGTGACTTACTCTGAGCCTGCGTTCTGGTGCTCTATAGCCTACTATGAGCTGAACCAGCGTGTTGGAGAGACATTCCACGCTTCGCAGCCCTCTCTGACCGTGGATGGTTTCACAGACCCCTCCAACTCAGAGCGTTTCTGTCTGGGCCTGCTCTCCAACGTCAACAGGAATGCCACTGTAGAGATGACCAGGAGGCACATAGGTACAATGGGTTATGCCACAAGAAGCACACTATTCCTTATGTGGTGCACTACTTTTGAAGGCTCTGGCCAAAAGGAATATGGTGCCAATTCAGATGTGCACAGTATTTGTTCTGTAATTTAACACCCATGTTTTGTTAGTGCTGAGAGATTAGTGCTTTTTGAGTACAGTTCTATTATTTTTTAAAAAATGATCACTGTTTTCGGTTTCGATAATTAAAAAACAAACATTAAATGTATTGTGAAATAATGATTTTAGAGCTTTTTAATGGAAATGCCAAAGCCTAAAATAGTGAACTTCAATTTCCAAAACATTGAAAATATTCCATTGTCTCTGTCAGGTCCACATTGGGTAGACGTCAATAGAAAAATATGAAATAATATATTTGTTGTGTATATTACTTCGTTTTTATTTGATGACTTTAAAAAAATTTGGTATTTTACCCCCTTTTTCTCCCCAATTTCGTGATATCCAATTGCGATCCAATTACGATCTTGTCTCATCACTGCAACTCCCAACGGGCTCGGGAGAGACGAGGTCGAGTCATGCGTCTTCCTAAACTGACGACCTAAATCAGCCTGCAGGGTCGCTAGAGCGCAATGAGCCAAGTAAAGCCCCCCCCCCCGGCCAAACCCTCTCCCAACCCCAAAGGCGCTGGGCCAATTGTGCGCCCCCCTATGGGACTCCCGGTCACTGCTGGTTGTGACACAGCCTGGGATCTAACCCGGGTCTGTAGTGACGCCTCAAGCATTGCGATGCAGTGCCTTAGGCCGCTGCGCCACTCGGGAGGCCACGACTTTATTTTTTTTTATTCCTTAAAGCAATCATCTCACCTTTGCTCAAGTAGTAGCTGTCAGCCCTCTAACGTTACGTACAGTAGTCTTTAGTCATCCAATTTAGCGTGCCTGCCTAAGTTTTCTGTAGACCTTTCTAACGAATTCATTTGACTAGTTCTTCAAAGTAGATAAAGGTATACTTAAACGAATTGTCTCTGTCCCTCTTGTCGTTGTGTTCCATGCGGTCTGTGTGTATCTAACGGTTCTAACCTAACGTAGCAGGCGTAAAGGTGTATCCATCCAGAGATCTGTATACAATGGCCGCCGTCCCAAAGGTGGTAAGGCAGGCGACAAGCTCAGGTCCAAAATAAACCCATAGAAACGGATTGTGTTTATTTTAGAAGGATTTTGGCGAGAGTGCAACCTTTCGCTTTGCCTCTTCCTCTGATCAGTCTCTGAGCTGGAAAAAACTGGCGCAATGGATTATGGTCATTGTAGTTAATTACCACATTTCTGCACTGAACTAGGTTGAATATTTGCGTAATGAAACTACAGCTTTCTGCATCCCAGTGTAGTTGAGTTGATTTCTCAGATTTCTCTTGTGAATTATTTGATTTCTCTCTAAAGAAACAACGTGTTGGACTCACAAAAAAACCTAGAACTAAATGGAATTAAAGTAATATAGCAGCACTATGTTTTGTAGCTGAAATGCTCATGCTTATTTACACTGAACAAAAAATATAAACGCAACATGTAAAGTGTTGGTCCCATGTTTCATGAGCTGAAATAAAAGATCACAGAAATTTTCTGTACGCCCAAAAGGCTTATATCTCTCAAATTGTGTGCACTAATTTGTTTACATCCCAGTTAGTGAGCTTTTCTCCTTTGCCAAGATAATCCATCCACCTTGACAGGTGTGGTATATCAAGAAGCTGTTTAAACAGAATGATCATTGCACATTATAAAAGGCCACTAAAATGTGCAGTTTTGTCACACAACACAATGCCACAGATGACTCCTGTTTTAAGGGAGTGTGCAATTGGCATGCTGACTGCAGGAATGTCCACCAGAGCTGTTACCAGAGAATTGAATGATAATTTCTCTACCATAAGCAACCTCCAATGTTGTTTTAGAGAATTTGGCAGTTTGTCCAACCGGCCTCACAACCACATGGCGTTGTGTGGGCGAGCGGTTTGCTGATGTCAACATTGTGAACCGAGTGCCCCATGGTGGGGTTATGGTATGGGCAGGCATAAGCTACGGACAACGAACACAATTGCACTTTATCGATGGCAATTTGAATGCACAGAGATACATTTTCGTGCCATTCATCCGCTATCATCACCTCATGTATCAGCGTGATAATGCACGGCCCCATGTTGCAAGGATATGTACACAATTCCTAGAAGCTGAAAATGTCCCAGTTCTTCCATGGCCTGCATACACACCATACATGTCACGCATTGAGCATGTTTGGGATGCTCTGGATTGACGTGTACAACAGCATGTTCCAGTTCTCGCCAAAATCCAACAAGTTCGCACAGCCGTTGAAGAGGAGTGGGACAACGTTCCACAGGCCACAATCAACAGCCTGATCAACTCTATAAGAAGATGTTGTGCTGCATGAGGCAAATGGTGGTCGCCAGATTTCTGATTCATGCCCCGTAAAAAAAAAATTTAAAAAAATTATCCACAGTTATATGTGACCAACAGATGCATATCCGTATTCCCAGTCATGTGACTTGATTAGGGCCTAATGCATTTATTTCAATTGACTGTATATGAACTAACTCAGTAAAATCTTGGAAATTGTTGCATTTATTTTTGTTCAGTATATTTTGCATTATTCCACAGGAAGAGGAGTCCGGCTGTACTATATTGGCGGTGAGGTGTTTGCTGAGTGTCTCAGTGATAGCGCCATCTTTGTTCAGAGTCCAAACTGCAACCAGCGGTATGGGTGGCACCCAGCAACCGTTTGCAAAATTCCTCCAGGTAACTGAGACAAACACCATCTCTTTGATTTCCGATGTGCTCACTCCTATACTCATTTCATAGTATTACTAATATGTTTTCTGTTGTCTCAGGTTTCGATTATGTTTAGTTAGTCTTCCTACTTGTTTCTACAGAAAATATAATATTGTTAGCAGGGAGGTTCTGCGGGCTTTACTTATGTTCTAAACAAAGTCCATACATGATTCCCAGCTGACCCCCTCCTCCCCTCGCTCCCTCAGGTTGTAACCTGAAGATCTTCAACAACCAGGAGTTTGCAGCACTGCTGGCCCAGTCCGTAAACCAGGGCTTTGAGGCTGTGTACCAGCTCACCAGGATGTGCACCATCCGCATGAGCTTTGTCAAAGGCTGGGGGGCTGAATACAGGCAAGCATGATGACTGACTATTACAAGAGTACTTTTATTCTTGCAGTTGTTCACATCTAAGTAGTTAGTAGACGATGGATAGTCGGAGGAAGACGGTAATATTAATGTACTCATTGGCATACATAAAAAAATAACATTGTAGCTTGCTAATGGTCCGCTTTTCTGGATTTATAGGAAGTTTGGAATGTTTAAGGAGCTGGAGGGTTATTCAAACATTACTTGTCCCTCTTCAACAATACCTCTTGTTACAGGGCAAGAAGTAAAAAAAAGTTCAGGCTAACCTTGGGTTTTGGGTGATGTTCCTGTGGTTGCATGCCGAGTGATTTCACTAATTTGGCTTTGCTGTGGTCTTTTTTTTGTCTCCCAGACGGCAGACTGTCACAAGCACTCCCTGCTGGATTGAGCTGCATTTGAATGGACCCCTGCAATGGCTGGACAAAGTGTTGACTCAGATGGGTTCCCCTTCTGTACGTTGCTCCAGTATGTCATAATCCAAGAAAATGACCCAAATAGTCGCCCACTCAAAGATCATAAAATTCGAACTTGAGTCCCATCGTGAAAAAAAGCTGCAGAATACATTTCTGCTGTAACATACTTCATAGTATTGTGGCCTAGTGCCACGTCCCTGTCTAAACGCACACACGCCGTGAGACAGACTTTTCAGAATATAATTTGGCACTTTGTTACCCATCTTTGTGTTGCACCTTGTTAAATTGCTTTTCCCCAAATCCTTAATATTAGATCTATTTGTGGTACAAATAAAATGTATATTGGTTTTAAAGTCCAGGGATGAATTGTTGTAGGCAGGGGAAATACCAAAAAATATTCTACATAGTTTCTCAGTAAGAGAATGCTTGTATAAGTAACACAAGCGTAAATGCTAAATATATTCATCCATCTTTTTGACCATGAGGTAACTTTTCTCTGGGAAACATGGATACATATTTTTTTTGTCAGGGGGAGTTAGCTTGGTTAAGAAATTATGATGGCCTTTGTTGCTTTCTCCTTTAAGGGAAATGCTAAATTATGTTTTTAAATGTAATTGCTTAATTGACGTAATTAACTCTTTTACTCTTTTGTCAGAATATTTCTTCTTTTTTTTGTCTTTTTTTTCCCAGATGTGTGTCGTTGTAAGACACACTTCTTAATGGACATATAGGAATGTTTAGCAAAAAAACTAAACAAGCTGCAAAATCAATCTGGCTATAGTTGACATTAATTTGAGCTCTTTGTCATTATATGGCATCCTCAATGTTATTATAGGTAGCCTATGTTTCATTTCCACCACACACAGCCTCAGAATGCAGGCTAGTAAGTCCTGAACTTGCTTAAGTTTGGATGCACAAAGCAGGGACCAGAGAATATCAGCTCCAAAAGCTTTTTCTCATCTTTCACTGGGTGTCTAAGTCTCTTGAGGTGAATTATTGAAAGGTTATTTCACTTGGAGAATTAAAGGTATCAGTGAATTTCATTCTATATTGTGTTTAGCCTATATCCCCTTTCTTTTGCTACTTTTTTGTATTCTCATGTATTTTTATATATAAATATACTTAAATGTTCTTCTGTCATTCACTTTTTATTATAGTTCATATTTTCAAGACTGCCTGTTTTTAAGTGACATGGCTCGCAATCTATGGAGAGCATGGATCATTCCAGTTTATTTTTTTTAAAGGTTCAACTTTAATCTAATTCCAAAAAAACACTGCCCCACGTAATGTTAACAGCTATTTTTTCAACAACAAAAAAACAACCTGGTACATCAAAAATACACAAATCAAAGCTTAAATGCCTGTAACCTGATATCTGTTTTCCTGCAATGTATGGTTAGGTTATGTGACTCAGAGGCATGTTGTATGAACTTTTTTTTACTCATTCATCTCTTCACTCTTGGAAGCCATTTGGTGCTCAATAAAGGATAAAAGGTCAACCATAAAACAGTTTTTTTTTTTCATATATATATTTTTTTTTTAGCTAAATGTTACAGAAACTTGGCAGTATTCCATATTCTTACATGAGAAATGAAACTGCACACTGGGACATAGATTCTGTATTAGTGTATGTATTTGTTCTTGTCTATAAAATACAGTATGTACAACAAGACTGAGCTTGCAGTATGCCATTGTCATTTTGTGGCTGTTGCAAGATTTTTTTAACATCTGTTTTCTCCCTTCTCCTTTATTGATGTTATTAATCTGTTAACCTTACGGCACTAGTGATTGTACTTTGTAAGTGCAACTACTGTAGTGAGTTTGGATTTGGGGAACTGAACCATGTGTTAGGGTCCAGTGTTGAAGCCTTGTACCATTGGCCTACAAGATATGAATGTGAAGAGTACATAACAAATCTGAAGTGGACCAGACGTACATAACAGTAGAACAGTAATATGTGTATTTAACAGTAAACTATTTGCAAAGCAGTCAGTATAGTAGTTGTCACAGTTGTTTTACCAGTAGAGGGCGTTATTGATAGAGCAGGGTTTTTTTTCTGACCATAAGCTTCTCAGGCGTGTGGCATATTATGCAGACTTCATAAAACACTAATAAAGATTTTTATTCTCATGATGAACATGTTCCTGTCATCTTTTTTATTTATTTATTTTATTTCACCTTTATTTAACCAGGTAGGCAAGTTGAGAACAAGTTCTCATTTACAATTGCGACCTGGCCAAGATGAAGCAAAGCAGTTCGACAACATACAAAAACACAGAGTTACACATGGAGTAAAACAACATACAATCAATGATGCAGTAGAAAAAAAATAAGACTATATACAATGTGAGCAAATGATGTGAGATAATGGAGGTAAAGGCAAAAATATGCCATGGTGGCAAAGTAAATAAAGTATGGCAAGAAAAACACTGGAATGGTAGATTTGTAGTTTGAAGAATCTTTATTAACACGAATGTGTTCCACTGATCTCAGTCTACAGTGGCGTCCTCATGTTTACATTTTCTCATCTATAGAAATGAAATTTGACCGTTATAGTAAATCGTTGCAAATTGAGTCTTTGATCTTATTCAATGAGAGCTATTCAATTATATGTCTATGTTTACATCCCTAGCCTCCCAGGAATATTCGTTTTTGGACAACGTTTTCAAGCACTAACACCATCAAATCAATAGCTACCCATTTGGCCATGAGTATGGATTATTATTATTATACATTATTGGTATTACATTGGCCGTTTACCGTTTCAGGAAGTCACGCTTTCGAACTGCTCGTTCATTTAGTCCTTCTCATGCTGCCATAGCTGCATTTAGGCAACGTCACAAGAAATACGTGAAGCTGCTAAAGTTAGCTAGCTAATACTTTACAGATATCAATGGCGTTTACATTATATTCCCTTATTCAAGCGGTGATTTTGTGTGTTAATGCTGTCGCCGTATTGCACGAAGATAGATTTTTAAGTAAAAGTAAGTGGCTGTGCATATTTTGTTTAACATTACTTTCAACAGTGTTTTGCTAACGTTAGCTAGCTACACTAGTAATACGTGGAAAAGCTTGTTTATTGATACAATGATATCGCGTATGTCCTAGTGTTTGCATATAATATAGCATTTTTCCCCCTTCTAGTTGGCTGGGGTGTGGACCAAAGTGTTGGTGGATTTGGTGATGAACCAGGCATCAAAGTGCAGCTAATGAACCTTGTCCGCTCTGTGAGGACAGTGATGAGAGGTATGACCATAGAGATGGATAGAGGACTTTAGCAAAGATGTGTGTGTGTGTATATATATATTATAACTAACCCAAGATACACTACATGATCAAAACTATGTGGACACCTGCTCACCTTGCACTCCTTGTAAACAACGCACGTTTTAAAAACTTTGTCAAAGGGTCATGTCTACAAAACTTTGGAAGTTTTGGAGACAGAACTGTATTGAGGTTGGGCTTTTCTTCGATGAGAACATTTGCAGAATGTCGACCCAGTTCCATCTCGCTCCATACTCTCCCACTGCCATCTACTTGACTTCCTCTCCTCACCATATTTGGTGAGGGGTGAAAATTCCTTCCGGATGCTTCAGATTTATACATCCGGTGAAACATCTGGCTCCTTGTTCTATCTGTGACTTTAGTGCCCAAAAGCTTGTTTTAGACTGAGCAGCGCCATTGATTACTTTCACCATTTTGAAGTAGTCAACTGGGCGGGACTTCATATGGGTTGTAGTGATGTGCAGTTGGTGAATGATTTATGCTTTTTGTACTGACTCGAGAGTCATGATTAGTCATTTTAGTTGTTCGTTTGATCCGCTGGCCATATTAAGTCCCACAGCATGATTGATACACACTCAGTGGTTCCAGAGACGTTCTCCGACCATAGAAATAGCGTACATAGAACATTATGTACTGCTTCTTAGACTGGCTTTCAATGACAATGACGGATTTATAACTCACATTTCTATGTGAATTTGATCGGGTTGCGGAAAAAGTTATGATGGACACGGCTTTATAAACAAACCTGAACTCGAGAACGAATCGTTTGAGGTGCTGCATTTCGCTAACGATATTGTGCTTATCACCCTCACAGCAGTCAAGCAAGGCGGAGTTGGCATAGAATCAAAGGATTGTTGACAAGATGTGAACTATATTTCCTTTCCTAATCTTTATTGAAAACAGAAATAAATCTGTACAATGAGCACTTGTCTTTTAAGTTCGTTAGTTGTTGGTTAATTTTGGTTAACTAGCTAGCGACATTTAGCCATATTGGCATAGGCGTGACAAGTCAAAACACCTCAAAACTAGACATGTTATCAATAGCAAGATACAACAAGCTGAAACGAGCCACCTGCAATTCCCCACATTGCAACGTGTTGTAATTTTTAATAGTTATCTGATCATCCAGAATCATAACACACAGAATTTCGCCCCATCGCCCGGGCATCATTTTCATGACGTTGTAGCCTAACCCATCTATGGGTTAAGGAAGGATCACATAATTCCATCAGGTTACCAGGAGGGATCAGGCAATGAATTATACTCGTGAGAAAACATTCCATAACTGCGGGTGGCAGTAAATTACCAACCTTTACTTTATACCTGTTCAAACAACACATTCTACGTGGCAGTGTGCACTCTTTCCGTTTGTTTGACAGCACAAAGTAGTAGTAGAAAAATATAATTGTTGTCGATAGTTAACACAGCCACAAAGTCATATAGTCTTCCTATTTCTACAATTTATCTTCTTAAAATCTGACTTTAACCTAACCTTAACCACACTGCTAACATTATGTCTAACCGCTAACCTTAAATTAAAACAAAAAATCACATTTTTGTTTTCATACATTTTTTTCGATCTAGAAAATTTTGACTTTGGCTATGTCATCTAGTGGAAACCCTTCAAAATGGAGATGGCCCCAGTGGCGCTGCACATGTTCTCACAGACGCCATAATGGGACAGATATAATGCGATGTCCATCTAAAAATCAATACCATATTCAAATATCAAAAAAATATATATCTGCATTCATACTGTTGTTTTTTTAAAATAGATTATTCTTGTTTTCCTCTAACAATTTGATGTTGACCAGACTGAACTGAGACTGGTCTGGCATTATTCATAATCTTTACTCTCTCATCTTGCAGTGCCCTTGATTGCTGTCAATTCTGTCTGCATTGTGTTGTTGCTGCTTTTTGGCTGAAGAGAAGACTGGACTGAATTTGGACGCTGAACTAAGAGAAGACACTTTTAGGGGTCAGGGGGATGTCACCCTGGCACCTGGAGGAGGGACCCCCCAAGAAGAAGAGTACACCCACACGTTTATGTATCTCAGAGATTCAACATTAAATTTGATTTCCTTTATTATTATTCCTTACCTCATTTGTCAAACCTGTTGGGCTTAGGTCAGGTTAAGTGACAGTTCAGATGCAAGACAAATCTGGGTTTACTACATTCGCAGTTTCTTTTACAGACACCTGTTAGTCAATGTTACAGCACAAAGCATTTCAAAAGTGCCTACGGTTGCTTTTGGAAGATTTCTTCATTGTAAAAGGATAATTGACTTTGATCTCATGATTCAACTTTCTTTCTCCTTATTTGAAATTGTGGTGCATCACAGTTCTGATGGTATATTCTATGTATGTTGCTTTTAACATATTCCTGGATAAAAAGTTAAGTGTATGTAATTTGAACAGATCTACTCTAAAACACCATTAGTTGGGATATGTCATATTTTGTGTCCCATGCGCAATTTAATTATGTATGACCTTTTCTAAGTAACTTTCTATGAATTACTTGAAAAAAAATAAAGATTTTTTAAAAATCTACCACTTTTGAGTTTGTTCATAACCCAACATTAGCTATAAAAAAAAGACTGATTTACTGTAGTACATTACATAACTTTTTTGTCCCAGAACACACTACCTACTTACACAACTTTTCTTTGATCATGGCTGTGTCAAAAGCACATTAAGACCAAAGAGACCTTGCTGAAAATATATATTTTAGCCTTCCCTGTAGCTCAGTTGGTAGAGCATGGTGTTTGCAACACCAGGGTTGTGGGTTTGATTCCCACGGGGGGCCAGCACAGAAAAAAAAAAAAAAAACATGTATGAAATGTATGCATTCACTACTGTAAGTCGCTCTGGATAAGAGCGTCTGCTAAATGACGTAAATGTATATTTGCTAAGTGGCTAATTGTTTGCATGTAAACAAAATGAATCCTTCCTATGGCAAATCTGTAAAAAATGTTAGCAATACCCTGTATAAATGGCATCAATCAGTGCACTCTTGAACTAGCTGCAAACTTGAGCACAAGGGTGACCAAATAAGGTGGGTGCTTCTCACTAGGTGCTTTTAGCAACACGGGTGTATTTACATACACTAGTGTTGCTTTCAATTGTATAACTGTTGGTGGGAAGGCCAGTTGGTCATGACGACGGGGGAATAGAGCTCCACGTTGGAGGTGTCATAATACCAGTCAAACAGGGAAATGGTTCCAATCATTCATTCTTCCCATAGACGATTTTAGAAACACTTTGTGTTTCGTGTAGGTTTACCCTGGAGTGACGTTTTGATAACCATGCAAATCTCTCTCGGATATAAACTTGGAGTCACATGATGATTTGTTGTGTGGTCCACTCCAACTCGGGAAAGCCTGCAGTTTATTAGGCTACAGATTAAATAAGTTATGAGCTTGATTAGGCTATTAGGTTTATTTATTAGGCTACAGATTAAATAAGTTATGAGCGTGATGCTCCTTTCCAATTAATATTGAGGGTCTTATTCTGGTGACATGATGATTGATGCTTTGCTGCCCTTCGACAAGTAAAACAAATCTTGCTCTTTTGTCCATAATAATCTGATCATATAGGCTATACCCACACGGTATCTGCGAGCTGTTGGCTAGAGCACATGTGCCAAGACTGGAGTGGGCACATTCGCTATATAACAATTTTTTTGGTGACAAAACCATCAGTAGAGTTGAAAACAAGATGGAAACCCATTGTAACTCGGTACATTGGAATTTAACCGCAAAAAGTTGTTTTTATGTGCGTTATGTCATCACGCACATCCTTTCCACTGGGCACAGACGTCAATTCAACATCTATTCCACGTTGGTTCAACGTAATTTCATTGAAAGGACGTGGAAACAACGTTAATTCAACTAATGTGTGCCCAGTGGGTTTTAACTGCAACAAGTCAATTTGATGGAAGCACATGTTTTTATTCATGTTTGACTGACAGACCTCAAGCTAGATTCCATGAAATATGTAAACTGAGCAGACTAGCTAATGAATTAGATAGGATTACGAGTAGGATTACGAGTAGAATTACAGGTTTTCAGATATAAAAACTACAGTCATGCTGATGGACTAGATCCCCCTTCCTCTCTCTCTCTCTCTCTCTATCGCTCTCTCTCTCAATTCAATTCAATGGGCTTTATTGGCATGGGAAACACATGTTTACATTGCCAAAGCAAGTGAAATGGATAAACAAAAGTGAAATAAACACAAAAAAGTGAACAGTAAATCTTACACTCACTCAAGTTCCAAAAGAATAAAGACATTTCAAATGTCCATATACAGTGTTGTAGCAATGTGCAATCAGTTAAAGTACAACAGGGAAAATAATAAGTATGGGTTGTATTTACAATGGTGTTTGTTCTTCACTGGTTGCACTTTTCTTGTGGCAACAGGTCCCAAATCTTGCTGCTGTGATTGCACACTGTTTTATTTCACCAAATAGATATGGGAGTTGATCAAAATTAGATCTGTTTTTTTTTCGAATTCTTTGTGGGTCTGTGTAATCTGAGGGAAATATGTCTCTAATATTATCATACATTTGGCAGGAGGTTAGGAAGTGCAGCTCAGTTTCCACCTCATTTTGTGGGAAGTGTGCACATAGCCTGCCTTCCCTTGAGAGCTAGGTCTGCCTACAGCAGCCTTTCTCAAAAGCAAGGCTATGCTCACTGAGTCTGTACATAGTCAAAGCTTTTACTAAATTTGGGTCAGTCACAGTGGTCAGAAATTCTGTCACTGTGTACTCTCTGTTTAGGGCCAAATAGCATTCTAGTTTGCTCTGTTTTTTTGTTAATTCTTTCCAATGTGTCAAGTAATTATCTTTTTGTTCGCTCTCTCTCTCTTGCTCTCTCTCTCCCTCCCCACTTTCAGTCTGTAGGCATATTTGTATTGGGTCCTGCTACCATGTCCACCAATGCAAGGGGTTGATAACAAATAAAATCATATTTGTCACTTTTTAAACAGTTGTAGACCTTACAGTGAAATGCTTACTTACAAGCCCTTAACCAACTATGCATAATTTTTTTTAAGAAAAAAAGAAAGAAATAATTAAGAAGCAACAATAAAATAACAGTAGCGAGGTTATATACATTTTGTTAAGTTACAGCCTCATGCTAAAATGGATGAAATATTTTTCTTCCTCATCAATCTGCACACAATACCCCATAATGACAAAGCAAAAACAGGTTTGTATACATTTTTGCGAATTTATAATAAAAAAATTACATCTATATAAGTATTCAGACCCTTTACGCTGTACTTTCTTGAAGCACCTTTGGCAGCGATTACAGCCTTGAGTATTCTTGGGTATGATGCTACAAGCTTGGCACACCTGTATTTGGGGAGGTTCTCCCATTCTTCTCTGCAGATCCTCTCAAGCTCAGGTTGGATGGGGAGCATTGCTGCACAACTATTTTCAGGTCTCTGAAGAGATGTTCGATTGGGTTCAAGTCCGGACTCTGGCTGGGCCACTCAAGGACATTCAGAGACTTGTCCCGAAGCCACTCCTGCGCTGTCTTGGCTGTGTGCTTAGGGTTGTTGTCCTGTTGGAAGGTGAACCTTCTCCCCAGTCTGAGGTCCTGAGCACTCTGGATCAGGTTTTCATCAAGGATCTCTCTGTACTTTGCTCCGTTCATCTTTCCCTCAATCCTGACTAGTCACTCAGTCCCTGCCGCTGAAGAACATCCCCACAGCATGATGCTGCCACCACCATGCTTCACCGTAGGGAATGTGCCAGGTTTCCTCCAGATATGACGCTTGGCATTCAGGCCAAAGAGTTCAATATTGGTTTCATCAGACCAGAGAATCTTGTTTCTCAAGGTCTGAGAGTCCTTTAGTTGCTTTTTGGCAAACTCCAAGCAGGCTGTCATGTGACTTTTACTGAGGAGTGGCTTCAGTCTGGCCACTCTACCATAAAGGCCTGATTGGTGAAGTGCTGCAGAGATGGTTGTCCTTCTGGAAGGTTCTTCCATCTTCACTGAGGAACTCTGGAGCTCTATCAGAGTGACCATTGGTTCTTGGTCACCTCCCTGACCAAGGCCCTTCTCCCTCGTTTGTTCAGTTTGGCCAGGCGGCGGCCAGCTTTAGGAAGAGTCTTGGTGGTTCCAAACTTCTTCCAAACTTCTTCCCAGATCTGTGCCTCGACACAATCCTGTCTCGGAGCTCTACAGACAATTTCTTCGACCTCATGGCTTGGTTTTTGTTCTGACATGTACTGTCAACTGTGGGACCTTATATAGACAAGTGTGTGCCTTTCCAAATAATTTCAATCAAATGAATATACCACACGCGGGTTCTCCAATCAAGTTGTAGAAACCTCTCAAGGATGATCAATTGAAACAGGATGCACCTGAGCTCAATTTCGAGTCTCATAGCAAAGGTTCTGAATACTTGTGTAAATAAGGCATTTCTGTTTCTTATTTTTAATACATTTGCAAACATTTCTAAAAACCTGTTTTGATTTGTCATAATGGGGTATTGTGTGTAGATTGATGAGGGGGGAAATAATTGCATCAATTTTTTAATAAGGCTGCAATGTAACAAAATCTGGAAAAAGTCAAGGGGTCTGAATACTTTCTGAATGCACTGTATATAATGGAAAATATTACAATAGCTTTTTGGTTGGTAGACAAGTCTGAGAGCATTCACTTTGAGGTATCTTACATCACTTTAGCAGTCTGAGGTAATTCAACTCAGAGAGAGTGCTCTCAGTCAGGCCAACTTGTAGGGGCCTTATCGATTTGGGGGCAATGCTATTGAAGAGCCCACTAACCCCAAATTGGACATCGAATCAGTCCATAGGGGCCCCCTATGTTTAATTTTAAACATCTATATATAGATTAGTCTCAATGCCTACCGTTAACTTTGTGCCCTGTCATACAGTGAGTGTAGAAAACATTAGGAACACCTTCCTAATATTGAGTTGCACCCCCTTTTACCCTCAGAAAAGCCTCAATTCGTCAGGGCATGGACTCTACAAGGTGGCGAAAGCATTTCACAAGGAGAGCTGGCCCATGTTGACTCCAATGCTTCCCACAGTTGTGTCAAATTGGCTGGATGTCCTTTGGGTGGTGGACCATTCTTGATACACAAGGGAAGCTGTTGATCGTGAAAAACCCAGCAGTGTTGCAGTTCTTGACACAAACCGGTGTGCCTGGCACCTACTACCATACCCCGATCAAAGGCACTTAAATCTTTTGTCTTGCACATTCACCCTCTGAATGACACATAATCCTTGTCTCAATTCACTCAAGGCTTAAAAATCCTTCTTTAACCTGTCTCCTCCCCTTCATCTACACTGATTGAAGTGGATTTAACAAGTGACATCAATAAGGGATCATAACTTTCACCTGGATTCACCTGGTCAGTGTGAATCCAGGTGAAAGCTACACTCAGTGTTTATATGCTACATTCGTTCATACCTCATAATGCTCTCTACTAACCCAGGGCCCCATGTTTCTAACATGACATACCTGTTTTTCAAGCTTTAAATAAAGAAATTAGAATGACACTAAAAATGAAAACAACAATCGGAGGATTGTACTGGACCCTTCAGCCCCGCAAAATAAAAAAAAGGGAACAGTTTGATGAAAAAGCTTTAAATAAAGGTTACAGTCCAGGTATGTGACATGATCATAACATCCCTGTAAAACATGAACATTGCAGTGAATTAAAAGCAAACCAAAGATAGAAGTTATAATGAGAGGTATACGTTTTATATTATTTAACATTAGTCTTCATAAATCATAGAAGGTAGAGAGACAGAAAGAAGAGCCAGGGAGCAGAAGTGGAGGTGAGAGTTCTGGAGGGGGATACGATCTTTGAAGATTTCATACAGAAGAGTCTAGGCGAAATAGAGGAAGCATATATCTTCACCAAACACAAACAAAAGCCTCTTCACTACCACTGTGAAAGGCATGACAACCCCATAGGGAAGTCATCTGGGCAGCCTGATGAGACCAGGGCCAACAGCTGTAAGGCCTATGTGTCCTTTGACCTAATGGATGGACCCACCATCATAAGAAAGATGTTCCGGCACACTGGACACAGTAACATGACTGAAGAGCAGAAAAACAACAGGATCCACCCAGACCTGACGTCCCACATTTCATTCCTGGCTGTTGAAGGGAAGGCGTGCCATGAGATTGCCATGAGTGTATCTAATGGAGTGTTCTAAGGCTAGAGGCTTCATGGACATGCAAGATAGGTGCTATGTCAAGAATGTCAAGAACAGGATGAGTCGCTAGAGAGGCATCCCAACAGCGATTCTCTGAGTGTGGATTCTCAAGCTAAGACGGACCTGAAAAAACGAGACATAGAGCATCCACTGCTCCTCATTCTGCTCCTCTTTCTTCAAAATCAAGAGCAGGCAGAAGATGGTGAAATGTGGTAAAAACCTGTTGCTCGTGGATGCATCCTATTCTGGTGTTTAAACAAATGGTAACACTTTACACTAACAACATTCTTATTCATTCAACATCAGTGAAGAGACGTTTTCAAGATGCGCACATAGAGGGTCGAATGAAAATCAAAGCCTGTGTGACAGCCTGTGTGGCAGTGGCACAATGTGTTACGGATGAGGTGCAGAGCCACTACTTTCTGGGTTAACTTGCTTAGACCTGCATTTCTTTTTCAGGCCACACTGCATATGGCTATGCCATCTACACACTAGTTGTCAGGGATGAGTGTGGGTATGGCTTTCCTGTGGCAACTTTCATAATGAGCCAAGGAAAATGTCGCATTCTGCTTGAGGAAGATCAGGAATGCTGCGCAAGAATTTGAGACCAGGTATTTGTTCTGCATTAAGATGAATGGCTGTAGATCTACAGTACATGTAGGCTAATTACAGTGCCTAGAAAATCTGTAGACATTGTGCAATGTGAGTGATTTATAATTATCTTTAGGGCCTTTATGGTGGACAAGGACATGAAGGAAGTGGGGGCTACAAAATAAGTGTTCCCAAATGTCCACATCCTTCTGTGCTGGTATCACGTTTAGCAGGTAATTATTATTATAAGAATGGTTTTAAAGAACGCTTTTGACATTAATCATGTTCACTTTTAGGCTAGGATTAAAGAATACACTGAATGATAGGGTTATCTTTTTGCAGGCTGTAAACCGGTGGATTACAACAAAATAATCTGGCATTACAGGAATGGACCACCTGGATGACTGCATCACATACTGGAAATACCGTAATGTTTTTCTGTCAATACACTTTACAGGATAAAGACTTTGAAGACACTTCAACAACACTGGAGGAAGTGCTTCTGTATCCTTTTGTCCTGGCCTACCTGAGGAAGTACTGGCTTTCTTGTGCCATGAGAATAGCAACACCAAAAATCTCACTGAGAGCTATTAAAAGGCATTACTGTCTGTTCCTTGGCCATTTTAATTAATGTTGAAAAGCTATCCATTGATTGTGAACAAATAACAAACCAGTCAGGATCATATACTGTACCTGTCCACCCCAGCAAAACCCCAAATATAAGGAATTATTCCTCTATTGTTAGGAATTTCTGTTGTCATTCAAGTCTTGTTGTTTAAACAAATGATTTAACACTAACATGCTGGTCACTGTTTGTCCTTGTCTTTGAAGTATTGTTTTGTGTATCATCACAGTCTTGGAATACCATATTACTGTATGTTGTAGATTCTTCCTGCGACTAAAATATCAGTTCCTGAAAGGCACAGCCAGCCAGAGATTTGACGATTTCCTGAAACTTCTAACGCATCAAGTCAATGGAGGATGGACATTACTGCCTCAATTCTATGTTTCTGTCAGAATGTGCATTGCAGTGCTCAGTGCTCAGCTATTCACTCTCTTATTAGTTGGCCCCGTCTGCAGACATTCATCTTCCATCGATTTTAATCCTTTCAATCTCATCATTCGATTATTGTTAACATTTTGTCAAATGATCACAATATGTGCATTGTTTGGTTACGACAAGCAAAGTATTTACACTAGGTAGTTTGGGTCCTGGATGCTGATTGTCTGAAAGCTGTGATATTTCAGACAATACTTGTTTACTGTTCTATTTATGTTGGTAACCGGTTTATAATACCAATAAGGCACCTCAGGGGTTTGTGGTATATGGCCGATATAGTCGGAAGTCTGAGATTTCCGAGTTCCCAGTTGTTATGAACGCAGCATTCCTCCATACAATTGAAAGCAACGCTAGTGTATATAAATACACCCGCATTGCTAAAAGCACCTAGCTTCTCATCAATTTTCTGAAAATTTGAAATATTCTGATACATTTTTTCATTGCTGGGTTTCCAGCATGTGCCATATATTTTCTTTATACAAACATGTATTGCTTTTATAAACTACTTAAAGCTAATGTCGTGTTTGACAGTCATCAAAGAATTTTATGTTTCCCTACCTTTTTCGCTCTTCTTAAAAGACAGGGTCATTTATACTCCTGCGATGGTGATGTCAAAGGCAGAGTCTCTTGACAATGTAGTAGTCAAATTTGTTCTAGGGATATGATTTAATTTCATTATAATCATCATTTCAAACAGCACGCTGCCTACTAAGATGGTTGTTAGAAATGTCCTTGTTTTTTAATAAAATAAAAAATGTTGTCCATTAAAATAACACCAAATTGATCCGAAATACAGGGTAGACATTGTTAATGGTGTAAATGACTATTGTAGCTGTAAACGGCAGATTTTATATGGAATATCTACAGTTGAAGTCAGGGGTTTACATCCAAAGTGCCTGTTCCATCTCCTCCTGATCTTTCTCAGACACAAAATAACTTCAAGACAATCACCGGCCCCATGAGACCCTGCATCACTTGGTGGCACGCTGCATCACTTAGTGGCACGCTGCATCACTTAGTGGCACGCTGCATCACTTAGTGGCACGCTGCATCACTTAGTGGCACGCTGCATCACTTAGTGGCACGCTGCATCACTTAGTGGCACGCTTACAGAGTCATATATAGAGATATGATGTACTGTGTATATGTTGCAGCACACTTAGTGATGGAATCTCAGAACAAACAACATTGCAGGTTGCTATATCCTGTATCCTGATATAAGCAGCCACAAGTGAGAGTGAGATCTACAGTAAAGTGAGATCTACAGTAAAGTAAGATCTACAGTAAAGGGATAGTTTTGTACCTGATGACTTGAGATCCAGCAGGATTTCATTAATCTCACAGTGAGAGTCATTGACTGGCAGCCTTGGCACTTCAAACTGGGATATGTCCACTGACTCAAGTGCATCTGAGGGAGTTGCTGAAAGAAAGAAAGAAAGAAAGAACATATAAAACAGGTTGTTATTGGTAAGGAATATTTCTTGTCAATGACTTAACTGGCTCAAGGTTAAATAAACAGATGACACAGGACTTTGCGATTAGCCTCAATCACAGTCATTCTACACGGTAAATGCTGTTCCTAGATATACAGTACATAGGCGTACACAGGCCCATTATCAGCAACCATCACTCCTGTGTTCCAATGGCACGTTGTGTTAGCTAATCCAAGTTTATCATTTTAAAAGGCTAATTGATCATTTGAAAACCCTTTTGTAATTATGTTAGCACAGCTGAAACTGTTGTTCCGATTAAAGAAGCAATAAAACTGGCCTTCTTTAGACTAGTTGAATATCTGGAGCATCAGCATTTGTGGGTTTGATTACAGGCTCAAAATGGCAAGTAACAAATAACTTTCTTGTGAAACTCGTCAGTCTATTCTTGTTCAGAGAAATAAAGGCTATTCCATGCGAGAAATTGCCAAGAAACTGAAGATCTCGTACAACACTGTGTACTACTCCCTTCACAGAACAGCGCAAACTGGCTCTAACCAGAATAGAAAGAGGATTGGGAGGCCCCGGTGCACAACTGAGCGAGAGGACAAGTACAGTAGAGTGTCTAGTTTGAAAAACAGACGCCTCACAAGTCCTCAACTAGCAGCTTCATTAAATAGTACCCGCAAATCACCAGTCTCAACGTCAACAGTGAAGAGGCGACTCCGGGATGCTAGCCTTCTCGGCAGAGTTGAAAAGAAAAAGCCATATCTCAGACTGGCTAATAGAAAGAAAAGATTAAGATGGGCAAAATAACTGGACAGAGGAAGATTGGAAAAAAAGTGTTATGGACAGACGAATCTAAGTTTGAGGTGTTCGGATCACAAAGAAGAACATTTGTGAGACGCAGAAACAATGAAAAGATGCTGGAGGAGTGCCTGATGCCATCTGTCAAGCATGGTGGAGGCAATATGATGGTCTGGGGGGGCTTTGGTGGTGGTAAAGTGGGAGATTTATACAAGGTAAAAGGGATATTGAAGAAGGAAGGCTATCACTCTATTTTGCAACACCATGCCATACCCTGTGGAAGGCACTTAATTGGAGCCCATTTCCTCCTACAACAGGACAATGACCCAAAGCACAGCTCCAAACTATGCAATAACTATTTAGGGAAGAAGCAGTCAGCTGGTATTCTGTCTATAATGGAGTGGCCAGCACAGTCACCGGATCTCAACCCTTTTGAGCTGTTGTGGGAGCAGCTTGACCATATGGTACGTACAGTGAGGGGAAAAGGTATTTGATCCCCTGCTGATTTTGTACGTTTGCCCACTGACAAATAAATGATCAGTCTATAATTTTAATGGTAGGTTTATTTGAACAGTGAGCAACAGAATAACAACAAAAAAATCCAAAAAAACGCATATAAAATGATTTGCATTTTAATGAGGGAAATAAGTATTTGACCCCGCTGCAAAACATGACTTAGTACTTGGTGGCAAAACCCTTGTTGGCAATCACAGAGGTCAGACGTTTCTTGTAGTTGGCCACCAGGTTTGCACACATCTCAGGAGGGATTTTGTCCCACTCCTCTTTGCAGATCTTCTCCAAGTCATTAAGGTTTAGAGGCTGATTTTTGGCAACTCGAACCTTCAGCTCCCTCCACAGATTTTCTATGGGATTAAGGTCTGGAGACTGGCTAGGCCACTCCAGAACCTTAATGTGCTTCTTCTTCAGCCACTCCTTTGTTGCCTTGGCCGTGTGTTTTGGGTCATTGTTATGCTGGAATACCTATCCACGACCCATTTTCAATGCCCTGGCTGAGGGAAGGAGGTTCTCACCCAAGATTTGACGGTACATGGCCCCGTCCATCGTCCCTTTGATGCGGTGAAGTTGTCCTGTCCCCTTAGCAGAAAAACACCCCCAAAGCATAATGATTCCACCTCCATGTTTGACAATGGGGATGTTGTTCTTGGGGTCATAGGCAGCATTCCTCCTCCTCCAAACACGGCGAGTTGAGTTGATGCCAAAGAGCTCCATTTTGGTCTCATCAGACCACAACACTTTCATCCAGTTGTCCTCTGAATCATTCAGATGTTCATTGGTAAACTTCAGACGGGCATGTATATGTGCTTTCTTGAGCAGGGGGAACCTTGCGGGCGCTGCAGGATTTCAGTCCTTCACGGCGTAGTGTGTTACCAATTGTTTTCTTTGTGAGTATTGTCCCAGCTGCCTTGAGATCATTGACAAGATCCTCCCGTGTAGTTCTGGGCTGATTCCTCACCGTTCTCATGATCATTGCAACTCCACGAGGTGAGATCTTGCATGGAGCCCCAGGCCCGAGGGAGATTGACAGTTCTTTTGTGTTTCTTCCATTTGCGAATAATCGCACCAACTGTTGTCACCTTCTCACCAAGCTGCTTGGCGATGGTCTTGTAGCCCATTCCAGCCTTGTGTAGGTCTACAATCTTGTCCCTGACATCCTTGGAGAGCTCTTTGGTCTTGGCCATGGTGGAGAGTTTGGAATCTGATTGATTGATTGCTTCTGTGGACAGGTGTCTTTTATACAGGTAACAAGCTGAGATTAGGAGCACTCCCTTTAAGAGTGTGCTCCTAATCTCAGCTCGTTACCTGTATAAAAGACCAGAAATCTTTCTGATTGAGAGGGGGTCAAATACTTATTTCCCTCATTAAAATGCAAATCAATTTATAACATTTTTGACATGCGTTTTCCTGGATTTCTTTGTTGTTATTCTGTCTCTCACTGTTGAAATAAACCTACCATTAAAATTATAGACTGATAATTTCTTTGTCAGTGGGCAAATGTACAAAATCAGCAGGGGATCAAATAGTTTTTTCCCTCACTGTAAGAAGTGCCCATCAAGCCAATTCAACTTGTGGGAGGTGCTTCAGGAAGCATGGGGTTAAATCTCTTCAGATTACCTCAACAAACTGACAACTAGAATGCCAAAGGTCTGCAAGGCTGTAATTGCTGCAAATTGGGGATTCTTTGACGAAAGCAGAGTTTAAAGGACACAATTATTGTTTCAATTAAAAATCATTATTTATAACCTCGTCAACGTCTTGACTATATTTCCTATTCATTTTGCAACTAATTTCATGTATGTTTTCATGGAAAACAAGGACATTTCTAAGTGACCCCAAACTTTTGAACAGTAGTGTAGGCTCAACAAGGATCTACTGAGGAGGTTCTGTAGTGCTGCTGGATTGGCTGGGACAACCCAGACATTGAGTTCAGGGATATTCCTCTGTGTTACCCAGAGACCCACTGTCTGCGGCTGCTTGTCATGGTCATACAATGTATGACCATGACACCCCTTCAAATTAGTTGATTTGATTATTTCAGCCTTACCCATTTCTGAAAGGTGTATAATATTGAGCACACAGTGATGCAATCTTCATAGACAAACATTGGCAGTAGAATTGCCTTACTGAAGAGCTCAGCGACTTTCAACATGGCGCCATCATGGGATGCCACCTTTCCAACAAATCTGTCCCTGTCAACTGCCCTGGTATATCTGTCCCTGACAACTGTAAGTGCTGTTATTGTGGAAATGTCTAGGAGCAACAGCGGCTCAGCCCCAAAGTGGTAGGCCACACAAGCTCACAGAATGGGACCGCCGAGTGCTGAAGCGAGTAGCACGTAAACATCGCCTGTTCTCGGTTGCAACACTCACTACTGAGTTCCAAACTGCCTCTGGAAGCAACATCAGCACAAGAACAGTTCATTGGGAGCTTCATGAAATGGGTTTCCATGGCCGAGCAGCCCCACACAAGCCTAAGATCACCATGCACAATGCCAAGCGTCAGCTGGAGTGGTGTAAAGGTCGCCGTTATTGGACCCTGGAGAAGTAAAAACACATTATCTGGAGTGATGAATCACGCTTCACCATCTGGCAGTCCAACGGACTAATCTGGGTTTGGCGGATACCAGGAGAACGCTACCTGCCCGAATGCATAGTGCCAACTGTAAAGTTTGTTGGAGGATTAATAATGGTCTCTGGGTGTTATTCATGGTTCAGGCTAGGCCCTTAGTTTCAGTGAAGGGAAATCTTAACGCTACAGCATACAATGACATTCTAGACGATGCTGTGCTTCCAACTTTGTGGCAACAGTTTAGGGAAGGCCTTTCCAGTTTCAACATGAACATGCCCCTATGCAGAAAGCGAGGTCCATACAGAAATGATTTGTCGAGATCAGTATGGAAGAATTTGACCGGCCTGCACAGAGCCCTGACCTCAACCCCATCAAACACCTTTGGGATTAATTGGAATGCCGACTGCGAGCCAAGCCTAATCGCCCAACATGGACACATCAGAGCCAGATGAAGTGAAGACAGTAGATATCAATGTTCCCTGGACTACAGGGCTGAAGTTATTGTGGGCTTTCCCTACTACTCTCCACATTTTCTCCTCCTAACTTCCTCCCAAACTCTCTGGCTACAGATATCCCCATCTCTGTCACCGCCCAGTTCAAGAAGCCGTTGTTAGTACCAAGAATAGTGACCATTTCGTTTTGGGAGAGTGCACGAGTGCAATCCTCTCCAGTGTGTCAGCTTCCAAATGGAGCAGTACGGGAGGAAGACACCTCACGTCATGGGACGAATCTGCGGGACTACAGTAGAGAAAGTGAATTAAAATGATCAGTTATGACTTTGTATAAATATCATGTAGATGAAAGTCGTAATAATAAGGATATGAATTTGTATGAATCTCATTTTTGCCAATATGTGGCATCATAGTCAGTGTGGCATAGGCTTTATGGTCCAGCAGGTGTTTTACACAAATGCATCTTCGATCCAGAGTACCCCAATACTGCTACCCTGCAGAATAAATATTTGCATCAAACAATAACTGAGGTGTAAACGCATTTTCTGTGTCCTCCTCTACAACTCCAATGCTGCTATGTTCACAGAAGTGGCGTAGGCTACAGGGAATGGAGACTTTTGAATATTTGATATCCTTGTTCATTGCCTTTATGTATGTGAAAGTATTTCCTCTTGTATTATTCATTGTAAAACATTTGGTTATAGGGGACGAAGAGAAGGAATTTTCATGCTTCCCTGCACTAGTGCGATGTTTCTTAGAGGGGGAGACTGTTCCTAACATGTTCTTCCTGAGGTGTGGACAGGGTAGATATGTAGAGGAACATCAACACTATTGTATCATGGAAATGCTTTGTAGAGATCCAATAATTAAACTATACTAATGTTTAATGTCAGTGTCTCTACTCAGGCATCTTTTCTGAGTGGAGATTAGATTCTGGATTGTATGTAAATGTTCAATACATTTAAATACAATTAATTGCAGTTTCATTTAATGTGGTAAAGAAATCATCTTTATTGTGAGTGGATTAGGTGGCGTAAAACCATTATATTGTCTGCACGCCCATAGAGATGTAATTCTACTGTTGTAGAGTTGGAAATACCATCTTTAAATGATGTGATCAGAAGCTCAGATCTCTTCCGCCTTACTGTATGTGGTAGTCGTGTGAGTGTAATCAGTGGAGCATCCCATGACTGCCTATCCTTGCACAGAGAGTATATGTATTTTCTGAGTGCATGAGATGAGGCAAGGAGGGGGTGGTTGTGAAGAAAGGCATCTCTGTTTGTAGACCTTCATATCACTAGAAAACTGAACCGCGCCTGACAATATTTACAGTCTGACTGCCCACTGATCAAATCCTGACAATATGTCCTATATGTGATGTGACGTGATTTACATTAACCCCCTGACATCTTGAAGAAGAAGCTTGAAGGAGGTTTACTGCTCAATGGAGGACTGCACAACTTTTGGTAAAAGAAAATTATAATCACTTTGCCTGCAGCTCTTGTACATTCTGGAAACATTGCTCAGTGATTGTTGTTGAATGGGATTGAGGAAAATCATACTGTACCTATAGCTTGATTGTAGGTAACATAATGGCATGTTTGGTCTTACTACAGCTTATTAGGCTGTGTAGCAAAGCTTTGAATGAATCATACTTGTGTTTTTTTGTTGCGATGAAAATACACCTAATTCCCCACTCAGTGACCACAAAGCAGCATTTGCACTTCATGTATCATCATGCAGAGACAGATGGCTGGATTCTGGAACTATTCAAGGATATATGAACATGACTATCCACTATTTTAATAAAAGTAAGTCCAAAAATGAAAATGTATTTAAATTCCATGATTGTGAAACCAAGCAAATTAGCTTTGATTTCGTTATACACAATCAGACTTTGTGCAACTGTTTCTGACTTGAAATGCAAGCCAAAAAGCACACTGATGCTTTACCAAATGGGTGTTCACTGGGAAATTATTGGGACCCCATTTTCCTTCCACATTTGTCTTCACAGTCAGATGTACCATGCCGGTGTGAAAGTACACTGAACACAAATATAAACGCAACATGTAAAGTGTTGGTCCCATGTTTCATGAGCTGAAATAAAAGATCCCAGAAATGTTCCATATGCACAAAAATCTTATTTCTCTCAAAATGTTGTGCACAAATGTGTTTACATCCCTTTTAGTGAGCATTTCTCATTTACCAAGATCATCCATCCACCTGACAGGTGTGGCATATCAAGAAGCTGATTAAACAGCATATATCATTACAAAGGTGCAACTTGTGATGGGGACAGTAAAAGGCACTCTAAAATGTGCAGTTTTGACACACAACACAATGCCACACAGATGGCTCAAGTTTTGAGGGAGCTGCAATTGTCATGCTAACTGCAGGAATGTCCACCAGAGCTGTTGCCAGATAATTTAATGTTAATTTCTCTAAATTAAGCAGCCTCCAATGTCTTTTTAGAGAATTTGTCAGTACCTCCAACTAGCCTCACAACTGCAGACCACATGTATGGTGTCATGTGGGGGAGCAGTTTGCTGATGTCAATGTTATGAACAGAGTGCCCTATGGTGACGGTGGGGTTATGGTAAGGGAAGGCATAAACTACGGACAACGATCACGATTGCATTTTATCGATGGCAATTTGAAGCACAAAAATACCTTGACCAGATCCTGAGGCCCATTCTGAGGCGGATTTTTTAAAGGTGTCTGTGACCAACAGTTGCGTATATCTATTCACAGTCATGTGAAAACCATAGATTAGGCACTAATACATTTATTTCAGTTGACTGATTTCCTCATTCGAACTGTAACTCAGTATAATCAATGACATTGTTCCATGTTAAGTTTATATTTTTTGTTCAGTATAGATTTATTTTCTTACAGGTATGGGACACAAGTGGCACACGCAGTTTTTTTTATACTACAAAAATGACATGGTAGCCTGCTTTTCACTGAAAATTGTAATTTAACAATCATCTAGTTGGTATTTGGAGCGCACGCTTCCCAAATTGCGCGACCTTCCGACTTTAGGTTATGCCATTTAAATCATTTTTTTTTTAAAGCTAATAATCATCTGTGGCCAAATCATGGTTGCTGGTGTAGTATCCTATTTTTTATGATTTGTATTTATTTATGTATAGACAGGAGTAAGCAAATTAGACTATATACTTTTGGCAATTCATTTTATTTAGCTTCCCCTAGCCGTATGGACACGGCGCCTATGCCTTTTGATGTGGCATAAACAACCAGTCATGATGTTTTCATCTGATTGTCAAACGATCGTGTAGACAAACCCCATCAGTGCACTGTCCACCCGCAATTTGATGAATAGAATGGGGCATCAGTTACAAAACACCTTCGTTTAGTAAAATAGCGTTCTGCGATTGTCCTTAGGGCTACACTTGTAGCCTTAATTGATGCAGCCACTGTTGTTAACGCGCGCCTCGGTCTCGGCCACTCATCTCCGCCTTGTCCGCGAATGTTTCTGCCTCTGCACCTTGACAAAATGTAAGTGTTCTCCTCAAACCACAAAGCAATTTGGAGCGTATACCATCCGGTTTCCAGTAAATTGTCACATTTATCATGCGGCTGACATGCAGTAATGTTAAATAATGGTGTAATCGCCTATAGTTTTTTGGGCATGTTGTATTAATTGTGATAGGCTCACGTTTTACCAGTATGGCGTACCCCCACTATTTATTTTACCGGGACGCCATAACGGACTATACCGCCTTACTTTCATCCCTTCTTAATACTCTCTTCTGTGGATAGCAGAACCTATTGTTAAACTACTGTACTGTAAGTGGAATGTCACAGCATACCCCCTTACAATATAATGCAATAATTGTGTAATTTCAAATCAGATTTTCATTATTGATCCATTTTCCCTCGACCACTAAGCCTTTTTAAATGTTGTATTATTAATTCATGGAGTACCTATTCTGTAATGCTTAGAACTCAGTCATGTGTAACAGGGCCAATCCTTTAAACTATGGAATGCATTCCAGTTAGTGTGTCTGGAATGGCAGAGCCCTGCTGATGACTAAAAGCCTGGGCTATGTCTGGTTGGATGATAGTGTGGTTTAATGTCCCATCATGCCCTGCCCACTGGGAACACACTGGTTGAATCAACATTGCTTCCAATTTTCAATGAAATTAGTTGAACCAACATGGGATAGAAGTTGAATTGATGTCTGTGCCCAGTGGCTAGTACCATTCTCCCTCAATTTAGATTATGTAAGGGTTTTAGGGGCCAACTGTAGAAGGAGCAATGTTTGCATCACCCCATTACAACAATTTCAATAACACCTATTAATAAATTGTTAGACTAACAAATTCATATCCTGAATAGATACTTTGCCGAAACATGTTCTTAGGTAGTGTCGTATGGAGCTGCTACTTTTAGCAACTGTCCCTCAGTTACTCACTCACTTAAATGGAGAATCTCCACACTGTCCTCTCCTGAAAGGGTTTAGATCCTATGGGAATTTCAGTTATTTTTTTTGCCTCTTTTAAAGTACTCACTTCATTAATTTATCTTTAAAGGCCTATACTAAATGGAAGCATGTTCCCTCTTTGTACCAATCAGTTTGTTATCGTAAGGACTATTTCACATGCTCCTGAATGGACTGTTTTGTTTGATACAGTATTGTGCGCTAAACTAATTTAAAGGTTTTAACCAGTCCACACTGGATAGATCAGAAAAAAAGTAATTGAATAAGAGTGTTATTGTCTTTCACAGGTGTTCCCATAATCGCTAAGCATGGTCTCTGAGGATAACTATCACAATGTTAAAACTGGGAAGCCTGGAGCTCTTTTAGCTCAAGTGAAATAAAGATGTCTAAGTTATGTTATGACAAAAGGGTGGTGATGATAATTCCCTTTTCTATTTCAGTGCAGCACACCTCAGAGAAGTGCATGAAGAAACAAAGGAAAAGCAAGAACAGCGCCATCCACGTCTCCTCTCCAGTGGTGGAGGGCGAAAGGAAGCTTGATGGAAGCAGTTTGACAGTTTATGATGACGGCCAGAAGGTGAAGGTGGTGTATGAGGTATACCCTGGTGATGTCCGCATCATGGAGAATGATGCCCACTCCCAAAGACTGTTCCAGGTCACCAACAGAGATGGTGGAGGAAAGGTGCCCTCTCCATCGGACGTAGTCACCAACGGCAGGGGACAGAACGACCTACAGGACCAGAATGCTCCAAAGGTCTGTAACGTAATGTTGATTTGTGATGCCTCCAGCAGCCAGCCCTGCTCTGGGCCTGAGGACAACTCCACAGACACACACGAGACTCTAACAGAGACTTCAACTATGACCTTTGTGGATGCACACACCGTTTATGAGTTGGGGGAGACACACAGCCTTCTCTGTGTAATGGAGGTACACATTAATAAGGAGTTTGTCCTCATTGATGATGATGATGACGGTGACATGTCCCTAAGAGAGAAGACTGTCACTAACATGTCCATCATGGATGGTAATGCTGCAGACCTGGTCTGTGGCAGACGGCTGTCCATCTCTACTGACACTTACTCTGAGTGTAAAGAGGAGAGTGTGGCCCCGGAACCCACTGCACAAGCAGACACACACACTAAAAAGCAGCCCTGTTGCTTCTGTTCCATTCTATGATCATTCTATCTGTTCCTTTTTATGACCATTTCATCCATTCACACTGTATCAGAGGCAGAGCACATACTGTAGTAAATTTTAGTTTTTGCAATTTTGTATGAATTTTCTATCAATCAATCCCTATTGTCTTCAGAAACTGCCCACTACTCTGCACAAAATGAGTGTGGTGATGTTAAAATTATGGTTATTTGTCATGTCATGTCACTGCACAGTATTTGCATCGATTTTGCATTCTTATTTATAGTGTTGGTAATACGAAATAAAGGTGCATAGTGAAATAATCAGCATTTCTCTTAGCTACTTAGGACCACTTTGAATGCTTCTTGAATCAAACCCTGTGATCTGAATAATAGGTTCTCTACAGAAAGCCTTTGAGTGATCATGTGTTGATTTCCATTTATGTTCTGCGTGCTCTTCTTCACTTTAGATAGACTTTTAATACTTGTACTTTATGTACTAATATGTGTCCTTTGTTTACCGTACATTCAATAAAGTTCACATTTTTTGCATTCCTAAATATTGTAGTCAAATGTCTTGAGAAAAGTTATCTGAAGTAGAGGCCCATGCCTGCTCTATACATTCTATGCCTATTGTCACGGTTGTCGTAGGAAGGAGCGGACCAAAGTGCAGCGTGATTATCATTCCACATTTATATTGAACTGTGAAACTATGCAATACATACACAATAAACTAAACGAAAACAACAAACCGTGACGCAGAGTTGAAATATACACTACTCAAAACAATCTCCCACAAACCCAGGTGGAAAAACACCTACTTAAGTATGATCTCCAATTAGAGACAACGATGACCAGCTGCCTCTAATTGGAGATCATCCCAAACAAAACCCAACATAGAAATACAAAACTAGAACATGACAACATAGAAAAACTAAACTAGAAAACCCTCCTGCCACGCCCTGACCTACTCTACAATAGAAAATAACAGCTTTCTATGGTCAGGACGTGACACCTATTTAGTTACAATGTTGTGTTACCATACATTGCATCCTCCTCTGTACAGTAGATGTGGAGAGACCCTATTGGAGTGTTTGTTTGGTGCTTTTGAGGGACAGGCTGGTGCTGTTGGGGCTAGGGGGCAGTATTTTCACGGCCGGATAAAAAACGTACCTGATTTAATCTGGTTACTACTCCTGCCCAAAAACTAGAATATGCATATAATAGTATATTTTGATAGAAAACACTCTAAAGTTTCTAAAACTGTTTGAATGGTGTCTGTGAGTATAACAGAACTCATATGGCAGGCCAAAACCTGAGAAGATTCCATACAGGAAGTGCCCTGTCTGACAATTTGTTGTCCTTCTGTAGCATCTCTATCAAAAATACAGCATCTGTGCTGTAACGTGACATTTTCTAAGGCTTCCATTGGCTCTCAGAAGGCGCCAGAAAGTGTAATGGGGTGTCTGCTGTCTCTGGGCGAAGAACAGCAGGAGAATTTGTTAGTGGTCAGCCTGGGAACAGTGAGACTGAGAGGCGCATTCACGAGAATTCTCCATTTTTTTCTTTCAGCCTTTGAATGAATACAACGTCGCCCGGTTGGAATATTATTGCTATTTTACGAGAAAAATTGCATAAAAATTGATTTTAAACAGCGTTTGACATGCTTCGAAGTACGGTAATGGAATATTTTGAATTTTTTGTCACGAAATGCGCTCGTGCGTCACCCTTCAGATAGTGACCTGAACGCACGAACAAAACGGCGGTATTTGGATATAACTATGGATTATTTGGAACCAGAACAGCATTTATTGTTGAAGTAGAAGTCCTGGGAGTGCATTCTGACGAAGAACAGCAAAGGTAATCAAATTTTTCTAATAGTAATTCTGAGTTTGGTGAGCCCCAAACTTGGTGGGTGTCAAAATAGCTAGCCGTGATGGCCGGGCTATGTACTCAGAATATTGCAAAATGTGCTTTCGCCGAAAAGCTATTTTAAAATCTGACACCGCGATTGCATAAAGGAGTTCTGTATCTATAATTCTTTAAATAATTGTTATATATTTTGTGAACGTTAATCATGAGTAATTTAGTAAATTCACCGGAAGTTTGCGGTGGGTATGCTAGTTCTGAACATCACATGCTAATTTAAAAAGCTGGTTTTTGATATAAATATGAACTTGATTGAACAAAACATGCATGTATTGTATAACATAATGTCCTAGGAGTGTCATCTGATGAAGATCATCAAAGGTTAGTGCTGCATTTAGCTGTGGTTTTGGTTTTTGTGACATATATGCTTGCTTTGAAAATGGCTGTGTGATTATTTTTGGCAGGGTACTCTCCTGACATAATCTAATGTTTTGCTTTCGCTGTAAAGCCTTTTTGAAATCGGACAATGTGGTTAGATTAACGAGAGTCTTGTCTTTAAAATGGTGTAAAATAGTCATATGTTTGAGAAATTGAAGTTATAGCATTTTTGAGGTATTTGTATTTTGCGGCACGCGTCCCACCTCGCCCAGGCAGGTTTTAATCAGGCCTCTCCAGCAGGTGCAGTGTGACATGGGCTCACTGGGGGAGTGATAGAGGGAGACCCCCTCTAAGTCCTGGTGGGCTGGGTGATGATAGCAGCATGGAGGACTTATCTCCCCCTTCCACACTACTGTATACTAGACTAACTCGCTCCCCAAAAACCAACTGGAAACAGCTCAATGGTGAATGGGTGTTCTTACTGTGTTGACCCTATTGGTGCAATGGTGAGCCAGATTTACTCCATTTCAGACCATGTTTTTTTAGCATCAGGGGACAGGGTTTTCCGTAAATACATGTGACAGAGCACCTAGTGTGTGTTGAAGTTATGATGAGTCTCACAAACACTGTGGATAAAGTGGATTCAGGAAAAGGTAGGCTGTATAAACAAGTAGGCCTGCCTACACTTTGAAGATTAATTTACTGTAATTAATTGTATATCACCAATTGTTCATGTCACTCCCATATCTATGTTTATTATTTATACATTGGACTGTTTATTTACCTAGTTTTAAACTTCTTTAATTCATAATGTTGTGTTGAAGATGAAGCCCAAGCGGGTTTGCTATGCCATATATAGTAGCTCTTATTGGGGTACACAGCATAACTGTGGAATTTGCTAATGTGTTTTATATGTCTCCCAAAGTGTGGAGTATTTAATCATACATATGAAGTAAAACTGAATATGTAAAAAATGCTGATGATGACAGACATTTCCCCAAACCACCAGTGCCAACATCACCATTGAGCTGAGACAGAGCGGTAGTTGGATTTCATTGTGACCTCAGCTAACTTTGATACCCGTCTCTCAAGTCTGGTTATCAAATCCGCTCAGCACCGCAGGGTCTGCAAAACGGACATAAAGATGCAGATGAAAGGATGTGTAGAGGAGTTTCGTAAACGGCTCAGAGTCAGGCAGGTACAGAACAGCAGGCAGGCTCGGGGTCAGGGCAGACTGAATGGTCAGAACCGGAGAAACAGAACTTGAGAAAGCAGAGAGACGGGAAAACACGCTGGTAAGACCAGACGAACCGGCAACAGACAAACAGAGAACACATGTATAAATACACTGGGGATAATGAGGAAGTAGGACGACACCTGAAAGGGGGTGGAAACAAGCACAAAGACAGGTGAAACAGATCAGGGTGTGACAAGACAGACAAGATTAATATGAGATGAAATGTTGAGTTCCTAACAAGTTCAGGAAGCAAAAAGCTAGAGCTCTGTGAGACATTCACAGCGATGGGGGCAGACGTTTTGATCAAGAGAGACCTTTAGAAAATAAACATACAAATATGTATTTTAGAGTTATAAGGAATCTTAAAGTTAGTCATTTTCTAATTTGAATATACTATATTTAGAAAGCATACAAGTCATTTCAAGCCGTATTCATACAGTTTTGTTGAATAGGAAATACATCTTATAACATATTTCATATTTTCACATTTGTATCATCTTTGTACTGTGTACTTGAGCTTGTGTCCTCAAAAGTGACTACACCTCAGCAATTTATAACTATTTTTACCAGAAATGTGAGAGTTTAACCTTTATTGGAGTATGCAACATTACTAGTTATTGTTTATGGCCCTTTCATGATAAAGTATTACTTTTGGGGATTACGTAGATTACCATTTTCAATTACTGTTAGCTTAATTTAACTGGTTAAATTCTAGAGATTGACTGTGGGGAGCCAGTGTTTATATCCCATGCTAAGATGCTATGGAACTGGACATTGTTGATTGGTAGTGGGGTTTATTACCAATGCGTTGAAGGATATTACACCACGAGTTGGAGACAATATACTGAGTGTGGAAAGAATGCACTTTGGGAGGATATAGAACTTCATGAATGAATGTATGTACATAAAGACATGTATTTAAATGTACACTATATTCAAATGCAAAATTGCTTTATTATTGTACTGTATGAGTCAGGAAATGCAAACTTGTAGTGCATTTGAATTTAAAAAAGGCTTCTAAAATTGGTCATTTCCACTTTGAAATTTTAGAAGGTCTATTAATTACAATCCACATAATAATTCACGTTTCCTTTTGCTGCCACCCATAAGGTCACTAGAGGGCGAATTGGTCATTTGACTGTAGGAAAGGGCTACCAAAAACAAATTGATTTCAATGAGCAGAGGTAAACTGTGGGGCTCCACTAACCCTTCCCCATACTAACGTGTTGTGGGTTAACACAACTGGCCTGGGGAGAGTTATTGAGTATGTATGTAATGATGGATTATACCAGGAGGGTGGAAATAGTCTCTCAACTTGTACACCATCAGGGTAGTGGGAATTGTTTCAATAATGTGCAAAGTTATATCAACAATATAACCGTGAACCAGTATATTGTGTTAAAGTGCTCACATTCAAATTGATGCTGTGTTGTTTGTCGTGTTTGCACCTACCAATGGAAGAGAGACGTTCAGCACCTAGTACTCTGTACCAGAAGGGGGTAATGTTGTATTGGGTAATTGGTTGTATTGAGAGTGTGCGTCGGTGTTGTAAATTCATGTTTAATCATGATCCTGATTATATTACAACAAAATAATCGAAACTAGTATTTGTATATACTGTATATTGTGATCTAATATTTTATGGTAATCGTCACAGGATGTCCTTTGTATAATTCAATTGATCTGACTTCTACCATGTTTTTTACAGCTAAATGCAGGCCAGCCCCTGCTCTGGCCAACTCATAGGAGATGTGGCTGTCTGGAGGGATTCCACAGTCTGGAGGGATTCCACAGCTGGAGAGGAAGGAACACCTCTGTGTGTGACATCACCGGGAAGTGGCAGGCTTCTGCACTGCAATGCCAAGGTATGCCATTCATGAATCTGTAAACCATAGTTCACTTGAAAAACCTTTCAGTATATGGAAGGAATTTGCAAATCAGTAAAGTTTTTTATTTACTTTTTAATGTTTTTTAACATGTTGTTTCTCATCTCTTGTGAATACCAGAAATCAAGCCTGCCATCAGCGACTTGGTTGTTTTCATGAAAAATGTTTGCGTTGGAATGCAGACAAGTATGAAGAAGACACAGAACATTACAGAGTAAGTTTATCTAAACAAGGACCATAAACTATACAAAATTGTTGATTAGAAAAAGTGCTCTCTGAACTGCATACACCTATGCATACACCTTGACATAGTTATTTGATCTGTCTACCTGTCTATTACAGGTATCTGCCTGAACCTGCTGCCTGTTACCAGCTATACCATCAGCATCACTGCACTGTGCAGGTTCACTTCTACGGTCACAGCTAACACCAGCCTACAAGGTACACTAGAAAACAACCTCAACTAACAATAACATTTTTATTATTAAATGTTTTAAGGTATTATGAGAAATATGAAGCACAATATTGCTTTTAATTTTGACTTTGATATGATATTTAAATGTGTCAATAACTTCTTCTCTTATTGTGCCTCAAACCAAATACATTTTTATAGAGAAGTTGAGGCTCCATTGCCACTGTGGCTACACAGATCAGCTAACACTGTGGACCCAATTAGATAATTAATAATTTTACCTCTATCCCTCTACCTCACTAAATGCTGATTTAGTATCTTGAAATGGACCCATGACGTCTGCCACTCTTGACTGGCTATTATGACTCAAACACTTTTCTCTTTTGTTCCTGGGTTTACAGTTTCTTCCAGGTGCCACTGGAGGGGACCCGTGTGTTTGACTACAGCTCTCCTAAGAATCCAGTCTCCTCCAGTCAGAGGAGGTCCCATGGACAGTGCGTCACTGCCCAGGTCCATCTGAGGGATGAGGGGAAAGAGATTACCCTAGCTGTGGCCGACGGACCCTACTATGATTTCTTCTACAACGCTCCACTACAGAATGGTAGAGACTATTACATCACATTACAAGCTATCAGTCAATGGGGAGGGGTAAGACCAACTGCTATGCATTGGAAATGCATAGCATTTATTCATTAAAAAGGAATGACAGTTTTGAAGGTCTTTAACAAAGTTATATTGATTGTTGATCTTATTGAACTCCTGTGCTATTAGTCATACTGTGCCACGGTGACATTTTAACTATTGTCTAGGATTTCAAGCACACTTGTGTTATTTGGGCAAAAGTGAGAGGTAAGGCTCCCTTTCCTCATCTTTATCCCTTTGGCTTTGTTGTGTTTTAATCAGATTGTTGTAAGATGTTTTCTCTCGTTTGGTAGGTACATCCTACATAATGAAGGTTTCATCACTTTTTGCTGGAGGATCAATTGGAGTCTTTGCTTTGGTCATTTTTCTGTGTATGCCTATATATGATGACATGCTCTATATGTGCAATTCTTTTTCAGTATATTGAACAAATCTGACTTAATACATCGACTACTAAACCTTTTGTATCCCTTTGTCAGGTTTTGTAAGAAGACATGACAGTCATCGCGATAACTGACTTTTTCAGATGGGTCACACTTGGTAATATCAGCATAATGTTCAACGACATCTATCTGTAAAATTGTAACTGTGTAAAAAAAAAATTGTATTATTATTTGTGATAAAATACAAGTGAACATGTTTTTCGTTTTTAATTGTTCATATAGTTTTATTATCAGCAATATCATAAATAATATGTTCTTAAAATAGCCTACATGCAATACAATACACACTTTTTACTCTGTAGGTAGCAAAACCTTTTATAATTACATACATTAATAACAAGTTCAGAATGAAATAGATGCAATACCAGTACTATGTTATAATAGATTATAAAAACTGAAGGTGAACATTTATATTATACACAAAATTACAATATTTCATGAAGGAAAGATCAATACAATTTTCCTCATGAATGTCAACACTGTGTTCAATGTCGAATAATCAGATCATTGAGCTCAAGGAAGCATTCAAATATAATTCTGCGTGAAGGATGGGAGCAGAGATCCTTGGTCGTCACTAGTTAACACAGCCACAAAGTCAGCATTATGGCTAAACCCCCGGCCATTTCAACAATGTATCTTCTTACAAACAATCTAACCCTAACCGTAACCCTAATCGTAACCACACTGCTAACCAACCCTACGCCTAACTATAACCTTAAATTAAGACCAAAAAGCTAATTTATGTAGACAATTTTGACTTTGTGGCTGTGAATCTGACTTTGTGGCTGTATTGTCTAGTGGAAACCGGGATCCTGCGAGAAAGGCCGAATCGTGACGTCATGATTATCTGTCAAGTGAAGGTCACGAGGGCATCGAAAGGTGAGGTGAGACTGAAGTAAAGAAGAGGTTGTTATTTCATTTGTTTTTTGATGAAGGTATATCATTGGCGCCGCCATGTAAGTGTCATATAGTAACGTAGCTAGCTAGCTATAAGTATTGAACAAAAATGTATGGTTGGTCATATACAACTAACTGTCTTCCTGTTTTTTTTTTTAGAGAGCTTGAGTCCATGTCCAGAGCTTGATAGCTAGCTCCGCTAACCCACATTTGATTTGTTATGGCAGTGAAAATAGCTAACGTTAGCTAGCTAGGTTAGTTAGCCTCTGTGGCCTGGTTGGCTTTAGCTATCCAACATCATACTAGAGAACGAATGTCAATTTAAAAAGAGTTAGCTAACAGAATCCTTGTAATATCCTGCTTAATGTACTTCATGAGAATAGTAGATAACTAAATTAGGCATAATTTCTATTACAACGAAGACATTGGTTTTGTATAACACTATACTCATTATAATATAGTTAATAACGTTATCTCTTTAGCAACAAAAAACACATGTCTAAAGATCATACAGTAAGTTTATTTAGGCCCTGGGTAATGTATTGTACAAAATACAGTACAGTATCGGCCAAGTGCTCCCTACTAAGGCCTATATCAGAGGAGTTTTATCTTCAATAGGGTGTACTAACTAAAATGAATCACAAGGTGTAACTAATTTACAGCTACAATAAACTATTAGTTAACAGAACAACATATAGCCTAGTCCAGGGGTTCTCAATTTTTGGGGGGCCAGGGGGCCATTTCGTGATAGCAAATTCATCAGGGACCCCCTCATAATCATAACACAACTGGAGTGCGATAAAAATAGTCTACAAGGAGTTTTACTATGACATCTGCAGTGCATGGCTGGACGAACCAAGTCTCGGCCTGGAGAGGAAATTTTGCAGTTTTCAAGCAAATTTTCTACAATTCTACATAAAGGTTTTGGGTTGTTGCCGCTTTACCGCTAATATGCTGCAATTCTACACATTTAGCCATGAGGCAGAGAGAAAAGTTTAAAGTTTTAAACCTTAAATTACAGTGCATTGATGTGAAAATAAATACATGTTTTGAGTTAAGAAATGTATAAGTGGTGGAGTACTGTGCCTACCAATATCCCTGTGAGCCTCCCAGGCCCATGTTGCCCAGGGTTAAGAACATAATATTACATCGTATTACACACTTTAAACTTATTTCACAGATCCTTTGGCCAAAAGTTGTTTCATCTGTTAGTAATATTCATTATTCATGTATTTTCATTTTGAGGTCTGGCTGTGGACCCCCTGCAGGCCCCACTTTGAAGACCCTTGGCTTAGCCTAATATCAGGATTTTAAAGCTACAGTCTGGGAATATGTTTAGTTGTTTAATTCTCGAAGAATATAGGCTAACATAGCTACATTTGAGCTATAGTGTCCACCTCAATGTACATCTTTTGGACCCCTAAAACCGCATTGTTGGTTAAGGGCTTGTAAGTAAGCATGTCACTGTAAGTTCTACACCTGTTGTATTCGGCGCATGTGACAAATAACATTTTATTTGATTTAATACAGGGCAGTTTCCCAGCCCTGTGGAGGTAGAGAAGGGGTTGCACTAACCCACAGAACACAGCCACGGTGATGCAAACACCGGGAACAATTCCGCTATATTTGATTGATCAAACAGGATGGAAACAACTAGTAACGGGTGTCACGGCTGTCGAAAGGAGCGGACCAAAGTGCAACGTGGTTGTAGTTCCACATTTTATTAAATCCGTGAAACTTTGCAATACACAAATAACTGAAAATGACAAAACAACAAACCGTGACGCAGAGAGAAACAAACACTACTCAAAATATAATCAACCACAAAACCCAGGAAGAAAACCCCTACTTAAATATGATCTCCAATTAGAGACAACGAGGACCAGCTGCCTCCAATTGGAGATCATCCCAAACAAGCCAACATAGAAATACAAAAACTAGAACCTAAGAACATAGAAATTGAAAACATAGAAAAACACAAAACACCCCCTGTCACGCCCTGACCTACTCTACCATAGAAAATAACATCTTACTATGGTCAGGACGTGACATTCTGCTTTATTACCACCGGACCGTAGATCGTCGTCAAAAGAACCAGGCTGCAGGCCGCCGCTGGAGGTTCTAGGTTGCAGGCCGCCGCTGGAGGCTCTGGGCTGCAGGCCGCCGCTGGAGGTTCTGGGCTGCAGGCCGCCGCTGGAGGCTTTGGGCTGCAGGCCGCCGCTGGAGGCTCTGGGCTGCAGGCCGTCTCAGGAGGTTCCGGGCTGGGGAGCGTCTCAGGAGGTTCCGGGCTGGGGAGCGTCGCTGGAGGCTCCGGACTGGGGAGCGTCGCTGGAGGCTCCGGATTGGGGAGCGTCGCTGGAGGCTCTGGACTGGGGAGCGTCGCCAGAGGCTCCGGACTAGGGGCCGTTGCTGCAAGCTCCATGCCATGGATCATCAATACAGGTTCCGCGCCATGGATCATCACTGGAGGCTTCGTGCCATGGATCATCTCTACAGGCTCTGGGCCATTGATCATTTCTACAGGCTTCTTGCCATGGATTATCCCTACAGGCTCCGGACCATGGATAATCCCTACAGGTTTCTTGCCATGGATTATCCCTACAGGCTCCGGGCCATGGATCATCACTGGAGGCTTTGTGCCATGGATCATCTCTACAGGCTTCAGACCATAGATTATCACTGGAGGCTTTTCTCGTGGAGCTGGAACAGGTCTCACCGGACTGGAGAGACGCACTGAGGACCAGGTGCTCAGAGCATGCACCGGCCGTACTGGGCTATGGAGGCGCACTGGAGGGAGAGTGCGAGGAGCAGGCACAGGACGTACTGGGCTATGGAGGCGCACTGGAGGGAGAGTGCGAGAAGCAGGCACAGGACGTACTGGGCTATGGAGGCGCACTGGTGGTCTGGAGCTTATGGCTGGCACAACCCGTCCTGGCTGGATAACCTCCGTAGCCCGACTAGCGCGAGGCATTGTGACAGGTCGCACAGGTTTGTGTTGGCGAACTGGGGTTACCGTGCGTAGAGCTGGCGCAGGATAACCTGGACCGAGAAGATGCACCGGAGACCAGGAACGCTGAGCAGGCATACTCCTTCCTGGCTCAATACCAACTCTAGCACGGCAGCTGTGAGGAGCTTGCACCGAGCGCACCGGGCTGTAGCTGCGCACTGGCGACACAGTGCGTATCTCAGCATAACATGGTGCTTGCTGCCTCCAATTGGAGATCATCCCAAACAAGCCAACATAGAAATACAAAAACTAGAACCTAAGAGCATAGAAATAGAAAAACACAAAACACCCCCTGTCACGCCCTGACCTAGTCTACCATAGAAGATAACATCTTACTATGGTCAGGACGTGACAATGGGACATAGTTTACCGCCACATATGGTAGTCATGAGAGTCAAAATGATCCTAAAGACCTTCATGTTATTTCCCGCCTTCCTCTCTCCTTCCCCGGGCTGTTTAAGAGCCCTGATAACTGAGAGGCAGAAAAACAACATCACCAAAGGGAATCAGGAACGAGACCAAGATCCCATAGTATGGTACATGAGGATTGAAGATTCCAAAGACCACATAATTAACCACAACTACAAACTAAACCACTACACCCTGTATCTAAGGGGTCTGAACTTTAAGAAAACCACAAAAACACAGCACTGGAACAGGGGACAACCAATCCAGAGAAAATCCCACATGAAGGCTGACACTTTTCCAAGAGCCGCCTCAGGGATGTTAACCCCCATTACGGTTGTATACATTATCTATGCAGTGGAGGATCTCAGTCATGCTCAACTTGAGGATGAAGATTTCTGCAGCCAACCCAGAGTCAGTAAAAATCAGCCACATCACCCAACCGTTAACAGGAAGGCCAACTACAAAGTAGGAGACTTGGCAAACAGTATACAGTGCATTCGGAAAGTATTCAGACCCTTTGACTTTTTCCTCATTTTGTTACGTTACAGCCTTATTCTAAAATGGATTACATTTGTGTTTTTCCCTCATCAATCTAAACACAATTCCCCATAATGACAAAGTAAAAATAGGTTTGTAGAAATGTTTGCAAATTCTTTAAAAAAAATTTTTACATATTAAAAATATCACATTTACATAAGTATTCAGACCCTTTACTCAGTACTTTGTTGAAACACCTTTGGCAGCGAGTACAGCCACAAGTCCTATTGGGTATGAAGCTTCAAGCTTGGCACACCTGTATTTGGGGAGTTTCTCCTATTATTTTCTGCAGATCCTCTCAAGCTGTGTCAGGTTGAATGGGGAGCATCGCTGAAAAGCTATTTGCAGGTCTCTCCAGAGATGTTTGATTGGGTTCATGTCCGGGCTCTGGCTGGGCCACTCAAGGACATTCAGAGACTTGTCCCGAAGCCACACCAGCGTTGTCTTGGCTGTGTGCTTAGGGTCATTGTCCTGTTGGAAGGTGAACCTAAGCCCCAGTCTGAGGTCCTGAGTGCTCTGGAGCAGGTTTTCATCAAGGATCTCTCTATACTTTGCTCCGTTCATCTTTCCCTCAATCCTGACTAGTCTCCCAGTCCCTGCCGCTGAAGAACATCCCCCCCCAGCATGATGCTGCCAGCACCATGCTTCACCGTAGGGATGGTGCCAGGTTTCTTCCAGACGTGACTTGGCATTCAGGCCAAAAAGTTCAATCTTGGTTTCATCAGACCAGAGAATCTTGTTTCGAATGGTCTGAGAGTCTTTAGGTACCTTTTGGCAAACTCCAAGTGTGCTGTCATGTATGTGCCTTTTACTGAGGAGTGGCTTCCGTCTGGCCACTCTACCATAAAAGCCTGATTGGTGGAGTGCTGCAGAGATGGTTGTCCTTCTGGAAGATTTTCTCATCTCCGCAGAGGATCTCTGGAGCTCTGTCAGAGTGACCATCAGGTTCTTGGTCACCTCCCTGACCAAGGCCCTTCTACCCCGATTGCTCAGTTTGGCCGGGCGGCCAGCTCTAGGAAGAGTCTTGGTGGTGCCACTGTGTTCTTGGAGACCTTCATTGCTGCAGACATTTGTTGGTACCCTGCCCCAGATTTGTGCCTTGACACAATCCTGTCTCGGAGCTCTACGGACAATTCCTTCGACCTCACGGCTTGGTTTTTGCTCTGATATGCACTGTCAACTGTGGGACCTTATATAGACAGGTGTGTGCCTTTGCAAATCATGTCCAATCAATTGAATTGACCACAGGTGGACTCCAATCAAGTTGTAGTAACATCTCAAGGATGATTATTGGAAACAGGATGCACCTGAGCTCAATTTCGAGTCTCATAGCAAAGGATCTGAATACTTATATAAATAAGATATTTCTGTTTTTGATTTTTTATAAATTTGCCTACATAAAAAAAATGTTTTTGCTTTGTCATTATGTTGTATTGTGTGTAGATTGATGAGGGAAACAGTTTAATCAATTTTAGAATAAGGCTGTAACGTAACACATTTTTGAAAAGTCAAGGTGTCTGAATACCCTCCGAATGCACTGTAATATTAATTGAAGAGTAGTCCGGTTATGTTGCTGTAGGAGAGGTTAGAGACTGCAGGGTGTTAATTATCAGTGGTGTTCATCTCCTCTTTGGTTGTAGTCTGGCTCGTCTGAAAAATACACCTGGGAGTATCTGTGGGCATGAAATCAAAATAGTGGTCAGGAATTTCCAGTCTCTGAAATGTGATTTAAATCACATTATACTGTAGGTGTAAAACTCATTACAGCTGGCACACCACCCACGTTGCTTCCTACTGTGTCCCTAACTGAGTTCTCAAGGATTGCCATCAGACATTTTCATTGGATATTGACGACATGAAGCCAAGTACATTCTTAAAATATACGGATGTACTCATTGTGTACCTTCTTTTTAAATAAAATATCTGTCAAAAGTACATTAATCTTAATCTCTGAGTTGGAGTGCATTTCACAAGTCAAACAAATGCAAATGTTTTAAGACAAAATACGGTGAGGAGCCATGATACAAAATACTCTATTTTGCTCGAATTAATCATTTATTATTTGAAAATATTTGAAACTCAATCAAACCTGGGCTGATGGAATGCTCTTCTCTTTAGTAGTGATACATTGTTGTTTTTTTTCTTTCTTTTTTTGGTTTACAATCTGTTGCATCTGACACAGTCCAAATACCTGTGTTAGTTTGTGTGTTTATGTTCATGCAGCCACTGGCTCACATGTCACCACGTTACACAATACTATAGGCTAATAAGTCATGCAAATACAGTATGTTAGCGTTACAGGACCAATATCCATAATTTAAGTCTGTTTCTCTAATATGATCAATCTATTAGAGTTATAAAAATTCTTCACAACAAGTGCTACTCAGATCTTGACTCTCCATTCTTGCTCTACTTTTGTTTGTCCCCATCCAGGTCTGAAGATGGGTGCTCTTTCTCAAGTCATATTTTCTCAGCAGTCAAATATAGAGCTCTTGACTATTCTTCTGAGGTGAGTTGACTACTTAGGCCTTTCCCCTCTATCTGAAGCCTGTGTGTTAGCCAATGATTTATCCCCTGTTTATTATTTCTAGTAAACATAAATTAGTGTTGTATATTGTTACCAATGTTTTTTTTTATTGCTTCCATTGCAACAGGCAAACTCAATCGAGTACAGCTAAAGTATTTGAAATGATTTATTCAAGGTATTATTTTCGGCTTTGCCTCATACATATAACTGCAGCCATGCTGAAAAAGTACTTTACTATGCTGTCTCGTATAAAATTGCTTTATTTGAACCTTGGTCTGATGTTAGATTGCATCGTTGTCTCAATCTATAGGCTTCTACTAGTCTCAAATTGACCATGAACTGGCTGGCCCTTCCGATGCCCTACCATCTGGGTAGCAGTGACCTCTACCCCCACACTGGTAACCCCCCTGAGGTCACCTACAGGAAACCATGGAGCAGAGGTATGTTGAGTTACTCTTTTTAATTACTTATCTACCCGACTACCCAGCAGTTGGCCCTATTCCAAGGTTTTTCAATGTAAATGCTTCAATTATGTATGGGCCAACACAGATTTGTATGATTATGATTATCTATAGGAAGGAGTCTAAACATTTACATTATTGCATCAGCAGTGGTTAGATAAGGACTCATAGACACGTTTTTCCTATTCCTTGTTTTGACAGGGAATGTGATTTCCAACTGCAAACTGTTTGTCAGTGGATCTGTACTAGATGACTTGAGCATTAAAGGACAACCAACATCCTCTCTTGAGAAGTAAATACTTCATTTGAAAACATGTATATAGACTACTGTACACCATTTTTATGTTTAAAGACAATCCAAATGCTTAAAGTTCAGTTTACACCTGAGAAGTTACTGAAGGATTGTATGCGCTACATTTGACAGGGTTTTCTCATCATGATGTAATTTTTCAGGCTGAGTGTTAGTCTGACCCAGGTGAGAGTGGATCTTCTGGAGGTGATACCGAGCTCCAACCCTAACTCGCAGCTTGATTTAGATAGAGATGAAGCAGCGTGGCTCCTGAGAGAGGCTAGGAAGGACAAGGGACACTTTGTCTGTAATGAATCCTTTAGCAAGAGCACAGGAGAGAAAATGAGGCCAAGACATCAGCATGATGGTCAGTTCATAACGTAATGCTTCAATGCAAATATTCCTACACTGTGTATCAGACAATGTTATTTTCCTGTTATTGGATGAATAACGATGAAGAGGAAAATCCCTTGAATTATTTTGAATTACATATCCAGAGATATCCTTTCCTAGTTATGTGCTATAAGCAGTGTCTATGTCAGTGGAGGTAAGTTAAAAGAAACAAGTCGCAAAATAACTATGTGGACATGTACTGATATAACCAAACCTGTATTGTCCTCTCAGATCTTGTCATGCCAGAGGAGGTTCTGTTTGCTGATCACTTGCCACAGTTCAGGAAACATCTGCCCTCCATGAAAGCCAAGTTATCCAGACTGAGGAACCTGCCTGTGTCAGATCCTCTTCTCAGCTCCACTGGAGGCACCCTGTCAGAGGAAGCTATATTCAGGTAGGCAACAGTATTGGGGTAATTTCAGTGAACTCAGTAAGGGAATTGTAATTAAATTAATGAATCATCCTCATAGAAAACCATGGACAATTTTCAATTCATTAAGGATATTTTCATTCATGGTGGTAATATACAGTTGTCTTTGTTGTGTAGTATTACTTAATGATCTGTTTTTGTTTTGTAAACTATTTAATGTCAATTGGGCTTTCAGGCACTGTGTGGCCTATGAGGTACCCCTTGATGCAGAGACGGAAAGCTCCGAAACCTGTTCAAACACTGACGAGGACTTTAGCAAAGAGTCGTTGTTGAATGAAGAGGTAATTTATTTGTATTATTATTATTTCAATGTTTTATTAACAACAAATGTAACAAAATATAGTCATACTTTGTAACACAGTATACAAAACAAAGACAATCTTTATACACAGGGTATACACATTTAAAGCTACAATATGTAACTTTTCTGGCGACCCGACTAAATTCACACAGAAATATGAGTTATAGGTCTAAAGAAGCGGTAGATCTGTTGTATGTGCGCTATTTTTATGCTTCCCGTTCTTAAGTTTCATTTTTGCGTCTTTTCCATAACCAAAAATATTGTAGTTTCAGCTGTTTGAAGCTGGTGTACAAAGCTGAAAGTAAAATATGTTTCACAGTGGTTTAGATGGTATAATGATACTCTACACTATGACTGCTCGTTTTGTCACATAAACTGAAATTAAGCGAACTATTCGAATTTTAGCAACCAGGAAATGGTGGAGCGATTTCTGCGTAGTGCATCTTTAAACAAAAATACATAAGACTTCACAGGCATTTAGGGTTCGCTTTGCGTTACCATTTTTTAAATTTACTCCTGCAGCATTTTAAAGTAATTTTCTTGGCTTTTCTTTAGCACTTGCATTTATGTATAAAATATTTACCATACATAAAAGAGATTCATTATGTATACTTTGTTCTGATCCAAATCCTGATGATGAAATCAAAGTAATGCATCCTTACCGTCAAGCTGAACCCCAGCACCAGTTGATCTAATAAAGAAAGGCTCAAGGTTTGTCCCCAAAAAATCTTAGTACAAATACAATCATAGAGAATGAAAAGATGATTATACAGGACACTGAGGAGGAAGATTATATAACAAATCTGTTTAGCAAATAGTTACCAGATTGTATAAATGATTCAATGTTATTCCTTTCTTATAGTCTCTGATGTTACCTGTTGAAATGGACACCTGCACACCCAAAAGGGAAGATTGCCTCCCTTTTTCAAATATTCCTAAACTATTGAATGTTGTGCCCGAATTGATGGAGGAGCGAACTTCTTGCCTGGATATGCTGACTAAAGGTGGGGGGTAACTATATCTAGGAACAGCATTTACTGTGTGGAATGACAGTGATTGAGGCTAATCGCAATGTCCTGTGTCATCTGTTTATTTAACCTTTAGCCAGTTAAGTCATTGAGAAGAAATATTCCTTACCAATAACAACCTCTTATATGTTTTTTCTTTCTTTCAGCAACTCCCTCAGATGCACTGGAGTCAGTGGACATATCCCAGTTTGAAGTGCCAAGGCTGCCAGTGAATGACTCTCACTGTGAGATTAATGAAATCCTGCTGGATCTTAAGTCATCAGGTACAAAACTATCGCTTTACTGTAGATCTTACTTTACTGTAGATCTCACTTTACTAGATCTCACTTCACTGTAGATCTTACTCTGCTGTAGATCTTACTTTACTGTAGATCTCACTTTAATGTAGATCTTACTTTACTGTAGATCTCACTTTACTGTAGATCTCACTTTACTGTATATTCTCATTATGTGTCAAGAGTCAATTAATCAACAGAATGGCTACATACAATGTATTATCGACATATGGTATAACCAAATCAATGTGTGAATTATTAGAATTTCCACCCCCCTCCTATCAGATCACTTGGTGTTGCCTACTCAGATGGAGATGGACCTACCCCTCACCCCCTCTCCCAAGCCCAACCTGACCCAGCTCTGTCTGGCCTCCTCCCAACTCCCAGCTGAGCAGATCTCTCCACTCTACAGATAGTAAGTCACCTCTTGACCTATCACCAGTGTGAGGGTAAGACTAGAGAGATAATACCATGTATTTTTCATAGCTGGGGTACATTCCTTGGCGTGTTCTACCACTGCAGATGTGGCTGCTTATATCAGGATACAGGGTCTAGCAACCTGCAATGTTGTTCTGAGATTCCATCACTAAGTGTACATCATGTCTCTATATATGACTCTGTAAGCGTGCCACTAAGTGATGCAGCGTGCCACTAAGTGATGCAGCGTGCCACTAAGTGATGCAGCGTGCCACTAAGTGATGCAGCGTGCCACTAAGTGATGCAGCGTGCCACTAAGTGATGCAGCGTGCCACTAAGTGATGCAGCGTGCCACTAAGTGATACAGGGTCTCATGGGGCCGGTGATTGTCTTGTAGTTATTTTGTGTCTGAGAAAGATCAGGAGGAGATGGAACAGGCACTTTGGAGGGCAGAGAAGCACCTTGACTTGGTAATGGGCTTTCTTTTGGCAGGTAAGAGCATAGTACTGTAGTTAGATGAGGTGTGTGACATAACAAGACGTATCACAAATTACAATATCCACTGTTACCAGTTCACCGTTACCTAAGTTCCCTCTGTCACACTTCCTTTGCCTGCATTCATGCTGCATTTTGCACATTGCGTTGTTAGCAGCATTGCATTACTAAAAATACATATTCTTCTCTTTGCTAAATGCTAACAGAGCCTCAGAAGTCAGAATCCGTTGTGCAGCTCCAGCCTTTGACCGAAGTCTTATTAGGGATTGGTCGGGACAACTCTGTGAGACTCGATGAAGGAATGGAACTATCACTCCTGGGAACAAACTCACCAGGACTGACAGGGATGTATGGGAATGGTTCCTCTGACTTCACTGAGTGTATGATGATCTCAGACCAACCCCACCTTATGGAGACATTGAGCAGTATGATAGAGGACTTCACACTACTATCACCCTGCCAGATGGACAGTAAGTTTGACTGATCTATAAAACTATTGTCCCACTGCAGTATTGCTAGCTACCTGTCTAGGTAACTTTGTAAATTCTTTCAAAGCGTGAAACTTATTGAGGATGTTGTGTTATCTTGTTTTACAGATATATTGAGTGAATCTGTAGATGACTCTGGTAAGTTTAATATCAGGCCGATATATGAATCAGTTTATTACCATATAATATAATAAGCACTTTGCTGCCGCTATCTTCCGCAGTGCCTAAAAAAATCATTGAAAGTGTGTATAATATGGCTGCAGCAAAGTTCTGGATCTCGCTCCTCTATCTGTCCCTAGAGTTGTCAGGCCCACCAAGTGAGATCAAAGGCAGGTCTATCCTGAAGAATGCAACGCCCATGGTTGTGCTATATCATCAGGAGAGAGAGAGAGCTGGGAACACAGTCGTTTCAGCACCAGCTGTTTCCACTTCCCAGGAGAGAGAGAGAACCGGGAATGTGGCCCTCACAGCCCAAGCATCTACTTCTTCCCAAGAGAAAGAGAGATCTGGGACTGTGGTCTTTTCAACGCAGGCTGTTTCAACTTCTCGTGAGAAAGAGAGAGCTGGGAGTATGGCCATCTCAGCAGCACAGGCTACCACCACTACTTACCTGGAGAAGTTAAACCATGCCGTTAGACCTCAGAAGAAGGAGGGTTTACCTGACCAGACAGCTAATGTATCCAAACTCCCAAACCCCAGACCCAGTGTGAGAGACCGTCACATGAGTCTCCCAGTGGCTAAACCTCAGAAGGACTTAGACCCTCTGTCCACTTTCATGATGTTAAGGGCCCAACAGAGAACCTACGTCTCGGTGTCGCCTCAGAACTATACAAGCACCCCAGGTAGAGTATGAAGTAGATACGATATGATATTTTACTGTCCATGTTCATGGCAATTCACCATGACAAGCAGTATTTACAGCAACATGGGTTTGTGAGATTATTTTAGGCCCTCTAAGCATTTAACTTATTTAATAAGTAAGTGAGTGATTTTCAGTGGCACAGGTGGAGCAGCAGACACCTACGACAGAAATGAGGCCTGCCTATGCAGTCACAGGAAATGACATCAGAGCCCCTGAGGCAATCATTCAGCCTGTCCCTGAGGACAGACATAACAGCAAAGTCATACACATCCAAGCCACAGGTACAGTGCAGTACTGTGGTACACATTGAACTAAATAATCCTACTAAATATGTTCACCTATATTAATAGCTAAATACCGTAGAATGACGGTTTATTCTTGCTTGTGCCGACTTTCTTTGTTCTTATTAAAAATGGAACTATTGTACTTGTCGAATTCTGTACTTTTTGTCTAATTCAGTTTTATAGGCTAGAGAAGGCAATGTATATTTACAGTATATATAGCTACAGTATATTGATAATCAAATGCAGACGATGCTGTGAAAACTGATTCCATCGTCCCCTAACCATGAGCAGGTTGGCATTCATTGTGATGACTCATGTACTGGAGGCAGCTCTGCAGGGTAGTCACTAGCTGGCACAGCCACAATGTCCTAAAATATATTTTTAAACCTAACCTTAACCACACTGCTAACCTTATCCCTAACCCTAACCTTAAATTAAGACCATTTCATGAATTATTACGATATATAGTCGATTTGGACTTTGCAGCTGGCCAATTTAGAGGATATTACTCAGCTCTGCCTCCAGGACAAGATTCATCCCAATAAACATCAAGCTGCTAACCATGACACACGTCAAATTCTGAGCACAGTTACAGCCGCCTCCCCTCCCTCTGTGCTCCTGCAGAGAGTCAGTTCTGGGCATACAGAGAGCTGCAGGCATTTGCTCTGCCCTGCCTGTCCAGAGCCAGGGAGCTGGGGCTGACTAACACAGCCTGTGGAGACTTCAGCACCCTGTACCCGGACCACACACGCTTCCTACTGAAACAGCAGGAGAAGGAGCTCAGCATTCGACAGGGCCAGGGTGAGACACACACACATTTACCAAACACAACCAGTCAGGCACCCATGCTTGGACACTGGTGTATATATGTGTTGGCTTATTCTGGCGTGTTCTTCCTTGACTTTCCATTTGTTTAGTAGATTTCTGATCTGATAAACCGTGTTTAAACCACGATTGAAAGGATTAAAGTAATACAAATTAAGGTAATAATATACTGCACCCTAGTAATTGAATCTGAACGTCTCATTTTATGGCCTGACATATAGAAGAAGTTGTTTGATGTTGTGTTGCAGACCCAGAGGCTTTGTTTAACTATGTGGCACTGATACATGTCCTTGTGACAGTGAAGGACCTGCTCTTCAAGTGTGACCTCAGCACTGCAGTGGGTCAGTATACAGGAGTTGAAAATGTCAACTCCAGCACACTGCTATTCAACAATGCTTTTAATTGATCGCAAACCACGGTTTTGTCCTCTATATATCTGCAATTCCCTCTTTTTGGTCCTTTTAACAAGAGTACCTATCCAAGGCCACAGAGGCCTGCGCGGGGCAGAGTCTGGACAAGCTAGTGAGAAAGCTGGAGATTGTTCTGTATCTCAGTCAGAAAAAACAAGAGCCCAACCCTAAGATACTGGAACTGCAGGAACAGCTGACCACATGGGTGCAGAGCAAGAGCAATGGGGTCCAAAACTCCAAAGTGAGTTTTCTTTCCTATCAAAATGCATATGGATATGAAAAGTAAACGTTGCAATTCATTCAACATGACAGCTAAAAGGCACAATAGGATCTACAGTATGTGAACTTCACCACAAACCAGACTACGTTGTGAAAGTCATCACAATTGATGACTGTAGTATTTCAGAGGTAAATACATTTTATGTTGTAGGTTCTGGTGATAATAACAATGGACTTGGACTGTGCCAGAGCTATGCTCATTAAAGCCCTAAGCCAAGTCACAGGTAAGGAAACTTTCTCGCTTCTCTCAGACTTGATCTAATATTGTCAGGTTTGTATTACTCAGTAATGCCAATTCAAGCAGACATGGCCTGTTGCGGTGCATTTATCTTACACTTGCTCACGGTTTTTATTTAATACTCTTATGCAAGATTACTTTAGTAATCAGCCCTACCCTATCTGAGTGTGTGTGTGTGTCCCAGGTGAGGCTGTAGCTGCAGTGTGTCCTGAGGAGAGTCGAAGTAAGCTGGAGGGTTCGAAAGTGCTAGATAGGTGAGTATCTGCCAAAACTTTATTTATACATACTTCTTTTGTTTATTGGAACTCCTATTGAGAAATTATACTGTCATGCCTTCTCCCTTCTCCCAGCCTGCAGCGTAGTTGCTGTGTGGTGGTGTGTAGTCAGCACATGGGAGCAGACTTCCCCTGGGACTGTTTCTCCCTGGTGGTGGAGTACAGCAACACAGAACACTCGCCCTGGGCTGCTGTCTGCACAGAGAGGAACATCACACACATCACCTTCCAGACCAGGATACCTAATTCCTCTGGTTTGTATTGAACTCGGCAGGAAGATGATACTTTTAAATGGTGTTAATTGCTTCTTGGCCATTTCTCATGAAATTCTGAAATGATCGATCAATTATGATAATCAAATGTATTTATAGAGCCCTTTTTACAACAGAAGTGCTTATACAGAAACCGAGCCTTAAACCCAAGAGAGTAAGCAATGCAGATGTACAGGTACTATAATAATCAATTCTCCTTTCACCAATATCCATTTGTGTGTGCTTGTGTGTCTGTGTTTGTATTAATCCACCAGTGAGTGACCCTGAGTCTTGGTCCCTGGAGCAGAGTGTCCCCTTCGTGTTGTTTGTGACCGAGGGTCTGCTCAGCTGTCCTCTGTTGCTTCAGATACTGGAGTCAACGTGGGTCTTCTTTCGACTGAATTATTTCAAGTCACTTCTGAAATCTGTTGACTTTATTGGCCTTATTTTTTGGAGTAGGTTTGAGGATGTGTCTCTTTGTTGCAGGTGTAATATGACTGTATTGGAGAGGAGCCACTCTCAGTCCTTACAGATGCTTGGAGGGACTCATCACTATGCTGTGATTACAGTCGACGAAAGCACTGCAGTCATCATTCAAGTAGGTCCTCCTCACCAGTCCCAGTGAGGAGAGGGCCTTTCTCTGTCTGTCTTTAGAAGGATCTTATCCATTGTTTAGTTCCCAATAAATGTTCTTCAGAAGAATGTGTCTCCACCAAAATGTACTGTATGCCCACTCCCCTCCCTATCCTATTATTACATTGTTGAATACCACATTTCCCCAGTTGATAACACTTTTCTATTCTGTTTCTGTCTCATATCTAGAAGAACTGTAGGTTAAGACATTATTCTCAAACTGTGCATATGTGTTCTTTGCTCTGGTCTCCCCCATCACCAGGAGCAGGAGGAGCTGTGTCAGGAGCGGGCCTGTGAGAGTCTAGTGATTCGACTGACTGCTCTGTCTCTGCAGTACAGCTGCTGCTGGCTCATCCTTCACTGCCAGCAGGACTCTGGGTTAGTACTCACCACCAACGCGCACACATTTCCCACAGATGACATTTTTGAATTGTCTTTGTGGTCGTCTCTGTGGGTGTAGGTTGACCAGCGAGGGCTTCAACAACCTGGTGTTGGTCTACTCCTCTCTGGTGCTGTTTGGCCTTAAGACTGAGGACCTGGATGTCAAGGTAAAATACATTTCAGCTCTCATCAAAATCAACCATGCATGCCTGATACAACATTTCTATGAATGCTTTTTAAAAAACTTTTTGCTGACTTATTTCTCTCAATACCAGGTGCTGATTGTATCAGAAGTGGTGGACATTGCCAAATGGATCTGCCAGATAGCCTTCCATACACTGCTGTCCAGTGACAGAGATCCTCTCAGCTACCTGGACAGAGAATGGCTTTCTGTGATTTCCTCAGAGGTGACTAGTAACTACTGTAGTCTTACCAAACTGCCTTTTTATCTCTCTGTAGCATGTGGTATTTTCATCCTTTCCACTGCTATTATCATCATTTGGTTCAGGTTATTAATCAACCTACCGGGGTGTTTACAAACACTACAGGAACAAGATCATCCACATGTGTTGAATCTGTTTTTACTGATACTGTAGAACTTTGTTCTAAAGCTGTATCCGTACCCATTGGATGCAGTGATCACAAAATAGTGTCTATATCAGGGAAGTCGAAGTTCCGAAAGCTGGGCCTAAAATAGTGTATAAGAGATCATACAAAAGATTTAGCTGTGTCTCTTATGTGGATGATGTTAACAAATAGTTAACTATCTAGAGCATCCAGACACTGCACTTGATGAATTTATGAAATTGCTTCTTTCAATTATTGATAAACATGCACCTGTTAAGAAACTGACTGTTATAACTGTGAGTGCTCCATGGATTGATGAGGATATGGAAAAACGGTATGGTTGAAAGAGATGGGGCAAAAGGAGTGGCTAATACGTCTGGCTGCACATCTGACTGGCTGACTTACTGCAAATTGAGAAATTGTGTGACTAAACTCAACAAAAGAAGAAGAAACTGTATTATGAAGCCAAGATTAATTGTATAAAAAACTTGAAATTAAATGATGGGCAGAAAGACAAATTCAACTCCATCTTTCATCGAATCAGATGGCTTATTCATCACAAAACCATTTGATGTTGCCAATTATTTTAATGATTACTTCATTGGCAAAGTGGGCAAACTTAGGCAGGAAATGCCAACAACGAACAGTGAGCCATCATACTCATGCATAAAAATACAAATAATGAAAGAAACGCATTGCAAGTTAGAATTTTGGTGGATTCTTTTTTATCAATCAATCAATAATGACAAACCTCCTGGCATTGACAACTTAGATGGAAAGCTACTGAGGGTGGTAGCTGACTCTATAGCCACTCCTATCCGTCATATCTTTAATCTGAGCCTAGAGGAAGGTTTTTGTCCTCAGGCCTGGAGGGAAGCCAAAGTCATTCCGCTACCCAAGAGTGGTAAAGCGGCCTTTACTGGTTCTAACAGCAGACCTATCAGCTTGCTGCCAGCTCTTAGCAAACTGTTGGAAAAAATTGTGTTTGACCAAATACAATGCTATTTCTCTGTAAACAAATTAACAGACTGTCAGCATGCTTATAGAGAAGGGCACTCAACATGTACTGCACTGACACAAATGTCTGATGATTGGTTGAAAGAAATTGATAATAAGAAGATTGCGGGAGCTGTATTGTTAGATTTCATTACAGCCTTTGATATTATTGACCATTAACTGTTGTTGAGAAAAGATATGTGCTATGGCTTTTCAACCTCTGCCATATCGTGGATACAGAGCTATCTATCTAATAGAACTCAGAGGGTTTTCTTCAATGGAAGCTTCTATAATGTCAAACATGTAAAGTGTGGTGTGTCGCAGGGCAGCTCTCTAGGCCCTCTACTTGTTTCTATTTTTACCAATGACCTGCCACTGGCATTAAACAAAGCATGTGTGTCCATCTCTGCTGATGATTCAACCATTTACACATCAGCAACCACAGCTAATGAAGACACTGAAACCCTTAACAGAGTTGCTGTCTGTTTTGGAATGGGTGGCCAGTAATTAACTGGTCCTGAACATCTCTAAAACTAAGAGCATTGTATTTGGTACAAATCATTCCCTAAGTTCTAGTCCTCAGCTGAATCTGGTAATGAAGGGTGCGACCCAGAAAAAGTTGAGGAGACTAAATTACTTTATGTTACCTTAGATTGTAAACTGTCATGGTCAAAACATATAGATTCAATGGTTGTGAAGATGGGGAGAGGTCTGTCCGTAATAAAGAGAAACTCTGCTTTTATAACACCGCACTTCAAAAAGCAAGTCCTGCAGGCTCTAGTTTTGTCTTATCTTGAATATTGGCCTGTCGTGTGATTGAGTGCTGCAAGGAAGACCTAGTTAAGCTGCAGCTGGCCCAGAACAGAGCGGCACGTCTTGCTCTTCATTTTAGAGGGCTAGTATAAATACAATTCATGCCAGTCTCTCTTGGCTAAGAGTTGAGTAGAGACTGACTGCATCACTTCTTCTTTTTTATGAGAGACATTAAATTCCAAATTGTTTGCATAGTCAACTTAAACTCATCTCTGACACACACTTACTCCACCAGACATGCCACCAGGGGTCTTTTCAAAGTCCCCAAATCCAGAACAAATGCAAGAAAGCGTATAGTATTATATAGAGCCATTATTGCATGGAACTCCCTTCCATCTCATATTGCTCAAATGAACAGCAAACCTGTTTTAAAAAAACAGATAAAGCAACACCACACAACACCTCTCCACTATTTGACCTAGACAGTTTGTGTGTATGTATTGATATGTAGGCTACGTGTGCCATTTTTAAATTGATGTAGTTCTGTCCTTGAGCTGTTCTTGTCTATTAATGTTCTGTATTATGTCATGTTTCATGTTTTGTGTGAACCCCAGGAATAGTAGATGCTGATTTCGCAACAGCTAATGGGGATCTTAATGAAATACCAAATGAATGTAGTTAATTTCAGAGTGCTGAATAATAGTGCCGATGTCATCATTTAGTTAATTAATGACGGAAGCATACAGTTTACACAGAGAGAATTAGTTGTCCCAGTGGACGGTCTGTGTGTGCATGTGTGCGAATGTGTTTGTATGTGTATTTGCTCTTGTGTATTTGGATGTACAGTACCAGTCAAAAGTTTGGACACACCTACTAATTCAAGGGTTTTTCTTTATTTGTACTATTTTCTACATTGTAGAATAATAGTGAAGACATCAACACTATGAAATAACACATATGGAATCATGTAGTAACCAAAACAGTGTTAAACAAATCAAAATATATTTTATATTTGAAATTCTTCAAATAGCCACCCTTTGCCTTGATGACAGCTTTGCATACTCCTGGCATTCTCTCAACCAGCTCCATGAGGTAGTCACCTGGAATGCATTTAAATTAACAGGTGTGCCTTTGTGGAATTTCTTTCCTTCTTAATGCGTTTGAGCCAATCAGTTGTTTTGTGACAAGGTAGAAAATAGTAAAAATAAAGAAAAACCCTTGATGGAGTAGGTGTGTGTGTGTGTGTGTGTGTGTGTGTGTGTGTGTGTGTGTGTGTGTACGTGTTTGTTTATTTGGTCTCACCGGTGGCTCTTCCCTTATGTCTTCCCCCCAGGAGGAGAGGTGCCTCTTAGGTTTCCCCTGTGTGAACCCTTTGGTGGCCCAGCTGATGTTGAGTAGGGGCCCCTCTCTCCACTGGCTCCTGGGGGCCTCCCTCTCCCAGCTGCAGGAGCTGCTCCCTGAGGTCCCTCACAAAGTCGTCAAGGTGACCTGGCCAGCCATCTCCTCTCACGAGTTTCCTAGTCTTGTCATACACCTTGCCTTCATTGGGAAGAAAATATGGGGTTGTATCTTACTTTTTTGTATATTACAATGTAGATGTATGCGTTTTCCATATGCTATGGAACATCTGCATCCTCATCATTACGAACTTTGTCTTCAGTTATGTTTTATCAGCCAAACTCTGTGATGGTGCTATATTGATAATACAAAGTTTAAATAATTACCTTCCTTCTTATTTCAGCTCTTCAGTGACACCACGTCTCTGTACAAGCTGACTGCGGCTGCCTCCTCCACAGAGTCTCACACTGACTTCACTCATCAGAAGGACCACAATAGCCCCACTGAGCCTTGGGCCACAAGCAGAGACAACCAATACACACACACCGACCCTCATACAAGCCGTGACCCACACGCTGACTGCAACCGTCACACACACCGCGACCCAGAACCATTCAACTCCAACTGCTTCCTCGCTAGCTCCCCCAGTGCTGAGAGTGTAGTGGGGAGCTTCTATGAAGAAAGCTCTGTCATGACCAAGGAAGACGGTGCAGACTTCCAGGTGAACTTGAGTCCCTCCTTCGGCTCCCAGCAGGCCCCTTTTCAGCACACCTGGAGCCACAACCCATGGGAGGTTGAGGAGAGCGATGAGCTGAAGTTTGTAGGCTGGAATAGAGGAAGAGGAGGAGAGGAGTGGACGGGCAGCGCACCCCTACACCAGGAGTCCTGTGGCTCCCCCAGAAACTACGCCCCAGAAAATAAATTTCCGACGGGCCTCTCATCCTCATTCAGCTACAGCACCAACACACAGAGACCAGCGTACTCCGACAACCAGATGTACTCGTTCTCTACAGTAGGGTACAGTGACCGGCTGCACTACCCTGATGTCAGCCACTACCCCAGCCTGGCCTCGCCTAGAGGAGCTCTGTCATGGGGGGGCAGAAGCAGTGGCAGCCCCTACAGCACTGCCCAGGGGAGGGGAGTCATGAGTGTGTCACCTGACTACGGGACCAGTTACAGAACGGGGATGGAGAGGAAGAGGAGAGCAGAAGGCCCAGAGATGGCTGGCACAGGTGAAGACTGAGAGAAACATGTTTAGAGTGCTGAGAAATCAAGTTTGCATTTAAATAGGTTTTTAGAAAACTCCTTTAGTGGTTTGGAAAAGTTCCAATATAGCCTGAAGTGTGAAAAGAACATAATTATTTATGTAAATGTGAGCAATTATGAGATTATTTTGTCCTGTTTTCATGTATTCTACTCTTCTTATTTCCCCCCAGTTTTAACGCCATTGAAGAGGGGAAAGCTCAGTTATGAGAAGGTGCCAGGCCGAAGTGATGGACAGACAAGACTAAGGTTTTTCTAAAATGTCTCATATTTATAAAGTGGCAAAATAGTAAGATTGACCTGAAAAATGAACAGAAAACTCTTAAAACTTACAAGGATAGAATCCTGTCAGTCCCTTGCCCTGTCTAGTCTAGTGTCTAGTGATATTCAGTATGTAAGAAATACAGGTACAGTGCCTTCCAGAAAGTATTCATACCCCTTGACTTATTCCACATTTTGTTGTGTTACAGCCTGAATTCAAAATGGATTACTTTTATTTTATTTGTCACCCATCTACACACAATACCCCATAATAACAAAATCTTAGTAGAAATCTTGGGAAATGTATTGAAAATGAAATACAGAAATATCTTATTTACATAAGTATTCACACCCCTGAGTCAGTACTTTGTAGAAGCATCTTTGGCAGCGATTACAGCTGAGTCTTTCTGGGTAAGTCTCTAAGAGCTTAACACATCCGGATTGTGCAACATTTGCCTTTTTTTCCCTTTTTTCCCCCCAAAATTCTTCCAGATCTGTCAAATTGGTTGTTGATCATTGCTAGACAACCATTTTCAGGTCTTGCCATAGATTTAAATCAGAAGTGTAACTTGGCCACTCAAGAACATTCACTTTCTTCTTGGTAAGCAACTCCAGTTTATATTTGACCTTATGTTTTAGGTTATTGTGCTGCTGAAAGGTGAATTCATCTCTCAGTGTCTGGTGGAAAGCAGACTGAACCAGGTTTTCCTCTAGGATTTTGCCTGTACTTTGCTCCATTCAGTTTCTTTTTTATTCTGAAAAACTCCCCAGTCCTTAAAGATTACAAGCATACCCATAACATGATGCAGCCACCACTATGCTTGAAAATATTGAGAGTGCTACTCAGTAATGTGTTGTATTGGATTTGCCCCAAACATAATACTTTGTATTTAGGACAAAAAGTGAAATGCTTTGCCACATTTTTTTGCAGTATTACTTTAATCACTTGTTGCCAACAGGTTGCATATTTTTGAATATTTGTATTCTGTACAGGCTTCTTCTTTTCACTCTGTCAATTAGGTTAGTATTGTATAGTAACTACAATGTTGTTGAGCCATCCTCAGTTTTCTCCTATCATAGCCATTAAACTCTAACTGTTTTTGGCCTCATGGTGAAATCCCTGAGCGGTTTCCTTCCTCTCCGGCAGCTGTGTTAGGAAAGACGCCTGTATATGTGTAGTGACTAGGTGGAGTGACTAGGGATATTCAATGTCTTGCTTTATTTTATTTGTTTTACCCATCTAACAATAGGTGCCCTGGTCTTTGTGGTTGAATCTGTGGTTGAAATTCACTACTCGACTGAAGAACCTTACAGATAAATTGTATATGTTGGGTACAGAGATGAGGTAGTCATTCAAAAATCATGTTAAACGCTATTATTGCACACAGAGTGAGTCCATACAACTTATTTAGTCTTGCCACAACAAAGGGGTTGAACACTTCTTGACTCAAGACATTTCAGCTTTTCATTTTAAATGTTTAATTCCACTTTGACATTATGGTGTATTGTGTGTAGGCCAGTGACACAAAATCTCAATTTAATCCATTTAAAATTCAGGCTGTAACATAACAACATTTCTAAAAAGTCAAGGGGTATGAATACTTTCTGAAGGCTCTGTAATATACCATAGGTTCTTGAGTGTTTTATAGGACACTATTAAATGTTCAACTGTTGTTAGGAAAATAATCATACATTTTTGTGTAAGTTGTTTTTTTTATAAAAATGTTGTCAATCTTTTTATAAGGATGCGTGTAGACAGTTTTGTGTAATTTTGACTTTTACAAATTCATATAAAAATATGACGTTAAAGATGCTTTTTAAATAAAAGCAATCTGAAATGTTGTCCTCTATCTTTCTTTGCTTTTGCCAGAACATGTTAAGCATTGTATCAGGACCATGAACAAGACCGGATTAATATTTATGAATTCAAATGAATGTATGTCAGTAATTTCCATCAATTCAAATGTTCACTTAGTGCATATCTAAACATCTTCTGTCTAGTTTAATGCTTTCGTCCTGTGACCTTTCCGTAGCAGTCCACTGTCTCCATGGTTGGTGTTTTTAGCTGTGCCGCAGTGAGAAACAGCAGGTGGACTGGACATCAGGACTGCAATAAAAGCTCCGTTCACAAGCATAGCCACTGTATTTACCGACAATAAGGGACTAAGACTATACTGGTCCCAAATACCTCAGTTACAACTTGTAAAAATGCTTTATGTAGTCAGATAGACACTGCATTTCCACTGCAATGTGAATAGTTGCTGAGAGAAACATTTTGCAGGGTTCGAGAGAATTCCAAAAGGAATACTATGTATATTCTGTTTGGGAGATGTGTGTGAAATAACCATTGGGGAAATAAAACGTGCTTTGTATTTGTTTTTGCTGGGGATTCAGGTTTATATGGATTGTCCCTGCACTGAAAATAAGGATACTTTTTACTCTATAATTGACCTGCAATTTAGTCCTTGCCATTCCGACTTGATACATGAATAATTTTGCACTCTAAAATTAGTCAGTTTACGTTAGATTAAATACCCAGATACATTATTATTACGAATACTACTTTTACATAGAATAATATTTCATAATCAGAACATTTTATGAAGGTTCTATTTTTCCAGCTAAAACTGATAGTCTCCCCCCCACTTCATTTCAGAGCTCAAAAGGTAGTTTTTCATTTAGCACAGAAATCCTCTTATCACTGTCTCTCAGAGTGTGGAGAGAGTGCTTATCTCCACCAGCCAGCAGACTGAAGCCTGCTCCCGCAGGAATGAGCCTCAGACAAAGAGCCCCCGAGGGCATTGATTCCTGCCAGCAGCAAACCTCTGTCCATAAGCTACACACACACACACACACAGACACATACACACCATAAATAACCACCACGCTAGCCTTTCGTTTCGGTTATATGTCTCTGGCCACATTGCCTTAACAACAAGCCTAACAAAAAGACCAAAAGGGGGTGTTTTTAATGGCAAGCAAAACAAAAGCTGAGGGAGAAAATGATTAAAGAAGTCCAACACGTGGAGGCTAAATCAACATCAGTGTAATGTTCCAGTAATTGGTCCTGCCTGCCACACTTTGGCCATGGATTGAATAGGTGACATATTGTGAGAATTAACAGGCTGTTCAAATCTAACCTTCAAAGCAGAATTCTTTCCTAACCACCTCAAAGGTCAGGCTACTACTGTGATTGTTTTATAACACTATGTTCTTCTAGAGAAAGTACTTTGATTGGACAGGCTCTCGATGTGGACATTAGTTGAAAGGAGACGTTAACATTTACTTTTGTAATTGTAGTCTCTGCATAGTTGTTTCTTTAGCTACACTGATGTTTATTATTTATTCTGATGACACCACTACAGTATGGCTACCTTACTGCATTTGATGTTTATACAGTTCAGTAAGATCTACAATTGAACAAAACTTACTATTGTATTTTTTTCTCACTTCTCCATAGGAGCTTTATGTTGTTTTCTTCAGGGTCGTCAAGCCGATTGGTTCTTTACCCCCACACGCTACCCTCCGTGACAGGAAAACCAAAGCTAAAGCCGAGCTACAGTCCACAGCTCTTCAGATAAAAGTCCTTTGCTGAGCTAAATCTTATGATCATGGTCATGGTGGGGTAAATGCTCTGGGAGAGTGCTGGGCAGCGTTCAGCAGGAAAATGTTGTGGAACATTGCAGATAGAAATGTCATGAATAAATCTGACAATGTGATTCCTTATTCTACATGTCAGAGAGGCATGTTTATTCTACATAATACATTTCTATCTGAACATTCCACAAAGTTGTGCCCTGGCCCTGCTGAATGCGGCCCTGGGGTGTATTCATTAAGTCTTGCAACGTAAACCGTTTATCGTTTAAGAACCAAATGGAAGCAAACAGAGCAAATGGAACGAAACTGGGAGGGATCGACCTGAATTTGTCCAATAGAAACTCAAGTTTTTGTTGCAAAACAGTTTCCGTTTGGAGTTAACGGTTTCGTTGCTAAATGTTTTGCAACAGAATCGGCGTAATGAATACACCCCTGGTGTGAGGATGGGGACGTAGGGACTGGCTGGCTGGCTGAAGGGGCCTACTGCCTGCTGTGAGTGCGTCTGCAGACCTGAGGCCGAGTAGAGTGGAGAGAGCAGGGGAGAGGGGGACCCACCACTGCAGGTGCAGCCCCTTGGAAGTGCAGCAAGGCCCATGAATGGCAGCAATTCAGGGCCGGCCCCATTGGGCCTGTTCTCCAGGCCCCAGCGCTAATCCCAGGGCCTAATCGGATAATGTAAATTCCTACTCCACACAGAGAGACTTTTATGGAAGGCTGCGTCTTTGAAACAACACTTGAAGGGTGTAAAAAAGAACACTAACAATTGGTTAAACTAGACGTCGTTTTTTAAAATCTGAAACGGAGGTTGAAAGTGGGAGGCAGAGAGAGAGGGTGTAGGAGAGGTGGGCTAAGGAGGAGGGGTTGTAGAGAGATGGCTTGACTTGCGCTCATGCTTGTGGCTCAGGGAAGGACCAGCCCGCTCGCTCCCCATGCTCCCCCTGTAATTTATGTGTGGCCCCTGGAATGGCTCAACAAGATTACCATAGTCATAACAAAACGCACATTGTTAAACTGTCAATCTGGATATGGTATTTTTACCTTTTGTGGCCCAATCAGGGTGAATTCAGTAGTAGCAGGACTGGTGATATCAATGTTTTACTGAATGGGTTACCCATGGTTGATGTTTGCGCATAGAAGGGAACAAATGTCCGGAATTGTAAGGGAAGGATCAGGAAGGGAAACGTCTCAGTTTCAGCTCAATAGGAATTTATTTGTAAGCGTAATGTTACCTTTTAAAAGTCACATCGTTCCGTATTAAAATTCATGAATCATTTAGTGAAATGACTCAACAAAAAGGAGTGGATGATATGAAAGTAAAAGTTTTCCAATATTCTCTGAAATTGTTAAACGTATGATATTACATCAGTATTCATATGTTTACCGCTAACCTATTGGTAATTTCTTTGTTTACAGACAGAATAGAACACCCAACGGGAAACACAGTGGTCTGCGGCTGGAAACATCACTCTTGAGTTGAACACCACAATGCAGCAGACTGGAGGAGAGGCTCAACGACCGCACACGTCACACAATAGGGGCTCACCCAGCTATAAAAATGTGAGATGTATGCGCCAGCCTTCCCTCTCTCCATCCCTCCCTCTCACACACAGTCATCAGAGTATGAGAAGGCTGTGACTGACTGGACCTACTATACACAGGACTGGACTACTACATCGGGCTACTGCAGCAGCCAACACTGATGACCTGAGGTACACACTTCTGCTACCTGATACCTCTGTCTGCACGCTACAGCACTTAACAGGTGAGATCAGGGACAATAAGTGGATTTTTGTTTTTTCCTCTGAGGTTTTCCTTTATTGAACTGCAGAATTGTTGGAGTAAAAAATTGTTGGAATGAAAATGTTAAGGAATCTCATGAAAGATGGAACACATTTTCCGTTTGTATTTTTTTGTGTACCATTCAGAAATAAATAGTTCAATACAACAGAAGTGTATTTATTTGTATGTACGCTAATCGTGACGAACACACTAGCATCCTCTGTATGCATTGACTGAAGGTCAGACCTTTTCCATAAACATGTATTTTCATGATGGTATTTCTCATCTTATGAAGATGAAACTGAATACCAATATCAAATACATTAGTCATACTTAAACTATATTTTACATCTATTTCTTACCATTACGGTGTTAATGCACCCTATTTCAGTCATCGTGGAGATTTAGGTGCAATTAAAATGTTATGTGACACCACCATACAGCATTTCTGCCTGGGGTCTGCACCAGAAATGGCACCCTATTCCCTATACAGTGCACTACTTCTGATTAGACAAAAGTAGTGCACTATAGTGCCGTTTCAGACTAAACTCCAGAGAAAAACATGTCACATAACATTCAAAGAACATTTACTTTTGCCATGGGCTAAGTGGTGCACTATATAGGGAATTGGGTGTAATTCCAGTAGAGCAACACCGTGGTAGTTTTAATTCTGTGTAGATTTCGCTCTAAAACGCTCCCCTCTCCTCCTCCCTCCAGGAGAGCAGCACGATGACCAAGAAGGTGTTCACCAACACACGGGAGCGCTGGCGGCAGCACAACGTCAACACTGCCTTCACTGAGCTCCGCAAGCTCATCCCCACCCACCCGCCAGAGAAGAAGCTGAGCAAGAACGAGATCCTGCGGCTGGCCATGCGCTACATCAACTTCCTGGTGCAGCTGCTGGAGAGCCAGAGTGGTCAACCGGCCTCGCACTCCCCCACCGCCCTGCTCACCTTCCTCAGGGGCAATGTGGAACGTCTCCACTCCTCCTCCAGGACCTGGGGCCTGGCCAGCGACACTGACGCCCCCTCCCCTGGATCAAGCTGTGACAGTACCGAGGCCTGGTAGTGTGCCTGCTGCAGTTTCTTCTGATGGGTGATCATCATCTACCACTCCCTGGGGTAAAACTGTCTGTCACCATACCCCCATCCATAGACTCCATTTTAGCTCTGCAACACTTGAGGGGGACAGTGTTGGTGGTGATGGCAAGCAGAGGATGTTTGTGTGGTGTTTATGGGTGATGCCGTCCCTGCTGAATTAAAGAGATGGCGATGGATTTATTTAGCTACACTTTTATGTTGAAATTATGACAGGGGATGATGGGAGCCTTGTGAAATGTAATCTGTTATCTGCATGGATGTACCGGTAGCTTGGATGTATTCCCATCTTCATGTCTGACATGTATGTTCATCCTGTCGGTGGTGAAAGATGTCTGCATAAAAAAAATAGTTTTGAAATGAGAAATGAGGATGCATTAAGGCCATGAAGGACAATTTAAAGGATTAAGAAATAGAAAATGTCAAGGATTTTTTTTTTTGGGGGGGGGAAATAATTTCAGGAAAGATAAAGTCTTGTCCAATTCACCAAGGACTGCAATCCAATTACAAAAGTCTATGGAGATGTGTTTTTTTGTGTGCTGAATCTGATTCTGACCTTGCTTATTTGCAAAGCACTATTTATTATCAAATCCTGCAATATGACCACATTCATTGAGTGACACATTGATCATATATGTATTGATTACGTACAGTATTGATTGATTATTTATTTGGACGACAGGGAATGAGCTGTAGGATAACACAACTGACAATCCTCTTTGAAATATGTTTCAATTGTAGGACTGTATTGTATGAACAGATAACAGCAGTAGTTTTTGTTGTCTGTCCATTCAAGTATTTATTCATCTTGCTCTTTTTGTACAATAGGCATGTCATGTAGCCAAAGATTTTTATTTTACCATCTTTTGTCAAGGCTATTGTGATTAATATGCTTTTTGTAAAATGTTGGTTAATATTGTTAATGTTATTTATTGGAACTATTTATTTAATAAATTATTTGTAAATTTAAAAAAAGAATACTTTGTTTGAATTTATCAAAAGTAATTAAGTACCATCCTCTTATCATTAAAAGAGGATTCCATTGACACCATGCAACCATTTTTACTAATGTAACAGAAAGTGCCGATCCAGTAAGTCAAGAGTACAGCTGCTCCCTGTGTGTTAGTACTGGTCCATCCTGGATCCCCTAGTCTAGTAAAGCCCTTGTTCCCTCTCAATGGGCCAGTAATGGCCATCCCTCTGATTGTCCACTACAAACACCCTGACCGCTGTGTGGACACAGAGACCACCCCCTGACCTCTGAACCCTTATCTAGTGTCCGAGGGCAGAGAGAGGGGAAGAGTAAAAGAACAGCTTAACTTGTGCCCTGCAGTCACACAGGTCACCATGCAGTCAAACCCTGACCACTGACCCAACAAGCAGATGTAGTACCGCTCGTCCTGAGGGTCTCCCATGGGCTCTTGGTGTATGTTTCAAATCACAAATCTTTGTAAACAAAGTGAAACGCTTACTTACGGCCCTTCCCAACAATGCAGAGAGAAAAAAAGATAATTAGAAAAATAACACGAGGAATAAATACACAATGAGTACCGAGTCGATATGCCGGGGTACGAGGTTATTGAGGTAGATGCACTACATGACCAAAAGTATGTGGACACCTGCTTTCGAACATCGCATTCCAAAAGCATGGGAATTAATATGGAGTTGGTCCCCCCTTTGCTCCTATAACAGCCTCCACTCTTCTGGGAAGGCTTTCCGCTAGATGTAGGAATATTGCTGCGGGGACAAGAGCATTATTGAGGTTGGGCACTGATGTTGGGTGATTAGGCTTGGCTCGCAGTCGGCGTTCCAATTCATCCCAAAGGTGTTTAATGGGTTTGGAGGTCAGGGCTCTGCAGGCCAGTCAAGTTCTTCCACACCGATCTTGACAAACCATTTCTGTATGGACCTCGCTTTGTGCACGGGACATAGCCTCTCTGTGGCTCAGTTGGTAGAGCATGGTGTTTGCAATGGTGTTTGCAATGCCAGGGTTGTGGGTTTGATTCCCATGGGGGGCCAGTATGAAAAAAAAATATATATAAAAAATAATAATGTAGGAAATTAATTGAAATGTATGCATTCACTACTGTAAGTCACTCTGGATAAGAGTGTCTGCTAAATGACTAAAATGTAAATGTAAAATGATTGTCATGCTGAAACAGGAAAGGGCCTTCCCCAAACTGTTACCACAAAGTTGGAAGTACAGAATTGTCTAGAATGTCATTGTATGCTGTAGCATTTAGATTTCCCTTCACTGGAGCTAAAGGACCTAGCCCGAACTATGAAAACAGCCCAATACTATTATTCCTCCTCCAAACTTTACAGTTGGCACTATGCATTTGGGCAGGTTGCGGTCTCCTGGCATCTGTCAAACCCAGATTTGCATGGTGATCTTAGGCTTGTGTGCTGCTGCTCGGCCATGGAAACCCATTTCATGAATCTCCCGAAGAACATTTTTTGTGCTGACGTTGCTTCCAGAGCCAGTTTGAAACTCGGGGAGTGAGTGTAGCAACAGGACAGACGATTTTTACACGCTATGCACTTCAGAACTCAGCGATCCCGTTCTGTGAGCTTGTGTAGCCTACCACTTCAGTAAGGCCATTCTACTGCCAATGTTTGTCTATGGCGATAGCATGGCTGTGTGCTCGATTTTATACACCTGTCAGCAACGGGTATCGCTGAAATAGCCAAATCCACTAATTTTAGATGGTGTCCACATACACTATATATACAAAATTATGTACAGTGCCTTCAGAAAGTATTCACACCTCTTGACTTATTCCACATTCTGTTACAGCCGGAATTCAAAATGGATTACATACCTTTTTTTTCCTCACCCATCTACACATATCATGACACTAGGTGAGACCCAAATGCAGATACAAGAGGCAGATGGTTGGAGTTTAAGATGTTTAATAAATCCAAAGGGAGTAGGCAAGAGAATGGTCGTGGACAGGCAAAAGGTCATAACCAGATCAGAGTCCAGGAGGTACAGAGTGGCAGGCAGGCTCAAGGTCAGGGCAGGCAGAATGGTCACGCAGGCGGGTGCAGAGTCCAGAACAGGCAACGGTCAAAACCTAGAAAAAGGAGAAAAGGCACAGTAGGAAACTGGGAAAACCACTGGTAGGCTTGGACATACAAGACAAACTGGCACAGCGAGACAGGAAACACAGGGATAAATACACTGGGGAAAATAAGTGACACCTGGAGGGGGTGGAGACAATAACGAGGACAGGTGAAACAGATCAGGGTGTGACAACACACAATACCCCATAATGACAAAGTGAAAACATGTTTTTAGTAATGTTTGCAAATTTATTGAAATCGCAGTACAGAAATATCTCATTTACATAAGTATTCACACCCCTGCGTTAATACTTTATAGAAGCACGTTTGGCAGCGAATATAGCTGTCTTTCCACACCTGGATTTTGCAACATTTGCCCAATATTCCTTTCAAAATGTTCAAGCTCAGTCAAACTGGTTGTTGATCATTGCTAGACAACCATTTTTAGGTCTTGCCATAGATTTTCAAGTAGATTTAAGTCAAAACTGTAACTCGGCCACTCAGGACCATTCACTGTCTTCTTGGTAAGCAAGATTTAAACTTGTGTTTTAGGTTATTGTGCTGCTGAAAGGGGAATTCATCTCCCAGTGTCTGTTGTAAAGCAGTCTGAACCAGGTTTTCCTGTGCATAGCTACATTTTGTTTCTTTTTTTTTATCCCAAAATACTCCCCAGTCCTTAATGATTACAAGCCTACCCATAACATGGTGCAGCCAGCACTATGGTTGAAAATATGGAGAGAGGTACTAAGTAATGTGTTTTATTGGATTTGCCCCAAACATAAGACTTTGTATTCAGGATAAAATGTGAATTGCTTTGCCACATTTTTTGCAGTATTCCTTTAGTGCTTTGTTGCAAACAGGATGCATGTTTTGGAATATTTTTATTCTGTACAGGCTTCCTTCGTTTCACTCTGTCAAATAGGTTAGTATTGTGTTGTAACTACAATGTTGTTGATTCATCCTCAGTTTTATCCCATCACAGCCATTAAACTCTGTAACTGTTTTAAAGTCATCAGGGATTTCATGGTGAAATCCCTGAGTGGTTTCCTTCCTCTCCGGCAACTGAGTTAGTAAGGACCAGTGGTGTGTATTCATAGATGACAAGGGAAGCCAGGCTTATTCAAATTCTTAACTAATAAAAACAAAATCAAATGATAAAATAATGTGTCTTTTGTCTCTCTCTGTTTTCATTATTTTCCGTCAAATTTGCAAGTGGATGAATCTCACAATAGCCTATGTATCTGATGCTGTCTGGACCTAAAGAGTAGAACATTTTGCTGCCGTAGCATTTAATTCATTGATGCCAGCAAGCATTTGGCCTCCCTTGATAAAATAAAAACGTATAAAATAATGAGTGAATGAGCGTTGAGATGAGCTCAACTGTGGTTTGTCCTGGTGCAGCAAAACACCCCCCAAGGGAAGCCAGCTTGGATTTGGCTTCCCACTAATCAAATCACTTCCTAAGCATAACGTAATTTTCGGGGGGAAAAAAATGTTTCTGTTCTGTTTGTGCTGATGTCCTGCAGTAGCTATATGAACAAAAATATAAACGCAACATGCAACAATTTTAAAGAATTACAGTTACAGTTCATATAAGAAAATAAATCAATTGAAATAAATTCATTTCGCGGTAATCTATGGATTTCACATGACTTGGCAGGGGTGCAGCCATGGGTGGGCCTTGGAGGGCATAGGCCCAACCACTGGGAAGCCAGGCCCAGCAAATCATTATGAGTTTTCCCTACAAAGGGGCTTTATTACAGACAGAAATACTCCTCAGAACCCCCCCACCCCACCCCCACCAGACGATCCCGCAGGTGAAGAAGCCGAATGTGGAGGTCTTGGGCTGGTGGGATTACTCGTGGTCTGACAACATTCAATTATCTGGCAACAGCTCTGGTGGACATTCCTGCAGTCAGCATGCCAATTACACGCTCCCTCAAAACTTGAGACATCAGTGGCATTGTGCTAGGTGACAAAACTGCTCATTTTAAAGTGGCCTTTTATTGTCTCCAGCACAAGGTGCACACGTGTAATTATCATGCTGTTTAATCAGCTTCTTGATATGCCACACATGTCAGGTGGATGGATTATCTTGGCAAAGGAGAAATTCTCAATAACAAGGATGTAAACAAATTTGTGCACAAAATTGGAGAGAAATATGCTTTTTGTGTATATGGAAAATTTCGGGGATTTGTTTTTAGCTCATGAAACATGGGACCAACACTTTAAATGTTGCGTTTAGATTTTTGTTCGGTGTAGCTTGCTAATTCTCTGTACGGACAGACCAATGACTATGACAGCAATTCAGCTCTAACCATAAATTCATATTTTGTGGCACTGGCCTGAGACGACTGAAGTTCAATATGTAGCCTAGATGTAGCCTCGTAGGCTCACGTTAACTAGCTAGCTAACTTAGTTTGTTCATTGTTGCCCATGCGAGGAAGTTAGGCTAGCAAGCATTTTAGCTAGGTAGCCTATGACAACAAAAACTAAAAGTGTACATATTGTATGATTGTATATATATTGTATATATATGTATATATACACGGGACCACATATTGTATGTGGTCCCGTGTGGCTCAGTTGGTAGAGCGTGGTGTTTGCAACACCAGGCTTGTGGGTTCGATTCCCATGGGGGACCAGTACGGAGAAAAATGAATGAAATGTATGCATTCACTACTGTAAGTCGCTCTGGATAAGAGCATCTGCTAAATGACTAAAATGTAAATGTATGACAGAGCCATAGACCGTTTAGCCAACATGAAAGAGAGGAGGATGACATTGGCATTCAACTAGTCTACATGTAGGTCACTTTTTTTTATTTTACTTGCACACACACACACACACACACACACACACACACACACACACACACACACACACACACACACACACACACACACACACACACACACACACACACACACACACACACACACATAAATCAGTACCATGGACAGCAACATGATATTTAGCAACACTGATTGAACGAAATCGTTTTTTGATATCTAAGTTTGTTTTCGGTGTATTAAACTAACATATATAGCCTTGTTGATGTGTAAATGTTTAATTTGAAATGGTGCTGGAAAGCGAGGGCAGTGCTCCTGCTGTCTTTGTGCTGACTTGTGTTAACTACTTGGTTCTAAATCAGTAGTTAAGTAAATTGTCAAAAATATTACATTGGGTCAATGCGGGTAGCTATTTGGTTAACTATTTAACTAACTATTTATCAGTCTTATGACTTGGGGGTAAGAGCTGCTCAGAGTCCTGCTGGTTCCAGACTTGGTGCATTGGTACCACTTGCCGTGCGGCAGCAGAGAGAACAGTCTATGACTTGGGTGGCTGGAGTCTTTGACAATTTTTAGGGCCTTCCTCTGACACTGCCTGGCATAAAGGTCCTGGATAGCAGGGAGCTTGGCTCCAGTGATGTAAGCACAACCCTCTGTAGCGCCTTGCAGTCAGATGCCAAGCAGTTGCAGTACTAAGCAGTGATGCAGCCGTTCAAGATGATCTCAATGGTGCAGCTGTTGAACTTTTTGAGGATCTGAGGGCCCATGCAACATATTCTGAGGGGGAAGAGGCGTTGTTGTGCCCTCTTAACAATTGTGTTGGTGTGTGGACGATGATAATTCCTTAGTGATGTGGACACCGAGGAACTTGAAGCACTCGACCCTCTCCACTACAGCCCCGTCGATGTGGATAGGGCATGATCGGCCCTCTGTTTCCTGTAGTCCACGATCAGCTCCTTTGCCTTGCTGACATTGAGGGAGAGATTGTTGTCCTGGCACCACACTGCCAGGTCAGTTACCTCCTCCCTATAGTCACTTTCATTGTCATCGGTGATCAGGCCAACCACCTTTGTGTCGTCACCAAACGTAATAATGGTGTTGGATTTGTGTGCGGCCACACAGTCGTGGGTGAACAGGGAGTACAGGAGGGGACTAAGCACCCACCCCTGAGGGGCCCGCGTGTTGAGGCTCAGAGTGTTGTTGCCTACCCTCACCACCTGGGGGCAACCCATCAGGAAGTCCAGGATCTAGTTGCAAAGGGAGGTGTTCAGTCCCAGAGTCTTGAGCTTAGTGATGAGCTTGGAGGGCACTATGGTGTTGAACGCTGAGCTATAGTCAATGAATAGCATTCTCACGTAGGTGTTCCTCTTGTCCAGGTGGGAGAGGGCAGTGTGGAGGGAAATAGAGAATGCATCATCTGTGGATCTGTTGGGGTGGTATGCGAATTGGAATGTGTCCAGGGTGTCTGGGATGATGGTGTTGATGTGAGTGATGACCAGCCTTTCAAAGCACTTCATGGCTACAGATGTGAGTGCTATGGGGCACTAGTCTATTAGACAGGTTAACTTGGTGTTCTTGGGTACAGAGACAATAGTGGTCTGCTTGAAACATGTAGGTATTACCAACTTGGTTGTCAATGAAGACACCTGCCAGCTGGTCAGTGCATGCTCTAAGTACGAATCCTGGTAATCTGTCGGTGAATGTTGACCTGTTTAAAAGTCTTACTCACATTGGCTATGGAGAGAGAGATCACACAGTCATCTGGAACAGCTGGTGCTCTCATGCATGGTTCAGTGTTGCTTGCCTTGAAGCGAGCGTAGAAGGAATTTACCTTGTCTGGTAAGCTCGTGTCACTTGGCAGCTCGCGGCTGGGTTTCCTTTGTTGTCCATGATAGTTTGCAAGCCCTGCCACATCCGACGAGCATCAAAGCTAGCGTAGTAGGATTCGATCTTATTCCTGGTTGGCGTTTTGACTATTCGATGACTCGTCGGAGGTCATAGCGGAATTTTCCGCTTACTGAGGCAAAATCCCACTGAAGTCAGATGCCAGTGTAGGTTACAATGGTTTAATTTTGATATTTTCCCTTGATGTAGATACGCACATATTAGATTTAATAGACTTGAATTCCTGAATTTCCCTGTAGGCTCTCCATCATGGATTATTATATAAGAACTGTGAAATTTGATTTAGAAAAATACATAACCTTACAGCACAATAAAAGGAATGTATTGAGAACAAAGGCCTATTTTGTCAAGTAAATACCAAAAAGTACCCATTGTTACCCCCCCTTCAGGGCTCCCGAGTGGCGCAGCGGTTTAAAGCGCTGCATCTCAGTGCAAGAGTTGTCACTACAGTCTCTGGTTCAAATCCAGGCTGAATCACATCTGGCTGTGATTGGGTGTCCCATAGGGTGGTGCACAATTGGCCCAGCTTTGTCTGGGTTTGGCTGTCATTATAAATAAGAATTTGAAATAAAGGCTAGATTTAAAAAAAATAATAATGTTCTATTAAATACAAAGAAAATACCAGTGGAAAAAGTCATGTAAAATAAAGTGCTACTGTGAACAAAAGTAAACAGAAAGAAACGTTTCCTTATTCCACCATTGTGTTGGCCGAGATGTCATCAGCTAAGAAGACGATTACACCCCAAGGTCACAAGTCTACAGCTCTAATCACCTAGCCTGGTTAAACCAGCCTCAATGTGGAGCTCACCATTGTTAAACATTTAACCAGGCTACTAATCACCTATTGACACTGTTTAAATCTGCCCCATGTCCTGACTGTGCCAACATGCTGCAACTACTGAGCTGAAGAGTCAACTGTGAGTTGGTGTGAGGCTTTTGGCCTTTTCTCCACCACCATTAAACCTGCTAATGGTGTGTAAACGGAGCAATGTGCAGCTGCTGGACACAGGCATACAGCCTGTGGGAATGGACAGGCGACTGCTCTTAGTCCACTGGGGATACACTAGACTAGAATCATACTTTATTAGGATGATAGAACTACAGTACCAACAGGTTCTTAATCCATCCTCAGTTACACAGCGGTTGTTTACAATGTATAGGTATATTACAATGTATATACGTCTGTGTCTTTTTGCTGTGCTAGTATTGGTGGAGAAATTGCACACATGATGCAGTACATGGTTTTATTGTTGCTCAGCAAACTATAGAACTCTTTTAAGGCCAAACAAATGTGACATTTTCAACACAACACGTAGGCCTTCAGTGTAGTCATATTAAATCAAAGTATCATTTACTGTGTCATTTATGCACGTTATTTGCCGAAAACATCCAAACACAGTAGATGTTTCTCTGACATTTTTTTTTCTTCAACGCTAACTCACTAGCTACTGAAAATCAAATCTGTATTCTGCTCATCTCATTCAAGTATATTTGCCTGATTGACTATTCTCTCCCAAGTACAGGGGTAATGGTCTATTGACAGCACATTTCCTTATCTGCGTCTAGCACACTGTCTGAATCTGTTATCACAATGGACCAGATCAGTGCAGGCAAGCCCTCTCACTCCCGGCTGAGGCGGCATGAAAAAGAATTTCTGGAGCTGGGTGCCAACCGATAGGCCCTGAGCTCTTTATCCCCTTAAACCAATTCACACTCTGCATGTTTAAATATTTCAGTCCCCCCCCCTTCGCTATCCCCTCCTTTCCTCCCCCTCTTTTCTTCCTACCCATTGCTCTGGTCTTCCCCCAGCAGCGTCGGCAGGGAGAGGAGGGCAGCCCAATGAAGGATGGATGCAGGTGCAGGCTCATCGAGGGAAGGGGGACCCCATTGTTGGCTGGACAGCACCCTCTCCTCTGGAGCACTTTCTTACAGGGCCTGACACAGACAAACCCACATTCTAATCAGATTATGCAAATGTATACTTCAAAAAGCAACACGCTGTAACCCACACCCAGGCGCTAAGAGGGAGAGAGAGAGAGAGAGAGAGAGAGAGAGAGAGAGAGAGAGAGAGAGAGAGAGAGAGAGAGAGCGGGGTTGGTGAGAGGGAGAGAGAGAGGGGGGGGAGAGAGGGAGGGGGACGGAGAGAGAGAGAGAGAGTGAGAGGAGAGAGAGAGAGAGAGAGAGAGAGAGAGAGAGAGAGAGAGAGAGGGGTGGGGTGGGAGGGGAGAGAGAGAGAGAGAGGGGGGGGTGGGAGGGAGAGAGAGAGAGAGAGAGGGGGGGGTGGAAGGGAGAGAGAGAGAAGGGTGGGAGGGAGGGAGAGAGAGAGAGAGAGAGAGAGAGAGAGAGAGAGAGAGGGGTGGGAGGGAGAGAGAGAGAGAGGGGGTGGGAGGGAGAGAGAGAGAGAGAGAGAGAGAGAGGGGTGGAAGGGAGAGAGAGAGAAGGGTGGGAGGGAGAGAGAGAGAAGGGTGGGAGGGAGGGAGGGAGGGAGAGAGAGAGAGAGAAAGAGATTACTAAGGATGGTAAGAAAGAGGAAGGAGAGCAGAGGCAGCCGTTTAGAGAAGAACAACTTATAGTGTATACTGAACTCTCCACGCTAAAAGTTCACTAGACCTTATTAATATAATACCCACGTCCTTCATCATAAAAGTAGCATAGAACCATAAAAGGAAGGCTGACTTTCTTACAGCCAGGCAAATTAACCATTCAAATCCTTATTGTTTTCACAGACACTCCTGGATCCAATGTCAAAAGGAATCTACAATGATAATGAGGGGGGCCAGAGTGTTTGTAGGAGATGACATTATTTCCCAGAGAAAAACAGTCAGTCACAATACCACAGCTTCCTAAAGGAACCTGACCCTGGAAGAACTCTGTGGCCCCACACTCAAACCAGCTGCCTCATTCACCTGATCACTATACCAGTGCTACATTTCACATTAAAAACAGAGATTGGGTCATCTAAAATAAACTATACTGTACTTAGTGAGAAAGTTGACTTAGTTTAGAAATGTCTATTCCCAATTATAATAATTGTTTGTCACACACATAATAGTAACACAAACATTTACAATGATGTCTTCCGTTCACTTTTATATTTGTTCCATTCTGTTGACTTTCTCTGTTTTTTAACCCTGTTCAGATTTACAATGTAGGCTTTTACTTTTCACCCCCAAAGACCAGCTGTTGGCTCTTTAATCTGGTGACGTGCGATACATTGAGTGCAACTATGATTCAGAGTTAAAGTTATTCTGTTAATGTTTGCTTTACTTGAACGACTAGTTTAAAAGGGATTGATTACCGCTGAAAGAGTGCATACCTGTTTGTATAATCATACAGTTATGTATCATAAGGCACATAGACTGTGGAAGCATATTAGTTTGGCCCACTGAAGCCAGTCACTGGATCAACTTCACGGAATGCTACTGTTTCAGCTACGAACCCTTTCACTTCTCGGTCTCTGTGGAAGCCTTGGAGGATTTCCTTGAGGAGTACATACACTTCTCCGTGAACGAGATGGACGACCTGTACTACCAGCAGATCCACTTGAGACTTCATGAACTTATATAAAAAATTAATTCAGTTTAACATGCAGATTTTGAACTTTATGGACTGTTAAGGTAGGAGAGAGTCATGGGGAGACTGAAAGAGACATTTTGCCCGGCGGTGAGCTGATGGCTGAGATTCTGGCCATTCCTCTCGTGTAGAACCTGCGTTTCTCTATCGCCCACATCTGGGAGAGGCTCTGTGAGCAGCTTCCCACCCCAAGGTCCTACGTCCCCGGTGCCATGGTGAAATTAATGGGCAAAATAAGCTTCCTGTTCTGAATTTTCTGTTCTCTGCGTCCCAGGACATGACAATACAGTATGTGGCCATGATATGGATGACTACTACAGTGAGGCTATGGGTGAGCTCATTTACAATATCATTGGATAAGGTCAATTTAATGATTACACCACATAACAACAGAGTATACTGTATTTTTTTAAGTTTAAATGGATGTTCTAATGCCAATACTACTCATGTTCTACTGATTTGTAGTAGTTTGTAATGTCTAATTTTATTGGAGAAATGACTTTATTACTGACCCAGAGCATGGTGTAACAGGCAGGCAGCTGCACTCGATGTGTGTATGGGGTGCATTCCAATACTCTAGCAATGATACTAATAGGTACTCAAGTGCTACGCCTCCTGGTGGCGTGTATGTGTATTACGGTTAATACCACATTCCTCCCCTCTTAAATAAGTCCTTTATTAGGATATACAACATAATACATTCCCTATGCTCTTCTATTGCGCTAATGAACTCATTATGAAATAAAGTTCCTTTAACTGAAACGTTCTTTATAACTTGTTATGTACTCTACTGATCCAAACAATAAACATGACATTTCACATGTTCACAATAATTGGATTTTCTTTTCACATGCTTAGGTAACTGTTATGTATTTCATTCTTGAGTCTCATTTACTGTGAGTCTTTTAGTTGTCTTTTAAAAAACAATTTCTATCAGTTCTTTTTTTTCTTGTACAGAGTTCATGTTTTTTTAAGCAGCTTGGAAGCTCTGCATGCCTCTGTGAACGACGGACACTAGGGGTAGTGTTTATTCTCAACGGTGGAAAAGCCACCCGCTGTTTCTGAGCCAGGCTCAGAGTATTTGACTGAAACTGGGTTTTCCTCTTGGTGAACTGTTTTCTCTGTTTTCTCTGTCTGTGGCACGTGCACCACAGAAGCACTTGGATAGCTAGAGAACAGCCTGTCCTCTGCCATCACAACTGGTAACTCACTTGTTGTTCCTTCCCATCTGGAAATAATCGGATCAACATGTCTGCAAACCACTTTACCATCTCCCAACATTCCTTTGTAAGAGACAGGACCAGTCACTGAGTCTATGAATCCAGGAATCCATTTCGACCCCTGACTGAAATTTGTGGTAAGGACAGGGTCCCCCTCGCCAAAACTTCTGCCCTTGGTGAATTTGTCACAATTCCGGTGTTTCTGAAGAACTCTTATGTTTCTGTACTCATGAAACAGGTTGCATTGTCGCTCACCACCCTCTCAGGTATCCCTTGACAACTAAAACTCGTCGTAGGCCATCTATAGCAGTGGTGGACGAAGCAAAACTAACAGGATACACATCCATCCATTTTGAATGTGCGTCGATGATTATCAGGAACAGTTTCCCATGAATGGCCCTGCGTAATCTATATGAAATCTTCTCCAAGGTTTCTCTGGGAAGTCCCAAGGCTGGAGGGAAGCTGTTGCTTTTGCCTGTGTTCCTGACACGTGTTACATGTCTTGACTAGATTCTCTATCTCCTTATTTAGTTTAGGCCACAATAAGTAACTCCTAGCCAACCCCAGGGTGACTCTGATGTAGCTGCTGTAGGATAGCCTGGCATGCCGATAGTTGAATAATCACTCGTGCTCCCCACAAAACGCAACCGTCCTGTACCCAAAACTCTGTTTTCCTGACTCTGAAATTCAATCCCTTCTGTTTGTTGTGGTCATCCCCTTACCATATATTGTCTAAATCTAGACAGTACTGTATCTTTACCTGTCCAGGTTCTCACTTGCTCTGCAGTCACGAGTGCCGTGTCTGTCCACGAACATCAGCACTCTGTCCTCTTGAGCTGTTATGTGGAAGATAGCTCAAGGCAGTGGAAGATAGCTCAAGGCATCTACATTCCCATGGTACTTTCCTGCCTTGAAAACGATGACATACTCATACTCAAAGTTACTGCCCACCTCTGAATTCTCGGAGACACCATCTGTGGAACTGCCTTCATTTCTTTGAAAAGAGACAGTAAAGGTTTATCATCTGTACATATGATAAACTTCCTGCCATAAACAGTGCATTCAGAAAGTATTCAGACCCCTTGACTTTTTTTGCTTCAAAAATGTATAAAAATGTTCCTCATCAATCTACACACAATACCCCAAAATGACAAAGCAAAAACAGGCTTGAAGAAATTTTTGCAAATTTATTAAATATAAAAAAATGAAATTTCACATATTCATAAGTATTCAGACCCTTTACTCAGTACTTTGTTGAAGCACCTTTGGCAGTGATTACAGCATCGAGTCTTCTTGGGTATGACGCTACAAGTTTGGCACACCTGTATTTGGGGAGTTTCTCCCATTCTTCTCTGCAGATCCTCTCAAGCTCTGTCAGGTTGGATGGGGAGCGTTGCTGCACAGCTATTATCAGGTCTCTCCAGAGATGTTAGATCGGGTTCAAGTCCAGGCTCTGGCTGGGCCACTCAAGGACATTCAGACTTGTCCTGAAGTCACTCCGGAGCTGTCTTGGCTGTGTGCTTAGGGTCGTTGTCCTGTTGGAAGGTGAAACTTCGCCCCAGTCTGAGGTCCTGAGCGCTTTGGAGCAGGATTTCATCAAGGATCTCTCTGTACATTGCTCCATTCATCTTTCCCTCGATCCAAACTGTCTCCCAGTTCCTGCCGTTGAAGAACATCCCCACAGCATGATGCTGCCACCACCATGCTTCATCGTAGGAATGGTGCCAGGTTTCCTCCAGACATGACGCTTAGCATTTAGGCCAAAGAGTTCGATCTTTGTGTCATCAGACCAGAGAATCTTGTTTCTCAGGTGTCGCTTATTATCCCCGTGTTTCCTGTCTCTCTGTGCCAGTTCGTCTTGTTTGCCAAGTCAACCAGCGGTTTTCCTTGCTCCTATTTGTTCCCCAGTCTCTTTTGGTTCTAGTCCTCCTGGTTTCGACCCTTGCCTGTCCTGACTCCGTACCCGCCTGTTCTGCCTGTTCTGTCTTCAAGCCTGCCTATCCCCTTGTACTGTTTGGACTCTGATCTGGTTACTGAACCCCTGCCTGGCCTGACCTCGAGACTGCCCTTCGTCTGGTACTGTTTTGTACTCTGACCCGGTTTATGAACTCTCGCCTGTCCCCGACCTACCTTTTGCCTAACCCTTGGATTAATAAATATTGGAGCTCAACCATCTGCTTCCTGTGTCTGCATTTGGGTCTCACCTTGTGTCCTTATAGTCTGAATACTTTCCGAATGTACCCCAAACTGTACTGCTAACCCCTCTTTGTCTAGTTGGGAATAGTTATTTTCTGCTGGGTTAAGAAGCCTCCTGCTCTTTCCCCTAAATGCCACTTTGTCTCTTTATGCAGTAGTGTGTGAAGAGGTGCAGAAACCTGTTATAATAGTTTAGCAGTCCCAGGTAAACTCAGTCACATTTATAGGAGCAGGTGCGTTCTGGATTGCTTGTACCTTGTCATTGAGAGGATGGATACCCGTGGCGTCCAATCTGTGTCCTAGGAACACTGCCTCGTTCCCCATGAAGGTACACTTACTCCGCTTGAGACGTAAGGCCGCACTCTCCTCCCCGTCACCAGGACATCATCTCTCCTCCCCGTCACCAGGAAGTCATCCAAGTAAATGGTGACATGTGGAATCCCTTGACGTACGCCCTTGATGGTCCTCTGAAAAATAGCAGGACTGCTGGAGACACCAGAAGGTAAAAGTTTATACATAAACAACCCCTTGTGTGTGTTTACTGTACAATACTTCTTAGATTCCTCATCCTGTTGCTATGCATGGCTCATATCTAACTTTGTGAACTTCTGTCCACCAGACAGATTTGCAAATAGATCCTCTGTTTTCTGGAATAGGATACTGCTCTAATTTGGATACTCTCTTAACAGTCAATTTGTAATTCCCACAGTATTGTCAGGTTTCAAAACAGGTACTATGGGAGCTGCCAATTCCAAGAATTTGACTGGTTCCATAATGTCCTCTCTCAAGAGACGGTCAATCTCTGCCTCCACCTTTGACTTCATGATATAAGGCACAGGTGTTGGTTTGTAAAACCTTGGTGTGTCCTCCTCATCTACATAGATTTTAGCTGGGGAACCTTTCAATGTTCCTCTTTGAACACATTCTCATGCTTTGTAAACACCTCTTCCAACGTGCACCGTTGACCCTCATCAATCTGATTTAATGTTCGCCATTCTAACTTCAGTTCTTTTATCCTGCCTCGACCTAGCAGGTTCTGACTCCGACTCCTACGGGTAGCTGAGTCACTGTGTCTCTGTGCTGCACAGTTACATTAGCTGCACCTAATGTGTCTCTCACCTGTGTACGTTTTGAGATGCAGAGAACAAGTCTTTAAGTTTGGAAATGTTGCACTGTCCTACAACTTTGAGTACTCTGATCTGTTCATTATGTTTACACTGCACCCTGTATCCACTTCAAACTTCACATGCAGGGGATTCAGCCCTGCATGCGTGTTTTATAGATCCTTGTTTACCACAACTATGGCACTTCCTCCTAAAAATGGCACTCACTTCCCATGTGATCACCTTCACATCTTTCATGTGCTCACCTAGCTCGTGCTGGTTCATCTTCCTGAGGCATTCTTAGCTTGTGCACACTTCCCTGGTATGTCCCTTGTTTCCAAGTCACATTAGCACTGTCCACACATTTTCCCTGGATTTCTTTTACACCCTTGTTGGCAGTCTCCATTGCTTGAGCAAGGAACAATGCTATAATCAAATGTAAGTCCAGTCTCGGATAATAACTTCAGTTGGATCCAGTCATTATTTATGCTGCAAACTAGCCTCTCTCAGAATTTCCTTCAGATTGTCCCCATAATTGCGATCTTGTGCCAGTATACGCAGACAGCTACACAGTCCACAACACTCTCATCTGCATTTCTGTTGCTTGAATTAAACTTAAACCATTGCCCAATCTCACTTGGCTTCCGGTTGAAATGTGCTTTTTGACAAACTTCACCATCTCCTCAAAGTGTTTATCCCCAGGCTTACCAGGACTATGCAGATTTCTCATAAGATTGTAGGTTTAGCTCAACAGAATGGCTATTTTCTTGTCATAATCTACAATTTCGTTTGCCTTGAAAAAATGACCAAGTACTTCACAGTATTCCTCCCACAATTGTGTCGGGTGATAAAAGGGAGATACCTACACAGATAGAACAATGAAACAGATATTTCACTAGATGTATAAATGTGAAGCATCTGATTGGCGTTTCCACTCACTACCAAATATGACATTCTGACATTCTGCAAATTTTCTCATCAATGAAACATTTGATCACACCACAGTTTTCTGCTCCCAAAACTACAATCTGTTATGAACAGAGTGGACTAAGTTTTGTAGACTTTACCCTTTGCCAAAGTAAAAAAAATTGCACTGTTTAGAAGTGCAAAGGCGAATTGAGTTATTGCACACGTACACTTCGCACACAAGGCGTTCATTAACGGAAATACACAAATGTCGCTAGAAGGTGCATTCCAATACTCTTAACAATGAAACCAATAGGTACTCAAGTGCTACATCCCCTGGTGGCGAGTAGATGTAATGACGTTAATACCACATTACCACACTATCCCTATTTTTCTGGGGGGGTTGCCTGTTTTGCATGTTATTTTGGTATTAATACATGTCACATATCACTTTGCAAACAATGTAAAAAAAAAAAAAATCATTGAGTTAATAAAGCCGCATTCAAGCATGGTCTCTTTGTTTTCTTGATTAAGGCAGCTCCAAAATGCAGGTGTTTCAGTCTAGCTCAGTGCTTTCTGTGGTGGTGGGGCAGCCGGCGTGAGGGTAGGGGTTGCTAATGTTCTCTAGTTGCGCCGTGATTGGCTCAGTGTTCTGTCACTCATGGGGACACTACGTCACTGATAAATCAAAGGGTAGAGCTCGAAAATTCTAGCCCCTTAGGTGCTGCCATACAGTTACATTAGAAGTGCCCATCCAAGAAGGCTCAAGGTCATTGGCCACAGATAAAATTACATCGAATCACGTTATATCTACAGTAGCTTTGACTCATGTCAACATCATACTTAATCTTAGCTAGCAGTCATCAACATGAATCAAGTCGACAATCTGCTGGCAAATCCTTTTTAATCCTTGTTATATGAAGAGAAGAAATTATAGTTAAAATGTATCGGAGCTCATCGGCCATTGGACTTGAACATTACACAAAAAGTTGGAAATTGCAAATTCAACAATGACTGGTTTGGAAGGAATCAGTGGTTAACTGCATGCATTGCAACGCAATCACTAGCCTGCTATTCAGTGGAGTGGGTGTGTGGTTCCAAGACTAGGATTAAGGGTCTCTTTTCAAACTTAAAATTATAAACATTCAACATTGACCATGCTTCAATCCAGCATGATTTCTGCCGCGCTCAAAACAACTGTTAACTAGAAACTGGGAAATCTGACTTCAGTGTGTTCAAGACAACTGGGAACTCAGGAAAAAATGAGCTCCGACTGGGAAAATAAGTTTTGAACGGTCATCCAACTCGGAATTGTAAGTCGGGAGCTCGTTTTTTCCCAGAGTTCCCAGTTGTCTTGAACTCACTGAAGTCAGATTTCCCAGTTCTGAGTTAACTGACGTCATCATGATTCCACCTTGTTTTTTCCCCGCATTTCCAGTTGTCTTGAAAGCCCCATAAATCCAGAGAATGCGAGACTTTGATGACAAAGCTTGATGACAAAATTTGCCCACGAAGGACCGCCGCACCACCTTTCTGTTCAAGTGAGCACAGCACAACAATGTGAGTCCAAAAATGTCTTGTATGCTGCTGTATAAATGATGTAATATGCCAGGGAAATATGTATACTGTAGCTAAGAATGTAATACTAAGTGTATGTTGTGTAGTAAACTGCTAGTAGTCCTTGTTCCTCACCCTAATAATTTGGTCTATTTTCCTCTCTTAATTTTGCCTACTATTCTGACTTGGTGGTGCACATGTAGCCTTTAACCTGTTTTAGAGAAATGTAATCATTGAATATTGTAAGAGCTTTCAATGTCTGCTTATATGCCCCCTTTATTTATCCTACGGTTCTGACTTGGTGTACATGTAGAACACTGTAAGAACAGCACATGTTCTGAATTCTGTCGCTGTACATTCAAAAGTTCTGAACAAATAGTTATATTGACAACGTCCCAATTTCTAAGTCGCTCTGGATAAGAGTGTCTGCTAAATTACGTAAATGTAAATGTAAATGTCCGTCCTAGCTCGCTCATTAACGTCTTAATCTAAATTACGGATTGCCTCTTATCCGCTTGTCGTCCCCTTGTGCCATAATTTGTACATCTCATTTAACAGTAGAAACCACATTTGTTTAAGCAAGTCAACCATGTCAGGTATGTATTTCTAAAAGCTAGTGAATGAGGCTGAAAGAACTGTTTCGCTGCCAGACAAGGCTCCGCTGATATCCAGGTGTAGTAGTGGTAAGGTGTTGGAACTGCTGTTGGGACTCTGCTGTTGGGACAGCTTTATGTAGGCCCTAACAGTTTGTGGGCACCGTTTGTCACCGTTATAGTGCAATGAATGTATTGTTTAGTGTTATGGCTTTGCTGGCATGCATCCCCCAATTTTTGGGGTTTGTTTGCCCCACCAAGATTTACATTCTAAAATCGTCACTGCCAGGGGCTAAGAACAAAGCGGTGTGAAAAGGCCTCACGAGGAACAAAAGGGCCAAGCATGTGCTGGTTCTGCTTGCTGCTATCCTGATGCTCCTCTTCATCAAAACAGGCCTGTTCTGCATCAGGAGGTGCTGTTAAGTCTAAAAGGAAGACAGTGACAGGTTCAGTACGCAATATTATTTCCATACTCTTGTACTGTTATTTAACTTGACTCTCTTCCTCGTCAGGGAGAAGTGATGGACACCAAACGACATCAGCATTTTTTGTCTCATATCTTACATTTCTGTAAGATTGCTCAATTTATTTTATTTCATGTTTGCGTTCATTCACTTTTTTGAGGAAATAATAGGCTTCACACAATTTGATCCTGTTCTTTCAAAAGAACAGTGTTCATAATTATGGAAATAATTCATTCTCTGACACTGTTTGAGGTTTTATGTGTCCATTTTGATCAGGTAACATCACATATAACATCTGAAAGTGTTGAGGATTGTAGATACACACACTGTGGAGGAGACTATTTATTGTTAAAGTTTTTAGTTCATTTGATTTTGGATTTATTGACCCTAATCTCATCAGGTGAAAATGTAAATATTCTTCAGGTGTTCTTTCAATCAACACAGCCACCATCAACAATAACAAGGTTATTTATTGTTCAAGTTTTTAGTTCATTTGATTTTGGATTTATTGACCCTAATCTCATCAGGTGAAAATGTAAATATTCTTCAGGTGTTCTTTTAATCAACACAGCCACCATCAACAATAACAAGGTTATTTATTGTTAATAAAACCCCATAACAGATTTATTTTCTTTTACTTTCAATATATTCTTATTTCCCAATGTTCAGAGTGCATCCCCAAATAATTTTACATTGACAAGAGAGACTGCGAGAGGAGCATAAACATGGTTAAACAAAAATGAATTTCACCAATTGACATAAAAATTATAATTTCAGTCCCTCTCCAAGCCTACCCAGGCCATTCGAAGAAAAGACCCAACAAATAACACTTCACCTTTATACAAATAAGTGACATTTGAACATGAATATTTGTGATTTCATGAAAAACGTAGGCGGGCGATGCCAGTTTTATTCAGATCACCATCGTTTAGTTTTACCATCTTTGACCTTCCACAACATGAGCTGTCACGTCTACTCCCGCTCCTTCTCTCTGGCACTCGATGTTGCCAGTTTATTCATTATTACGCACACCTGCCACCATCGTTACGCGTACCTGCGCCTCATGAGACTCACCTGGACTCCATCCCCTTCCTGATTACCTCCCCTATATCTGTCACTCCCTTTGGTTCTTTCCCCCAGGTGTTATTGATTATGTTTCTGTGTTTTATGTCTGTACGGTACTCGTGTTTCTTGTTTTGCTCCATTTATTATTAAATTCACTCCCTGTACTTGCTTCCCGACTACTAGCGTACTCGTTACATGAGCTCCATACAGGCAGCAGCATCTTCTGCAGAGTCATGGCCACCCACTGGAAGGGAGCGGAACAATACCATACACACAGTTACTATTAACCTACAGCGCACACACACAAAATCTGAAAACCTTGGATTAGGAATGATTCTCACATGTTTAGGACTTTTGCCTACTACAAAACACAAAATATGATCAATTCTCAGATTGTCTCGACTGCTTTTACTAGTGTTCTAAGAACACATTTAACTGTAAGCAGTAAATGGACAGAGTTGGGATTGTGAAACACTTCATTAAAAGATTCATGCAACATCTTTCCCTGCTTACACCATGATCAGTTTGACTGTTTAAAAATGTAATGACACACAGGTGATGGGTATTATTCCCATTACCAGAGACTTGTTTGTTTGACCCTCCACTCTCCTGGATGATCCTCGTCGGGTAGTCTGCTGTCAGGTTGTGGAGCGTCGTTTTATTTATGAGGCTGAGATTAGGCCTTGTCCTGGACTAAAAAAAATATGCTCAAAGACAATTCTCATTGGCAGTTGAAATGTTTTTATTTCAATATTAATCTATACTGTATCGAGAGAAAAAAAAGCAACTGGTATCGACAGACTTTCCATATCGGTGCGCATTCAGTAATAAATAGTTACTATTAATAACTAATGCAGCTGAACTTACCTTAAGTGCACAGAGGTCAGTTTCTAAGCGTTGGCCAATCAGTATAGTCTCTGCACTGACAAAGCTCAGAAGAGTCTCCTGAACATCTCGTATGGACGAGCTTGTTCCTTTCACATTAACTTCACTGATGCCTGAAAACCTGAGCAGGAGAGAGTATTAGTGACTGCGATGCCATCTTTGTTTAAAATGCTGGATAAAATAAAGCAGTCTGTCGAGATTCTATATTCATTCTGGAGTGTTATGTGGCCCTTTCTGGTGTTGTAGTCAATGACTTCATTATCAGCTTTCACAAAAGGTGTCATAGGTTACCTGCAAACTGGAGTTGACAAAGGTCACTCTAGCCAGCTCCAGACCATGAGTGGTATAGCACTGAAGGAAGAAAGACTACATCTATTAGTCATACAGTAAACAAAATAACTTTACCAGATCACTAGTATGGCAGTGTGGACATTGATGTTCAAAACACACTGACCTAACTTTAACTGGCATGTCATGCAAAAGGTTGCCTATGATTTCCATAATCAGACTGTTGAATCTCACCATTTCACAGTCGACTGAGAACACCTCCAGGCAGCCCTTATCAGAGGCAGGTCCAGGAAGGGTACTGACAGAGCCATCCAGGCTAACTGTGTCATGGACATGCAGCTGAGGGGGAGACGTATGTGGGGGATACTAAAATGTTTCATGACGTCTTTGAACGGTCTTATGGAAAATATATGCTATGCCCTGTTCGTCTTCTTCGTACCTTTAAAACGTGGCATCCAGGGCATCCAATGACACCCTCACAGCAGCTATAGCGTGTTTCCACTCCACCTGGAACTGTACAGTAGTAACACGTTACTCAAACAGGATTCCATTTCTAAATTCAGAAATGTGGAAGATACCATAACGTCCTCTCACCCTTCTTTTCACCTCCTTTCCGTTGTGGTAGTCACACTCCTCCGTGCGAGTGTGCTTTCCCACTTGGTTCACAGAGTAAGTGGCCCCACACCGACAGAAAACCCTCTTTAAAGCTTCTTTACCCAGAAACAAAAACACACAAGTTGCCAATTTGGGAGTAAAACAGGACTAGCCCTGAATACAAATACATCATAAAGTGGAAGTATGCCCTATTCTGGCATGATGGGGAATGATGAACAGAGCATGAAGAACAGGCCCATGTTGACTACAATACCCAAAGTGGGCCAGTCCAAGGGAAATGAATCATACCACAGCCTATAGGATATATTGCCTATACCAAGCATGTAAAAGGCATGCTTATGACTAAATATGTCACATTTCAAGAGGTATATTTTTACATTTGGTCGGCCCTTCGCAATATATAACTGAACAATACTTTGCTTCATACTGTACTCATGGTCAGTGAATATCACTGAAGCCATTTCAGTCCACCTCTACATCTTTAAGTTTGCACTCACCTCAGCAGGGATAAAGGCAGTGGGCTGAGGTTCTACAGGAACAGGGGAAATGGGTGAAACTGGTGGGACTGGGTACGGACTGGAGTGACTGCAGTAACTGGAGTGACTGGAGTGACTGGAGAACTAACTGAGGTGATGGACAGAGTATAGCTTCCCTCTGGGAGGATGACAGTGCAGGTTGTTGCCCACCTGGATGGTTGTTCCCACAGGTATGATGTTCACACAGGCTAGCAGGGAAAAAACACAAGCAATGACTTGGTACACACAATATCAACATGTTCCCAACTGTCCAAGTATCCTACCCAATGTGTGAGAGTGCGGGTGTACCAGCCTGGTGCGTTGATCCCTCTTCACCTTGTTGGCTTCCTCCAAGAAGATGCGGTAGCATTCCTCCATTGTATCCCTATCAGATGACTCAATACTCAAGCTCCTCAGAACTCAATAACTTGTTCATTCACTTCTTCTATGGTAGGTGGTTCAAAAGGAGCAGATTCTAATTCTATTCCATTAGTTGGCCCATATAACAGCTGCCGTTTTGTGATACCCGCGGTAGTGGCTGCTTGCTCTACAAAGTTTGTTGCCGGAACTGGACTAGGCAAGGCAAAATCATGCCCTTGAGTTTGGCCTGGTATTTTCTGAAGACATGGCACTGATGATACGCTTTGTACAAGTGACCAGAAGCTCTGTGTTGCTGTCTGCTTATCTCTCTGGGTCTCAATGGGGAGTTTATGGGGGGAGGAGATCGAGGGAGGGACTAAAACCTTGTGAGGTAGTGAAGATACATGTCCATATAAGACTTCATTGGGTTGAAGAGAGTTATTGTTCTCAACACAGTTGGAGGCAAGCTCACTTTCAAGCAATCCAGGCTCTGCCATCAGTCGACATCCGCATAACCAACTGGATCATTATGGTGACGTGTCTGTAAAGATGAAGCCTCCATTTTGGGACATTCAAGTTCTGTCTCAGTTACTTTCTGCAGTGGCCTCAGCCTCTTGGTAACAAACTATTCTCTCACTTTCACTCCTCAGGTTTTCCAAACATTTTGACAGGTCATCGAACACACTCTCAGCACTGGGTTTACCTTCAATTTCCTGACTAGCAGAAACACTAGATATGACAACACTTATAACCTCATCTTTCACACTCTCACACACTGCAGGTGGGGATATGACTTTGACTACTTTAGGACTAGGAGTGGACACAGGAAGTGGAATAGCAAGTGGAGGATCAGCCACAGCAGGAACAGAAACAGGAACAGGGTGGACTTCCGCTTTGACTTCCTGTGGAAGGTTTGTGATGGTCTTACAGGGCTTCTAAGCTCGACTCTTCTTCCTGTCGCTCTCCAGAGGTGGAATATCAATGATAAGGACCCCTTCTTCATCAGTCATCAACTAGCTTGTTTCTACTAGCTTGTGAGGGAGTGAGCTCTTGAGAAGTTTGGTTTGTTTCCCCTTACAAACATTCTCTCTCGTCCTATTCACACTTTGCCCAATTATCCCTGTACTTAAAACAATGAGTAGATCACAAAGAAGCTGAGAAGTTGGACAAGGGCTATTATTCCAAATCAGTCCTCTGTTTGGAGTTGTCAAACACGTACTTCCTCCTAGAAGGAGAATAGACTGTAGTTGACTGCCTGTGTGAAGATTTGGTGCTATTTCCATTCAAATCTTCACCTGCCGTTTCAGATTTGGGAATCGAGACTTTCTGGGACTCTATGCTTTTACTGTTAATCTTCACAGTTTGGTAAAGGGATAATCTCCTCTGCTCCTTCTCTACCTCATTCCCATTACTCTATTTCCTTGTTAATCCTCTCCAACTCCAAAAGGCAAAGGTCTTTGTTCTCATTGACCTGTGGGGCTCCATTGATGGAAGTGGAACGAGTTTTCCATACACCTGTTTATGGAGAAAAAGTCGATATAAAACAGATTTGTCATTAAGAATATTAAACGATGTAATAAAGTCCATTGCTACACGTCACATTACACTTTTTCCAAAGTGAAATAAAATGCAGCCAATTGATATTGCCTTCCATCATTCCTTACAAAGGCAGGTTTGATGCATTAATAATGCAATAAGGTTATAGGCCTACTTGAAAACAAGTAATCAGATTGCAAATTGATTAAATAAATGTACTACTGCCCATTACCATTTGAGAATGGCATGTTGGAATTAACTAATAGGCCTAGGCCTATTTTTAAAAGTATGGCAAAACCAAAGGCAAGCTGAAGAAGAGATACTTTGGGAAATTTGCATGTAAATACATTACAATAAAACTAGACTAACCTGCCACTTCTGTTACCGGTGATCCATACAGGGTGTTGTCCAACATTCCTCCCTCGACTCTGACATGCTTGTACAGACAGTAAGGCCTATCACAGAGGTCACGTCTGAAAAATGGATAGTATAATTCAGCGAAGAACCCACTGGAAGGCAACATCGGCAACTTATAATTTATCTGTATTCCCGATATGTTTGATCAAATTCATTAACGCGTGCACGCTTTCCATCAGTGGCCCACTCACAACACCATGCACCTGCAAAGCGAGAGGGATAACTGGGCGCTCAACAAGCGAGAAGTTTTTGAGTAGAGGTCAATGCGAGTGTCGAATTTGGTTAACAACATTTTTTTATGGGATATTTTATCAAAAGTTTCATAATGATTATTTGAGAAAAAAACACTTTATATTGGAGTTGTGCCTGGTCGTCATTAGTTACCACAGCCACAAAGTCATGGGATTTGCTCCATTGGTTTTGTTGGTAGACCTACATTATGCTGAAATAGCCACAATAGCCTGTTAGCTACTGTTTTAAACTGTAAGTTTAAAACTACTGTTAGTGTTCCCTGTAAACGTGTGCTGGAAGTTGCACAAAAATCTCAGAATGTTTACATTTTTGCACACAAGACCAAAAATTTGCTCAGTGCCCCAAAAGTTGTGAGGGAATATTGGCCCCTCCTATTATTAGGTTTTGAACAAACAGTGTTAAAAACTCACGGACAGCTAGAAAAAGCTCAAACCAGGTTTAGTCACTCACTTGGTCATACAGCTGCAAAGACAAAGACATGTTAACACAAGCACATATATTTCTACTCTCCTGCTAGGTTGGAGTCAATTCCTTGCACATCTAGACAGCCAATACATCTGTTAAGTCTGGAACTTCATTGGTTCCTCTCACTGGTGTAGTCATGGCCCTGCCTCATGCTAGAACCTTCGTGGGCATGGAAGTATATGTGTGTGGGATAGGACTGTTCCTTCTCACTTCATCTGACCTGACCTCGGGACGAATTCCTCACTCCTCTCTAATCCACGGCTGTCCTACCTTATCAGAGACTGAAACCAAACTGTTGCCCTTTGCCTCCCTCCTTAGGAGCCATAAGATTTCACAATACCATGTTTTGACAGAATGTAAACTTCCTGCTCTCCCCCTTCCTCACTCAATAACTTTCCATACATCTAGTTCTTCTCCACCCTCCATTTACCCCTAACATATACATTCCTTATACATGTACAGTAATGAATAAGATCTAATCTGATAACATGAATAAGTATATTTCAAGCTAGAATCCAATAATATTACACTCCGGAATCCGACATTGCTCGTCCTAATATTTCTATATTTCTTAATTCCATTATTTTACTTTTAGATTTGTGTATTGTTAGATACTACTGCACTGTTGGAGCTAGAAACACAAGCATTGCGCTACATCCGCAATAACATCTGCTAAATATGTGTTTTACGGAAGAACTCTCACCTGTCTCTGTGTTTTCCCCCATTCAGAGTCGCTGATGTCATTCTGTCCATTTAGTCAAATGTCTGGGATATGTTAAGAATTTCATGGACGTCACTTGAACTTTCTTCAAACTACAAATCTACCATTCCAGTGTTTTTCTTGCTATACTTTATTTACTTTGCCACCATGGCCTTTTTTTGCTTTTACCTGCCTTATCTCACATCATTTGCTCACATTGTATATAGTCTTATTTTTTTTTTTTTTTTTTTTTCTACTGTATTATTGACTGTATGTTGTTTACTCCATGTGTAACTCTGTGTTGTTGTATGTTGTCGAACTGCTTTGCTTTATCTTGGCCAGGTCGCAATTGTAAATGAGAACTTGTTCTCAACTTGCCTACCTGGTTAAATAAAGGTGAAATAAATAAAAATAAATAAAAAACAGAGATGGTTGGAATTGACTCCAGAGTCTGCTCGTTATTCATCATGACACTGAGTAGCCTGTCTAGCAGCATTCAGACTGGGTACTTACTGATAATACGGTTCTAAAGGTATCCATTTGGCTTAATGAAACCAGGATATGGGTTGTGAAACAACCTGTCAGGATACAAGTTTCCTTCATGTACAGCCTGAAAGGGTTTGGATTCTTATCCTTAGCCTTTAGTTCTTCAGTAAATATTTTCTTAACTCTATTTCTTGAACTGCCTTGTTGGTTAAGGGCCTGTAAGTAAGCATTGTATTCTGCGCATGTGACAAATACAATTTGATTTGATTTGATTTTAGTTAGAAGAAATGAAATGTCTTCATACTAGCAATCAGTTTACGATGACGTGAAATGCAACCAAGAATTGTGTATCTTATTGTTTTGTTTACTCAGCCTCAGATGCCAAAGTCATGGACCACCCTGGACTGGGTTGTTGTGGGCTCACACATCACAGCTGAACTGAGAACAGCCATCCAAAGCAAGCTGGGCCTCACTGGTGTCAGGCACCTTCAAGCCAAATCAACAAACCACACTTTTGCCAGAGAGTGTCAGAGAAATCATGGGTAGCCTAAGTGGTTTAGATAAAGTACCAGGTTTAGATATACGTTTTATTTCTAACTTGACTCAATTTAATTTATCCAACTCACTACATGAAGTATTTGTATTTATTATAGATCCCCATTAGGGCTCCAGCAAAATGAAGGCAGTTATACATTTTGAAAAACATTACAGTACATTCACAACAGATTTCACAACATATTACGTGTGTAGAGTAGAGATTATTGATGCTCAATGTAACCCATAGCAGTTATCACCTCTGTAGCTGTTGTCAAGCCATTCAGGTCTTTACCTTCACCCATCATGGCCCATTTCAGGAGGTAGTTTTGTTTAGTTGGATAGGAACAAGTACAAACACATTGAACAGACAATTGTCCTATGCATTGTCCTATAGTGTTTCCTAACTCACGCTCATTTTCAACACCTATCCCTAGTTGGACTTTAATGGAAACAAAAGGAAAGAAATAAGTGCATAATCAATGTTTAAAATAATAATAATCACATAAAATAACACATCTGTACATTATCATAATTATATCACAAAGCAGATGTCAGTCAACAATTAGACGCACAAAGCAAATCTCATACATCCAGTATATACCCCTAATATTTACAACTTGGATGTACAGCGCTCTTCTTGGGAGCACTTCATACAGTTCATACATGATTGCAATGTTGGAGCTGTAGCAACCAGTTGTTGCTGTTTCTTTTGAATGTATTGACATGTTCCAGCAGTTTATGTTCTTCTGATAACGTGTTCCATGCATGTGTCTCCTCCGTAAGAGGACTGACCTGTAGAAGTTTTATATAGAGGGACATTGCCGTTTCCCTCTGGTGCACCCCCTGGTGGACACTCCGGGCCACTGCAGCTAAAAGCTCAGTACATTGTACTTTTTCAGGATGTAACAGTGATGGTACCGTACAATGGCTACCCAGACTATTTGCATTGTGTGCCCCCCCCCCCAACCCACCCAACCCCTCTTTTTACGCTGCTGCTACTCTCTGTTTATCATATATACATAGTCACTTTAACTATACATTCATGTATATACTACCTCAATTGGGTCGACCAACCAGTGCTTCCGCACATTGGCTAACTGGGCTATCTGCATCGTGTCCCGCCACCCACCACCCGCCAACCCCTCTTTTACACTACTCCTACTCTCTGTTCATCATATATGCATAGTCACTTTAACCATATCTACATGTACATACTACCTCAATCAGCCTGACGAACCAGTGTCTGTATGTAGCCTCACTACTGTATATAGCCTCGCTACTGTATATAGTCAGTCTTTTTACTGTTGTTTTATTTCTTTACTTACCTATTGTTCACCTAATACCTTTTTTGCACTATTGGTTAGAGCCTGTCAGTAAGCATTTCACTGTCTACACCTGTTGTATTCACGTGACAAATAAACTTAGATTTTATTTGAAATAGTCCAGGTGGCCATTTGATTAATTGTTCAGTAGTCTTACGGGTTGTGGGTAGAAGCTGTTAAGGAGCCTTTTGGTCCTAGACTTGGCGCTCTGGTACCGCTTGCCATGCGGTAGCAGAGAGAACAGTCTATGACTTGGGTGATTGGAGTCTTCGACAATTTTTTGGTCTTTCCTCTGACACTGCCTAGTATATAGGTCCTGGATGGCAGGAAGCTTGGCCCCAGTGATGTGCTGAGCCGTAAGCACTACCCTCTGTAATGCCTTGCGGTCAGATTCCGAGCCATTGCCATACCAGGCGGTGATGCAACCGGTCAGGATGCTCTCATGGTGCAGCAGTAGAACCTTTTGAGGATCTGTGGACCCATGCTAAATCTTTTCAGTCTCCTGAGGAGTAAAAGGTGTTGACGTGCCCTCTTCACAATGGTCTTGGTGTGTTTGGATCATGATAGTTCATTGGTGACATGGCAGTGTGGTGCCAGGGCAAGGAACTTGAAACTCTCGACCCGCTCCACTACAGCCCTGTCAATGTTAATGGGGGCCTGTTCGGCCCGCCTTTTCCTGTAGTCCACGATCAGCTCCTTTGTCTTGCTCACATTGAAGGAGAGGTTGTTGTCTCTGACCTCCTCCCTATAGGCTGTCTCATCATTGTCGGTAATCATGCCTACCACTGTTGTGTCGTCAGCAAACTTAATGTTGGTGTTGGAATTGTGTTTGGCCACACAGTCGTGGATGAACAGGGAGTACAGGAGGGGACTAAGCATGCACCTGGGGGGCCCCAGTATTGAGGATCAGCGTGGCAGATGGGTTGTTGCCTACCCTTACCACCTGGGGGCAGCCCATCAGGAAGTCCAGGATCCAGTTGCAGAGGGAGGTGTTTAGTCCCAGGGTCCTTAGCTTAGTGATGCGCTTTGTGGGCACTATGGTGTTGAACGCTGAGCTGTAGTCAATGAACAGCATTCTCACATAGAGTGGGTCTAGGGTATCCAGGATGATGCTGTTGATGTGAGCCATGACCAGCCTTTCAAAGCACTTCATGGCTACCGACGTGAGTGCTACGGGATGTTAATCATTTAGGCATGTTACCTTATCTTCCTTTGGCACAGGGACTATGGTGGTCTGCTTGAAACATGTAGGCATTACAGACTCGGTCAGGGAGAGTTTGAAAATGTCAGTGAAGACACTTGCCAGTTGGTCCACGCATGCTTTGAGCACACATCCTGGTAATCCATCAGGCCTCACGGCTTTGTGAATGCTGACCTGTTTAAAGGTCTTGCTCACATCGGCTACCGAGAGCATTATCACACAGTCGTCCGAAACAGCTGGTGCTCTCATGCATGCTCTAGTGATGCTTGCCTTGAAGCGAGCATAAAAGGCATTTAGCTCGTCTGGTAGGCTCGTGTCACTGGGCAGCTCACGGCTGGGTTTCCCTTTGTAGTCCGTAATGTTGCACAAGCCCTGCAACATCCATCAAGTGTCAGAGCCGGTGTAGTAGGATTCAATCTTAATCCTTTATTGACGCTTTGCCTGTTTGACAAGGTACAGAACGGCAGGCAGGCTCAGGGCAGGCAGAATGGTCAAAACCGGAACTAGAAAAAGACAGGGGCAAGGGGAAAAACGCTGGTAGGCTTGACGAACAAAACGAACTGGCAACAGACAAACAGAGAACACAGGTATAAATACACTGGGAAAATGGGGAAGATGGGCGACACCTGGATGGGGGTGGAGACAAGCACAAAGACAGGTGAAACAGATCAGGGTGTGACAGGTGCAGGGTATTGGGCTGGGCAGTCTTGACGGTGTTCATTGCCCTGTCCATAGTAAAATATTTGGACCCAGTGTGGATCGATCTTTGCATAGCGGGGTATGGGCTTGCTTGTAAACAAAGCAGTCTCCATTGGAACAGTTAATTCATTGGTTCTTGTATAGAATCATGCATTTCATCACTTTCCCCACAGTTTTGCAGCCTGCTTTAGTTAGAAACTAATTCAGGCAGTTCTTTGGTTGTCTTAGGTCTCTCTTTATGCAGTGTTGTGGTGTTTCTCTTGTCGTGATGTGTGTTTTGTACTATATTTTTATTTTATTTTTTATTCTTAATCCCAGCCCACGTCCATGCAGGAGGCCTTTTGCCTTCTGGTAGGCCGTCATTGTAAATAAGAATTTGTTCTTAACTGACTTGCCTAGTTAAATAAATAAAGGTAACTTGGACTGAGTTCTGATTGGCCATGCATGACTTCAACCTGAAACAGTTGTTTTCCTTGAACACTGCATGCTTTCCACAGACAGATATTCCTCTAATTGGAGTTTTGCCCTTGCGTCCTTTTATGTAGATGGATACGCCAGAGTGCTCTAACTCTCTGTACTGACCTAAGGTGGCTTGGGTGGATTTCCTGGATGAGGCTATGGTAGAGCTCTTCTTCTTTCAGAGGGTTAGCTATGGCATCCTCCCTTGTAAGGATTTCTCTCTCCAAAATGAAGATAGGAAGAACAGTTTCCTTTGACGTGTTGCGCCCGGCAAATGTACTCCGGCCTCCTTTTCTAAACCATTTTCCTTGATGCTGCTTGATGTGTCAGCCTCCATGTACTCGGCCATGTTGACTGGTTCTGATGTCCCTATATTATGTCAAAAATCACAACAAATGCTTCTATCATCACAAAAATACTTATCCAACATTGTCGGGAGTAACGTAGTGAATATAATTCCCACTGTATAAACATTGGATGGTTGATTTTGTACTATATATTCACTTGGCCACCAGACTGCTAAGGGATTTCAGGCCCTGGGATTGATTAGTGTGCAGGACTTGCAGCTCTTCCCATTGGTTGACCTGGTGAGGGAGTTCGGAGCCTCCAACGCTCTTCGTCTCCAGGTTCTAGCCTTGGGCATAGACGACACTCCAGTCACCCGACTGAAAATGACAACTGATAAATGGAATAACCTTGTGATTTAAACCGTTTTCAGCTAACACTGTTAGCACTAACACAGTGCACATATTGATATGTCTTTCTGTCTTTTGTCTACGTACATATCTTCATAATATCCCAGTCTATTAGCGATGAAGACTCCGTTCATGAAAAATAAGAAGCAAATCATTTTGGACATGCGTTTTTCTGGATTATTTTGTTGTTATTCTGTCTCTCACTGTTGAAATAAACCTACCATTAAAATTATAGACTGATCATTTCTTTGTCAGTGGGCAAACGTACAAAAGCAGCAAGGGATCAAATACTTTTTTCCCTCACTGTAGGTGCAACAACAGCTGAGCCGTGAAGTGGTAGGCCACACAAGCTCACAAAACGGGACCGCCGAGGGCTGAAGCGTGTAAAAATCATCTGTCCTCGGTTCCAACACTCAGTTCCAAACTGCCTCTGGAAGCAACGTTGGCACAATAACTTTTCGTCAGGAGATTGATGGGTTTCCATGTCCGAGCAGCCACTCACAAGCCTAAGATCACCATGCGCAATGCCACGCATCGGCTGGAGTGATGTAAAGCTTGCCGCCATTGGACTCTGGAGCAGTGGAAATGCGTTCTTCCCCTCTCTCTGCCCTCGGACACTAGATAAGGGTTCAGAGGTCAGGGGTGGTCTCTGTGTCCACACAGCGGTCAGGGTGATTGCAGTGGACAATCAGAGGGATGGCCATTACTGGCCCATTGAGAGGGAACAAGGGCTTTACTAGACTAGGGGATCCAGGATGGACCAGTACAAACACACAGGGAGCAGCTGTACTCTTGACTTACTGGATCGGCACTTTCTGTTACATTAGTAAAAATGGTTGCATGGTGTCAATGGAATCCTCTTTTAATGATAAGAGGATGGTACTTAATTACTTTTGATAAATTCAAACAGAGTATTTTTTTTATTAATTTACAAATAATTTATTAAATAAATAGTTCCTATAAATAACATATTAACAACATAATATTAACCAACATTATACAAAAAGCATATTAATCACAATTTCCTTGAGAAAAGATGGTAAAATAAAAATCTTTGGCTACATGACATGACAATTGTACAAAAAGAGCAAGATTAATATATACTTGAATGGACAGACAACAAAAACTATTCATGTTATCTGTTCATACAATACAGTCCTACAATTGAAACATATTTCAAAGATAATTGTCAGTTGTGTTATCCTACAGCTCATTCCCTGTCGTCCAAATAAATAATCAATCAATACTGTACGTAGTCAATACATATAAGATCAATGTGTCACTCAATGAATGTGGTCATATTGCAGGATTTGAAACGTGTTCTCTGGAGTGACGAATCACGCTTCACCATCTGGCAGTCGGACGGACAAATCTGTGTTTGGTGGATGGCAGGAGAACGTTACCTGCCCGAATGTATAGTGCCAACTGTAAAGTTTGGTGGAGGAGGAATAAGGGTCTGGGGCTGTTTTTCCTGGTTCCGGCTAGGCCACTTAGTTCCAGTGAAGAGAAATCTTAATGCTACAATGACATTCTAGACAATTCTGTACTTCCAAATTTGTGGCAACAGTTTGGGGAAGGCCCTTTCCTGTTTCAGCATGAAAATGACCCTGTGCACAAAGCGAGGTCCATACAGAAATGGTTTGTCGAGATCAGCGTGGAAGAATTTGACTGGCCTGCACAGAGCCCTGACCTCCACCCAATCAAACACCTTTGGGATGAATTGGAACGCCGACTGCGAGCCAGGCCTCATCGCCCAACATCAGTGCCCGACCTCACTAATGCTCTTGTGGCTGAATGGAAGCAAGTCCCCACAGAAATGCTCCAACATCTAGTGGAAATCCGTCCCAGAAGAGTGGAGGCTGTTATAGCAGCACAGAGGGGACCAACTCCATATTAATGCCCATGAGTTTGGAATGAGATGTTCGACGAACAGGTGTCCACTGACTTTTGATATGTAGTCTAGACCTGGTATAAAAATGATGTACAAACAGTGGGTGACACAATACAAGTTACCCCCACATGCCTCCCCACATGTTGACCTCAAGATGATGTCCTAATGCATAAGAAAGGGAAACACTCAGTTTAGAGTATTAGCCAACTTGTTGAGATTCCAGAAGAATAAGAGGGAGAAATGACTTTTAGGGGGTTTACAAAGCTCCCAGTTTGCTGAGTTCCACTAAAATCCACATAAGCACACATTATTTGTAGACAGGGCCGCAATCCAGTTATTAAAGAGCTTTTTCCCCCTGAGAAATACCAGAAAACACAAGGTCTGTGAACACCGCACTCTGTGGTTCTTTTTTTAGCTGGAAACTCCTCCCTTATAGCATGTGAGAGGGGGAAAGGTTCAGGCAATAGCTATGTGTTTGCCAAGGACTGGTTGAGCTCCCTGAATGGAAGTTGGCAGTACCTCTGGCTAAATCGGTAAGATTGAATTTATTTATCGTTTTTTCTCCAATCTTGGTAGAGTGAAGTTCATGCATTTTGTAGCAGCATCATTGAGTGGCATATTGGTTTACTCATCTCCAGGCATTTCATCGGGCATTGTATTGTCTGTCACACTGTATTGTTGGGGGCATTATAGTTGGCCTACATTTTCTGAAAGGGCATTTTGAGACGTTCCTTATGTGCATAATGGCCATTTATCTTCAAGAGAATCTGCATACAGATTCATTTGTTCTATGGATAATTTACACATTCTCTGCATACAAAATAAATATTGTCCAATGTCTTAAATATTTCGGGCATCACAGACACATGCCATTGAAAGAATTTCATCAGGCCTACTTTTTCTCATCTTTCAATAAAGACAACAGACAACTGAGCAGAAATATCATATTGATAATCCACACTGGAAATGAGTCAGCATTTCATATTGGCATCTCATTCCTTTTTCAGTGCCTATGGAATCTGAGTCGTGTGACAGGCCATTTCCAAGTAGGAAGCAGATTGGATATAAAACATTTTAAATTAACAATAAGGTTGTGCTTTTAGACTGTTCCCAACACAATAATGGATCAATTGATGTCCATGACGGTAATGATGTAAAACTGTCAACATTTGATATTTTCTTCCACTTGATCTTCATCCACATACTACAAGATGCTTTGTCATGCTATTACTCAAATAAAGAGTTACCAGTGTAACTGAATAAGTTACAGGACCCCAAGGTCGTTTTGCACTCTTTGTATTCTGCCTCTGTACTATTTGAGAGTGTACTGTATGAAAGACAATGAATAGAAGCCACAGTTTAGAGTTTTCCTGCAGCTCACACAGGACAGCCACTTGACCGCTCATGTGAAAGCTGGGTCGAGTCATGTGCTAGCTCTGCTCTGATCAGCTTTTAATGACTCGAAGTTGTGACGGCCTACTAAGCCAATGTGATCATGAACCCACTGACTGGGAATTTCAGCTATGTGTTAGGCCAATGTTTGCCTATTTGTTCAATCCTTTTAGGGCACTTTGTAGTATATTGACTATAATAGCCTACAGTACTTTGGTTTCATATTTTAGGGCAGGTTTGGCACGAGGCTGCACAATGACGACTGATTGGGATTATGACTACCTGATCAAGCTCTTGTCGTTAGGGGACTCTGGAGTGGGGAAGACCACTTTCCTCTACAGGTACACCGACAACAAGTTCAACAGCAAGTTCACCACCACAGTGGGAATAGACTTCAGGGAAAAGAGAGTGGTGAGTCGTGATGCTTTACTTGTGTGCAGCCCATGACATTCCTTTCAAACATATCATTCATGTTCAGTCATCCTTGCTCCACACCAACTTCCAATGATAATGTGGTTATACAAATCCAAATGTTGAATATTGGATTGTTTTTTGGATGGAATAGTAGGGGATCAACTCACAATTAAAGTAGAACATTTGTTAAAAACATATTCCAGAGCGAAAGAGCATGCCTTTGGTCCCAGCTCTTGAGATGACGCTTAATCTACAACTTTCTTGTGTCTTCAGACGTATTTGGGGACAGGCTCTAATGGAACGACAGAGAAGACTTTTAAAGTGCACCTACAGCTCTGGGACACAGCAGGGCAGGAGAGGTAGGCCACAACAAGCTGACAGTACATGTGATATAGGAACTGTCCTGCTCTGCAAGTCTGTCACATTTCACGGTATTTGCCGTTTTTCTAGGAGTATACTGTATTTAGAAATTCAAAGGCAATTTTGTATCATTATTAGATGAGCATTTTCAATGGTATAATCCACATCCATAACGTTACCAGTGTTCGAACATTGTTGTAATTGTATAAATTCCAGGTTCAGAAGTCTCACTACAGCCTTCTTCAGAGACGCAATGGGCTTCCTTCTTATGTTTGATCTGACCAATCAGCAGAGTTTTCTGAATGTCAGGAACTGGATGAGTATGTCTCAGCACACGTATCTGCCAAAGCACTTAGATCAATGTCAGCCTATAGTCAGTTTGAATCATCCATTTAGTAGTAGAGCCTGTAAGTACAATACCACATTGATAGTGTATTTTACGTTGAATTTGGCATTATAGTAAATTATCTCAATCTAGCAGGGTAGGTTACTGTTTGTGATTCAAATACTAACTTACATATCCATCAATAACTGGAATTTGATTACCTCTTGTTGTGATTGTTCAGGTCAGCTACAGGCAAATGCCTATTGTGACAGTCCAGACATAGTCTTAGTTGGCACCAAAGCAGACCTCAAAGACCTGAGAGATGTACAAGGAAAACAAGCCAGGGACCTGGCGGACAGATATTGGTAAGTGAGATGGATACCTGCTTGCTCAGGACAAAGTTCTGCTATCTCCGCAAAATTTGATCTAACCATTGGCACAGCTCTCTTCTCCAGTGAACCGCCATGAACTGAGGGTGTTTGAGTTCATACTTTTAGCACAACTCTGAAGCATTCGTACCGATCTAGTGCGAATGCTCCAAACAGAAGTAGTACTATTGTACTACTTCTGTTAATTCACCAGGAGGTTGAGTCAGTTAGCTACTACCATCCACTCTATGGAGCCTCTTCAGCATCTTTAAAGGCCCAGTGCAATCAAAAATGTGATTTCCTGTGTTTGATATATATTTCCACACTGAGGTTAGAATAATACTGTGAAATTGTGAAAATTATTATAATGGCCTTTTAGTGTAAAAGCTGTTTGAAAACACTGGCTGAAATTTCAGCCTGTTTAGGTGGGATGGAGATTTGGCCTGCCTTTTAATTCACCAGGTGGTAAATGAGTTATTAGACCAATAAGAAAGAGAGTTCCAAACCTCTCTGCCAATAACGGCTAGTGAAATATCCCCCCCTCCCCACTCAGACAACTCCCAGACAGTCTGAGAAATTCCTCTTTGCTAAGAAGATATTTTTGCTTATTTCTGACCAATTAAATTGAAAACAATCACAGTAAGGTACTTAATTGTTACCCAGAATTGATTTGATATTAAGATACAAACGGCTGCATTAGACCTTTAAAGTAAAAATGACCTCATTAGAAATAAACCACAATTCAACTGAACGTTGTGACCTTTATCCATTCATTAATAATCACTATAATCAGTATAGTGTTCAGGTTAATAAGTCCCTCCCTTTCTCCCTAGTGTCCCCTATTTTGAGACGAGTAGTGCCACAGGGGATGAGGTAGACCAGGCAGTGACCACTCTGCTGAACCTGGTGATGAGGCGCATGGAGCAGAGCACAGAGGGGCCTGTGTCAGAGGCTGCCAATGGGAGCGCAGTCATTAACAAAGTGGCTGAAACCTCCACCAGCAGGAAGTGTGCCTGTTAGGGTGTCAGCCACATTTCATGGACATGTGGTTGGCTGCATTCAGAATGAAGGACCATCCATTCAAATGTGTAACTATTGCATCATAGGAGTTTTATTATATTGGAAAGTTCAATTATCCCATACAGTATTTTAAGGATGTGTATTATCCTCTTATGCAATAATGTGTGTTTATTTTTGGATTGATAACTGCTGCACTGGCTAATTATTCCCAACCTGGTCAGTATTATTTTCAGTCTGTACTTGTGCTGTATGTTAATGACCCGAAACAAGCAATATAACACACAATCCAGTTTTATAACATTGTAAAATGATTCAAAAGTAAATGAAAGCAGCATGTGTAGATCTCAAGCCAATATTTGTAATATGACTAGGCTTTGTGTGATTCTAAATTGATAAATACTAATCAAAAGTGTTTGAAGAAGAGTGAAATGTAAAAAGTATGTATTTTTTTTATTTGACACATTGAGGCATCGATGGAAGGAAAATGCAGGCACGTACATTTATAATTGACAATATATAATCCAAAACTGATTATGCAACAACTCATTCACAGTCATGGTTACATATCTTATATAGGAATGAGAAAATGTATTATTGTTTTACACAAACATAGATAGCAAAGTGCATGACAGGATCCATGGGTTCTACTGTATACGACAAGGAGCACATTTGGTACTAAGCTTGACTATTACTGGAACAAAATTGTCATGCACATTTAAGAAAGTATAGAAAATGTTTAGAGGTCATAATTACTGACAGAAAAAAAATATTAAATAGGTTTTAATACAAAGTCTTAAGAATAAATGCTGTCATTTTAAACACAATTAATGTTAGTTTTACCAATAATTGCCTTTTGACATGAAAATGGCTGGCTGCTTTGATGACTTATCAGTTTGTTCTTATCAAATAAATACATGCGAGCACAAACTTGGGGTGATTTGCAATCCGGGATTCTGTTAGTACCATTCCTTTTGAACACAAACGCGTCTGCACACACATTACTACGCACACATTGGACATTTTGCTCTAAGGACATGTGGGGGAGAATACATTCTCTTCATTTATGTGAGTAGTACTGTAGTTTTCTTTGGAGATGATCAGTACATGGAAGCATTTAAAGGAGGACATTCATAGAGGCATTATAATTCGACAACAGAACCCATTAGACAAGACATAAAAGGCAAATATACCACACAACTACCCAAGTGTTTTCTATGTCAGGAAATCATTTGACAACACATCAAATAAAAAACATAAATTGAATGAAATATATTGTTGTACATTGGTTGCCATACTTAAGCCAACATTTTAAATCACATCACATTCAGATAAATGAGTATCTCTTGTTTAATGGGCTTTCTTTGGTGTATTTACTTTTAAGAAATAAACATGAGTGAAAATATAAATCTAATTTCATCTAATATCGAATCTACACGACCAGGGTATGGACTAAGAGTAAACTACTACCTAACAAACTAATGGCACATTCATATCATATATTTGTGTCATAATAATGATGACAGACAGTACTATGATGGGAAAACAAACCGGTCTGTTCTAAAAGACTTCTGTGAGCATGACACCCATGGTCGATGTAATACTGAGTAACTTGTCTTTTAAAAGTACCAATGATCTGGTTCATGAGCATAGTAAATCTGAACTCATAAGCAAAATATGTTTTAAGGTAAATTCCTAAGATTTTCTACCGCTGCTCATAAAGGCAATCCCATATCTTGTGCATGCCATGTACACTATGACACAACCCTCTGTCTAATAAATACAGCCAACTTGTGGTGTTTTTCACCAACCTCACCTCCTACCCAATGTGAGCATGTGCTGTGAATCATCATGTGGCTATCATACGGTACCGTTTGAGCAAAGTCAATGTACAGACGTCAATGGTTAAATCCTTAAAGCTACAGTACCAATCCATACCCAATCCTCTAACATAGTGGAGCTTGATACAGTATATGTTTCATGTAACATTTTGTTGAGGAGAGTAAATATAATCTTGAGATATAAAAATAAAGTTACATTAGTTCTTTAATTGTCAGAAAGGTAAAACAAAGAATTTTGGTCCCAGTGGTTTGATAGGAATTTCTGCCTTAAAACAGCATTCATACAAAGTTTCTGGTGATATTTAAATTAGAATATCAGCACAAATAATTTGTTAGTTTCTTACATGCAGTGTCATTCAATAGTGTATCATGCTCTTTGTACAAGATGCTACAATTATTCAACAAAACTTAATTTCTCTGGTTTATGTCTCAAAAGTCAACGTAATGTATACACTGAGTGTACAAAACATTATGAATACCTTCTCTTTCCATGACAGACTGGACAGGTGAATTCAGGTGAAAGCTATGATCCTTTATGGATTTCACTTGTTAAATCTACTTCAATCAGATCAGTGTAGATGAAGGGGAGGAGACAGGTTAAAGAAGGATTTGTAAGCCTTGAGACAATTGAGACAATATTAGGAAAGTGTTCTTAAAGTTTCGTACACACAGTGAATGTGGTGGGAAGCAAAACGTTTCCCTGTGTTGATACATGGGTCATAACATGAGTTATGTGTTCAGCGTTTGACTAAAACCAAAAATGCTGTTACGGTAAGCATCCCACAATGTAAAGACTGGTTGGTGAAATTCCTTTTACCTTCAGCACCATGGTGTTCAATGGTATTTCCAAATTAGATAGAGTTGAAGTCGTATGAAACTAAAACAGAATTCTGACACTTTTTCTGAATGTTTTGTTCAATTACTCAAGAACAATTCTTAATCGGGATGATAACAACAATAGATATACTTTAAAGTGTTCTGTAACTAAGCTCAGTCTATGGCTTGGTGTTGGAATGTAGATTACTCATTCGCTAATTTGAATATTACCAGAGCTATCACCAGAATCTCAGTAAAATAGTGGGACTATGGCTATCGCCACAGTATCTTTATCTATATAGGGCAGCAATTATATACATTAAGGGGCATTGTAAACAAATCTCACTGCTACAGTAGTTAGCAGTGCAGTGTGCTGGCTGGGCCCGTTGTCTGTCTGCTGGCACCTGTGGTACTTCACTGTATGCTAAAAAAGGGAGGGGAAATAGACAGTGTGTCTGTTCGCACCTCAATGGGAGCATTTGAATCTGATAAAAAAAACAAAAACATTCCTTCTCTTAACTCCTTCCCTGAGACTAAGCAGTGATATCAAAAGAACAATCAAATCCCTTTGAAATAAGGCTATAGCCTAGTAATAATTATGCCCCCCCACCTTACCCCTACATTCTGGAAAAAACTTTTGTTTGGAAATAGTGATTCTTTTTCATAAAATGTATGTGTTTTATTGATCTATTTATCCACACAATTATGATAGCAATGCAAATAAATTGATGTGAAATATTGTATGATAAGTACTATGATAGTGTGACATAATATATTCAGCATAACATACATCATAACGACATCATCAACCAGTAATCCACCTTTGAAATACTGTGCCATGTTCCTCGCAACCTAAAGTGTGAATTACATACCCTATGAAGAAGCTGAAAGGCAAGATGCAGTGGTGGTATGATGGTGTGTTTCTGGAGTGAAAGAGTAATACGTCTTACTACTAAATCATGCATTGTCTGCTTCGAGTCGCAAAATATATTATGTGAGCGCAAGGTCAGCTGCTGTGTTTGGAGCTCCACCAAATTAATTTCTTGACGCCCTGTCACCCAGACTGGAATGTCTAAGAACAGTGTGAAAGGCTCAGCTTGGTCACACCTTCTCCATGCATCTTGTAAAGCAGCTTAAACTCACTGGGCAGCTGGTGGGTCTCCTGCCACTTGGTGGTGAACTTGGTTCCTTTCTTGTCATAGTAGTGGTAGGGCAGCTCCTTGCCTGTGTTGGGATCCCAGCCGAAGGGCCAGAAGCCATACAGATGGATCTCCTCACACATGGCCGATGCCAGAGTGTACATGAGGATACCAGTGCTGAGTCGCTTCGGGGACAGGTTCTTGGTCTTCCAATATCTACGGGAAAAAAGTAAACACTTTTTTGGACAATGAAGTGTTCGAATGATGGCAAAAAAAGACAGTCAAAAATAAATCATAAGGAATAAGGTTTTGAAGTGTCTGTCCTATATCTAAGAGATTTACGAAAGCTTAGGAAATAGTTTAGCTTTTTTGGCACAAAACTACCTCCATACTTCCATTCGTGTTACCTTCAGACAAGTCCCGTGACACTTGTGTGGGTCATAGAGCAAAAAAGAAAGTCCCCCCTTTCCATAGTGGGGTCCTATTAGTTTTGTAAGCCAAACTGTTTGGATGCTACAGACGTTTTCATGAAAAGATCGATTTTCGGTATGTCTCATGGGCTGACAAACACAGCTGTAGCTCGGCCACTTTCCGGATATGTCTAGCTTAAACTGACGGATTTTGATCGAGTTTTTGATTATGTTACTTAGATTCGTTTTTTTGGTTGTATTAGACAGAACCCACGGTGGGTTATTTTGACCCAGCCAGTTGGGTTGCGTGAATAACCCAACATGTTGGGTTGTTAGGATTACCCAAACATGGGTTAATTTAACCATCAGTTGGGTTTTATTCACTTTCATGCTAGGTTGACCCAGCAGCAGGTCTTTTTTAATGTAATCCTTATTCTTTTCAGGAGGTATGGCTTATTAAGGGTGTGGCTTTCAGATAGTTATTTTTGGTCACCCATGAGAGTACATGTCATGCCTGTTCATTTGTTCTGTTCTATTGTATCACATGTTAAGATTGTACACTGAATTTTTAAATATTCCTTAAATATTTTTGGATATTAACATTATTAATTACATATTGTAATAAAGTGGTAGCTATCCCAACACTGGAACTTGCATAGGTTCTTCAAGATGGAACCCGCAGTAGTGGGAAACAGCGCCACTGGCCACCGCACCACCAATGTTTTTTTATTTCTTTAGAGCGGAGGAGCGTTGCACAGCATGATAAAAAAAAACATTTGGAGTACATATTGTGCTCTTCTATCTCGCATCCAATAAAAAAACGTATTTGCTGTTGTAATATCACAAACGGATGTGGCTGTTTCACCATTAAGGACTCCTGCTTTAAAGGTCCAATGCAGACATTTTATCTCAATATCAAATCATTTCTAGGTGTCAGTTAAGTACCTTACTGTGATTGTTTTCAATAAAAAATAAAATACAAATAAAAGCTTCCTAGCAAAGACTCTAGCAAGAATTGTGCTAGGACTGTCTGGGAGTGGTCTGGGTTGGGGGGGTAAAACACAAAACTAGCTGTTATTGGCAGAAAGGTTTGTAACTCTCTTTCTTATTGGTCTATTAACTAATTTACTGCCTGGTGGTGTGACCAGGCAGGCCAAAACTCCATCCCACCAGGCGGTCTTTGCAAAGTGCTCTTACACAAAAAGGAAATTATCATATTTTTCAACATTTTCACAGTATTATTCCTAACTCATAGTGTGGAAATATATATAAAATACTGGAAAATCACATTTTTCATTGCACTGGGACTTTAAGGAACACAAAACCTCTGTAAGCCTTCTGTAAGCCTCATAGAAGCTTCAAAACTGCCAGTGTTCAACCTTAACATGCGGTAACAATACAACAGAACAGATTAACAGGAATGGCAATTACTTTCACAGGTGGCCAAAAATAACTATCTGAAAGCCACGCCCCTACTAAGCCACGCCTGCAGTATATTTCAATAACCCAGCATTAAAACCCAACCTTGCTCTTTTAAAAGAAAACAATCTAAGTGACCCAATGCCTACAACCTAGCAGTTGGGTCATTTTTTGTGTGTACAGTTTGTAGTAACAATGGTGTCTGAAAGTGAGAACAAAACCAACAATGACAGTTCTGATTCCCAGAACTCTGGCACAATAAACTCAGTCTCTCCATACTCACTTGTTGACATCCTGCATGATGTTTCCCGGCCAGGCCAGCTCGATTTTCAGCTGCCCCTTGTGCTCAACAAAGAAGTCCACCAGGGTCCGTGTGACGGTGGCCGAGGTGTGGAGGAAAAATGCAGGGATCCACAAAATGGCCCCCTCCAGCTTCTTCAGGTTGAGGAAGAAGTTGTTGCGGTCCTGGATGGTCAAAAGGTTGTTGTAGTACCTCTCCAGGATGCTGGGGTTAAAGGTGGTGAGGTTGGTCTTCCGGCCCACATCCTTGTAGTAGGAGTCGGTAGGGGCGAAGTTGCAGCGGAAGATAAAGTCGGAACTATCGATCTCTGGCCCACAATGACTACCAGTCAGGATCCCACTGTTACCCACCACGGCACACACATTGTAGTGCTTGTTCTGGATGGGCGAAGCATCAGGAAGCAGTGACTTCAGGTTGTTGCTTATAGAGAAGACATACTTGTGACTGGAGTAGTCAAAGTGCATCAGCTGGCCGACGCGCACACCATTCTTGGTGAGGGAGAAGTTGTTGGCCACATCAATGTAATGGAAGATCTCTTTCCTGAAAAGTTGTAAACAGATCAAAATATCAGCTCACAGCTGTTGTTTCAACAAAATGCAATGTTATGTAGCCAACTGCAAACGACAAATAAACTGAAATGTTCTACTAAACACATAAACAGTATTCTGTTTAAACCGAACACTCCATTAAAAACAATAGAAAATGTTTCTACAGATTATGACAGATAACCCACATAATAATAATAATACCTTTGCTGATAAAAAGCTGTCCTATTGAATTTCCATTTGGAGGGTTTCCCTTGCAGCTCATCATTCAGAGCATTGGTTAATGGGATGAAGGATGGGTCCAGGAAATTCATGGCAAACTGTGACCTGAGAAGAAAAGGGTTTTTCCTTATTAAAGATGCTATTCATATTGTCAGAATTATTGTCAGCATATTGTCAGCATGTCCAAGCCCACTCATAGCATGCATTTATGTGTGGGCTTGTAACAGTATAGACACAATAACAGCTAGCAGCACCTTGGACAGTTCTCTTGATTGAAATTGGGCTACTGATGGAGCAACGATATTTTGTGAAATATGTATATATACATACATATATATTATATATATAACAAATTGGCCAAAAACCTACTGTCAATGATTCTACAGTTGAAATCTCATTAAAAATGTAATGTAAGGCTAATTGACGCTGGGGTTTGCATTAGATTAGGCTACTCCCGTTTGCAGAGGAATTATTATTTATTGTGATTATTTATTCAGGCCCCGATTCCTCTAATACAGTTGGCCATACAATGCCATAGCCTACATAACAATGTAGACATAATCAATCACAAAGATTACGTTGGGAAAAAAAATGTAACGCGTGCGCCTTGTCAGAGTGAAATAAATCACATATTATCGGACCATTTCAGGATTTTTACATGCGTCATATCAAAAGAAAAAATGATGAGCTTCCAGATCTTGGTTTTAGCCTACTCACCGAAATCCTGCGTGGAACATTATCCGTGGTCCTCCCATGTTGTCATTTTTTGTGGAAGAGAAGATGCTGTCCTTTCTAATGGACACATAACTTATTAAGGATAAAATGAGAAGAGCAACCATCAATATGACCAGACCCAGTGCGTTTGCGATGCGGACCATCTTGGAGCGTTTTCATTCCTTGAAGAACAGCGATGGAAATGTGCCAGCCTTCATCACCTCGATTCTAGATGTTGATTTTGGCTATACATATTGGTTTTATGATACAAAATAAACATGCTTTCCAATGTAAAATGGACGGCAAATATGCAATGTGGTTGAAATGGTAGTTAGCGATTTGTCTTCGTGCACTCACATCATCCCTGCTGCCTTGCCTTGCCTTCGCACTGAACTACAAATTCTCTCCAGGCAGCCAGATTAATACCATTAGGACGATGCATCTGAAATTCACGTCAATGTATCAATCCAGCAAAATTCTCACCGGTCTCGGCTACGCAACCTCTCCCCATTAAATCATTTCACATATTCCGGTGCAAATGGGGAAGTGTTTGTTGAGCCCAGATGAAAATACGACTAAAAGTGTCATGACTGTATTACACCTCCGTGGTTTAGAGATGGGAGCAATAAACTTAGTGTGTTATGCATACCATCGAATATTACTTGCTGACTGTACAAAATATTGTATCACATAATATTTTGCAAATGTGGAAGCCTGATCCGCATCTGAATAAGGGATGTCCCTACGAATATTAAAGTACATCTCATTAACAGTAGCATATCAGTTTAAAGGTCCAATGCAGCCGTTTTTTTTCACGATAACAAATCATTTCTGGGTAAAAATTAAGTACTTTACTGTGATTGTTTTCAATTGAAATGGTCAAAAAGAAACAAAAATAGCTTCTCAGCTGTTATTGGAAGAGAGGTTTGGAACTCAGTTCTTATTGGTCTTTAACTAACTTACTGCAGGCAGGCCAAAACTCCATGCACCAAAACAGGCTGACATTTTCAAACAGCTCTTACACTGAAAGGGCATTATCATGTTCACAGTATTATTCCAACCTCATGGTGTGGAAAAAGTATTCAGACCCCTTGACTTTTTCCAAATTCTATTACGATACAGCCTTATTGTAAAATTGATTTAAAAACAATTGTCCTCATCAATCTACACACAATACCCCATAACGACAAAGCAAAAACAGGTTTTAGTATTTTTTGCAAATATATACAAAATTAAAAACAGAAATACCTTATTTACGTAAGTATTCTGACCCTTTGCTATGAATTTCGAAATTGAGCTCAGGTGCATCCTCTTTCCATTGATCATCCTTGAGATGTTACTACAACTTGATTGGAGTCCACCGGTGGTAAATTCAATTGATTGGACATGATTTGGAAAGGCACACACCTGTCTATATAAGGTCCCACAGTTGACAGTGCATGTCAGAATGAATAAGGGGGAAATTCAATTTAATCAATTTTAGAATAAGGCTGTAACGTAACAAAATGTGGAAAAAGTCAAGGGGTCTGAATACTTTCCGAATGCACTGTATAAAGTACAGGAAAATCATTGACTGCACTGGGCCTTAACAATAATAGGGAATACACAACAGGGTTTAAAAATTGTAATTCTTTTATTTGCAGGGTTCTTTTTTCCAAGCAAACATGGTTTGTTTATAACAACATGTTGATATACAGTAACATAAAATGGCTTATTCACAAAGAATGATAAAACATTCACTTTTTTTAATAATTTCTTATACAAGTTATGTAAATGTATAAGTCATTTACATATAAATATTTTGCACGTGTACTGAATCAACATCATTCTCTAACAGAATCCCATTGACATACTTCCATACAAGTCCCCATTAATAGAATACAGTATCATCCTGCGTATAATCACAAACACATTACAATAACATGGTGAACTGGCAACTACTACAATAATACTATTCTATAAAACCGGTAAAACTTGCACAATGTACCGATGTTGGGCATTTCCCATTGATTGAACAGTTAGTGTGCGGGACGGACATCCTAGGAAGAAAATAATTTCGCCCTTGTGCTTAAAGGGATAGTACACCCAAATGACATAGCGTATTGGTTTCCTTACCCTGTCTATGGACAAGGTATGACAGCAATCCATGCTTTGGTTTAGCATCCCTAGCACTGTTTCCACATGCTAAAGTTTTATCATTTGTGGAACAAATCTAACATTGTATTTTTCATGCAAAATGTTCAAAACATCTAGAAGTGACTTTGTTGAACTTCATAATCAATTTGAGATACTTTTGCATGATTTGGAGATGCGTGAAAACTGCTAATACCGATGACTTGAATGGGATTTGTGCCACAAATGCTAAAATGCTACAATGTGGAACAGTGCCAGGGATACTAAACCAAAGCATAGATTGCTGTCATACCTTGTGAATAGACTGCTTATTACATGGGTAAGCAAACTAATGTGTCATTTTGTAATTCTGGTGAACTATCCCTTTAATGACAACTGGAATGTGTCAAGTTTTGACATAGAGTGACACCAGGAACATATTTAAAAAGGCATTTTAAGATCTTATTGCCAGTCAGCTGCCAAGATATTGCAATTTAAATTCCACTAAGATCTTATCTAAAATCATAACAAAAGTTTAAAAACTGCACATGGATTAACACAGGCACTTGGTAGGGCCTGTTGTTCAGTATTTCCAGAATACATACGTACGTAGCAGAGGTGGTTTGTTGAATACGCTCCCATGATCAGTAAACTTACTTTGGACCGGAAGATTTGTTAGCTTCCACACCTAGGCTTTAGCTCAGAGGTCTAACAAGTCACGCAGGGAACTTGAGTTAGATACCCATCTGTCACACATACTGTATAGTAATTAACATAAATGTTTTTACAAACGACAAGGAAAGTTACATTTAGGGAAAAGTTACAGTTAGCACCCTGGTTATACATACAATCTCTATCGAGAATTTAAGCTGATCAAAAAGAGAGGAGTATCATTTTCTGCCCTGGTTGCAAAACTCCGAGGGGAAGAAGGCTCCCTCTGCATCACTGCCAGGAGAGCCGCACAGGCTGTCCTCTTCACAGCTCATATCCTCACAGGAATCCTCACTAAATATATGCAGGGGAGAACAGATGTAATCATTAATATCTTCAGATTAGTGAGTTAACTTTTCTTTCTTCCCTGAAACATCATAGCAATGTAGAAGTGATGTGGTGCATTACGTTGCAGTTCAATTTAATAATTAGCCTTTATGTTAACACACAGTAGCTCTAATGTAATCAAATGTTATTCTATTATTAAACAGTGAAGTGCATTAAAAGGGGCTGTTTGTTTACCTCTCACTTTCACCCCAGCTGCCCTCTGGAATAGTCGGCAGTTCAGGGACACTGAAGTGATTCGCGTGCAGATTTTGGGCGGTTCGTCTGGACACGATCCACACCAGTTTTTTGTTGTCTGGTTTGTTACATTCACTTGAGCTGTACTCAGTCATGCATTTGGCCACGAGTCCCCTCCAGTAGAGTAACTCACTGTCAACAATCTGTGAAGGGAACAGGAAACATTTGAGAGGCTGGCGGAAGACATAAATATAATAAATAAATATTAATAAATAGAGTAGTCATCCAAGCCAGAAGGTGCTAGTTTCCATGTAGCATGTTGTCAGATGAATTCACTTGTTCAGTGCCAGGGTAAAATATAATGTCAGTGTCAGCCTTAGTGGGTCTTTGTAGTATAACAATATAATAAATGTCATTGGTCACAACACCATCATATCAAACTGAGGGCTCTGTAAGTAAACTGTATAATACCTTTAGGTGTCTTTTGAGTTCTTGGACAATTTCCAACATGGCAAGAGACTGGAGGGCATCAAATTCCTGAGTAATGACAGACAGTGCCAGCACCGATGGCTGAAGAAAAAAAATGAAAAAACGTATCAGTCCTACAACTCAAAGTTAACATTCTTGTCATTTAAAAGTGTATTGGGAATAATTCTTACTTTTGCTTTAGAGAAAATAAGCTGGCATAAGCAGGCTTTTAGCTGGGCTTCCAGTCTCCCAATGCTTGGGATCTCCCCCCTTAAAATAAAGGGAACTCTCATGTGATCCTCATGTCAACTGATCATTAGGATATCAACTTTACAGCATCTAGCCATTGGAAAAATACTGATGATATAACGCGAAAAGTGATCAATTGAGAAACAAAGTGCTCACCTTTCTGATGTAAGTGATACAATGACAGCATGGTATAAGTGTAAAAAGGTTAAGGCTGTGACGGCTTTGAGCTCCAAGTTGAGTTTTCCAGAGATGATCTTCTCCATTCGGCTGAGGTCAGAAACAGTGAACTTGCTTTGGCTGATGCGGATGAGTTCATGGGTGGGTGAGATGTTGCACTCGTCCTCAACCATTTTGGCAGCAATATGGAGACAGGAGACTCCAATGCAGGGCAGGTGCTTAGGTTGGACCTGTGAACATACCATTATAGTGATACACTAGTCAGCATTAGTGGGCTACTTCTGCAGAGTTCTATTAAAATAAAAAACTAAATAAAAGGCATGCAAATGTACATAACGTAAACAACAACAGAGGTATCAAACAATAATTTAAAAAAATGCATACAATATGCCAATTATGTAGAATATTCAGTATGACCACATCACAAAACAAATATACATTTATATTTTAGTCATTTAAATATCTTTAAAATACACACCTTCATAATGGCTAAGAACCTGTCCAGTAGATTGACAGCTAGGACAAATGTCTGGGTGCTGAAACCAAAGAAACTGGTCAGGCTCCACAGGTCTTCAACTTTGGCATTTCTGCATTTTGCAGAGACTCCATTGTGATTCTGAAAATGAATGTTAAATACCACATCAAAACACTACTGAAAGGTAAGTACAGTATATAGAACTGGGTCACTGGGATAGCAATACCTACCTCTGCTGCAGACTCCATTATATTGAGGCCAGTTTCCCTTGGTAAAAAGTCTGCTTCTTGAGCAATGTATGACTTTAGCTCTTTGACAAGCCAACATGTTTCATTGTCAAGGTCTTGAAGAGCCTGCATCCTGAAAAAACATTTGTTTTATGTGATTAGATCCAAAACAAATAAACTGTAACATTTCCCTCAGAGAAAGGGGGACTGTTTTACCCCACCCACAGGGTGTCAAAATGTCAAACCCCACCCATAATCATAGCTAGCTAGATTGCTAATTGTGAAAATGCCATCATCTGAAAAGGTTCAGTTATCTGATTTAAGTGCACAATTTCACACATCTCTGAGCTCACATGCTCGATATTGTACCGTTGAGAACACAATCAGAACTCTATTTCACGTTTTATATTTGATCCAGCTCATTTCAGTCAGGAAATCATCCGTTGCTGGGATTTTTAAGTATTTTTCCCTTTTCACTTGCCCTGCGCCATGAAGCTGTCAGCGGTAGGTCAGATTTATGCTGCAGAAGAGCTCGCCAGTTTGTAGTCCTAAAAAACGGAAATTAAACCTCTGGTTCGTTCAGCCATTCCAATGGGGGAAATTAATGGGGAAAGACTGGGTTTTTGGGATAAACGCCAAAAATAAGGTCTGAGGTTAACACAGGCTTAGAAGATCTTATACGTTTTGTTCTATGAGATAATATCAGTCAGTTAACATGACCTTTATGAATTATGAAGCCTTATTTTGATTACATAAATGCTTCAAAATTCACAAAAAGTGACATTAGCTGATGAAGATGATCATATAGAACAAAACGTATAAGATCTCCGAAACCTGTGTTTACCACAGACCTTATTTTGGGCTTTTGTCCAAAAACCCTATTAAATTTTCACATAGGCTTTAGCCAACGAGCGATGGAGCAGTTAACTCTGATGCATGCTTCCCAGTCAAAATAGTTTTTCCGACTGTTCAAGCACACACATTTTTTTCTTGAGGCAATAGTGTGCAACTGCAACTGTCTACCGGTCGGCCCCGCCTCCGGCTAGCACAGCGGGCAAGAGGCTTGGGCAACACCGTGTGCTAGCTAACTTGCTAGTTAGCGACACCGAGGGCGAAAGACGCCTTCTGGCCGTGCGTACTAGCTAGCTACCATTGTCGGCCGCGCCTCTTCTGTGGGTTTTATAGGCGGTTGGAATCCAACGTCATAGTGCATTACTGCCACCTACTGTGTCCCTACCCCTCCCCGTCTATGTACAGGAGATGCAGGAATGTCCCGAATTGCGGAATGCAGTTGCACCCTTCTCACATCCTGTAGCCGAAGCCTACACACCTTCGTCTGTGATTGGTCAACAGTACTACTCCTAGTAGGTGTGAGAACATGAAGAATTCGTTGTCATTCAACGAGAGACGGCTAGTTTTCATGCACCAAACATCTTAGCTAGATGTAAAATTGCGCGAGTAAGACCTCTTCGGCAAAAACTTCCAAATTAATGATAGATTTCTTGATTTATCTTAGATTAATTCTTACTATTTTGAGGATGTGTTTCTCGCTATGTTGTTGCTACGGTGGTTCAAGAGGAACAAAGAGTAATATTGCTGCTTTTTCAAATTTTTAAAGTGAAGGTCTTTAGGAATTATGCGAGACGGTTGCTGTTAACTAAAATGACACAACGATTAGGTTCCAGTTGAACAACGTTTAATTCATCGTATTTCCACAGTACATAGTTGCCATTGCACTTTGGCCAGGTCCATCTCCAGTGAGACTCTTGCGCAGGCGTACTAAAAACAGAGTGATAGCACCGTAACAACAGAGTGATAGCCCCGTAACAACAGCGTGATAGCACCGTAACAACAGCGTGATAGCACCGTAACAACAGATAGCACCGTAACAACAGAGTGATAGCACCGTAACAACAGAGTGATAGCACCATAATAACAGAGTGATAGCACCGTAATGACAGAAATATTGGGATACCTAAAACATGAACTTAACAGTTGCTTCCCCTAGCCGAGTTCTGACAGGAGCAAACGGAACCTGTGTATGCGCACGCCTTAAGCCTCTGTTAGTGCCTACAAAAAGATGCCATTACGATTGCTCTCAATGTTCTCCATTTAACTAGCTAACAGTAATAAAATCACTTCCAACTTCACTGCTGTTTACAATTATCTTTATTTAGGAACAGTGCTACAGTGGTGAGAGTATTTGAGATTGAGAAAAAGATTTAAAGGAATTTTGCCAGGTCACATTGATATCCTTGGTTAGCTTGCTAGCTAGCTTAGACACAATAGGGCTAGGTAACGTTTGCTAGGTAACCGCTTGTTCAGAGTACATATATTATTATTTATATTTCCAGAGTACATTTATTAGAAAGGGTCTAGCTATATGGTAATATTTGATCAGAAATACAATAGCTATATTATTTTCATGTTGTAGTTAGCCACGTTTTGGTGGTTAGCTAATGTTAGTTGGCTAGCTGACTGCAGGCAGCACCAATGGCTGTCTAGCTAGCTAGCTTTCTAGAGCTAACTAGCTAGCTTGGTAGTTTACTTATTAGGAAACAAATATTTCTGCCAGATAAGTTGATTAGCTAGCTAACAATGATATACATGTGTTGTGCCATCCAACAATTTCTTATCAACTCAAAAATGTAGCTAGCTAGCTAGTATTCACTGTTTAAAATGGCAGCATCATCAAGTTGATAGGGAATTCACTGACTGGCTATAGCTGACTAACTAACAACTATATCATATCTCATTATCTGCATATGAGTGATCATTATTGACAAACGTTTATTCCCCACATATTCTCACATCAGTATCATTTTTCTTCATTTCTGATCCATAAAAGGACTCAAATCCAAGCAGCCTAAACTCAACTCCTCAATTTACAATGGAGTTGAGCAGTGTCTAGGGTGGGTGGACTGGAGCGCCAATGTCACATAAAATGTCATTAAAAAAGTTAAAAACCGACTAATTTCAGCAACCAAAGAATAGCACACAATTACACAGAACAATCTTGTGTGTAATTGTGGGCTATTCTTTGGGTGCTGAAATCAGTAGCTAGTTTTAAAAAATGTGAAGTCGCTGCTCAACTCTTGTAAACTGGAGTTAATCAGCTAACAAACAAAAGCCAAATCTGTAACTTGTGTTGCTTGCAGTATTGTTGTTTTTATTTTGACCTGAAATGATGTCCTCAAATGATGTTATGGACAGAAATGACATATTCACCAAAATGTAGAAATAACAGCCAAATGTAGTGATAGACAAAATTGCTGTTGAGGCTTATTTAATGAAGCCTAAATTAACATTATGTTTTATGGTTTACATGGAGACCTTTGCCTGTCATCTTTAACATTATTTCTTAAAAAGTATCCACCAAAATCTTATTGATAGTAGAATGGATGGATTTAAAAGCAAGCAGTTTAGTCTCATAGGCGGGGCACAATTGGCCCAGCGTCGTCTGGGTTTGGCCGGGGTAGGCTGTCATTGTAAATAAGAATTTGCTCTTAAGTGACTTGCCTAGTTAAATAAAGGTTAAATAAAAAACATCGAATTATTACTATATTATTTAGCTTGCTGCTAACGTTAGCTGAAAAAAACGGTCGTATATAGGTCACGTATCAAGCTCATATTGTGACATTATTTTTGACGCAATTAATTAACGTCAATAATCTTTAATGAAAAACGATCCCATGTATCTCAAAATTACATGCTAAGAGTATACAGTATACCATCTGCAAAGCAAAAAGTGTCAACAAGCTAGGCTAGCTAATGTGAGCTAAGTTAGCTAACAAGACAGAGCAATTTCGTACCTTGCCAAACGCTTGGAACAAGACGAATTTGTGCACATATCAAATCAGTATTCACATTTCCATTTCGATTATGTTAGCTACAACGTAAATTAACACTATGTTTCCTAAATGGTCATCTAATGTAATGTTGGTGTTGATAATGTCCGTCTTGAACTCAATACAAACAACAACGCTTGAACCACAGATAGAACAATGAGAGATATTTCGACGAATGTATAAATGTGAAGCTTCCGCTTGGCGTTTCCAATCACTACCAAATATGATGGTGAGAGGAAGCCCAGTGGCCGGCAGTGGGAGAAGATGGACCGAGATAGATTTTGTCCGACATTCTGCACATTTTTTCATCGATGAAACATTTGATCTCGAAAAGGTTTTCTGTCCTTAAAACTATAATATGTTATGAGCAGAGTGGACTAAGTGTTGTAGACGTTAACCATTGCCAAATAAAAATTACATCGCGTTGTTTAAGAGTGTAAAGGCGAATTTAGGTATTGCACACGCGCACTGCACGGAGTAGGCGTTCCCAAACGAAACATGCAAATGATTTCTACAACGCGCCAATAGGATTTCGCTAGCTCGGGCTTGGCTCTGCCCACCTCCTTGCTTGTTCTGCCCAGTATGACTCATTTGTCCCCATTGGAAACAACAGGCTGTGGTCTATCTTGGGTTAGTTATAAAATCTTCGCGTGTCTCGTAAACTGTGAGAACTACAACAGGTTCTACTACCCTTTAATATTTTGTATTTAACAGTAAAGTAAATATCTTTCTGTTAGTTCTTGAGATAGTATCTATAAAGTCATGAACATGTTTCAGGAACAAGTTTGTGGCGTTAGCTAGCTAACGTTACCGTTTCTAAAATCCACCAACTTTGAAGAAAGCACGAAATCAACGGTTTCCATGGCGAGCGATTAAGCTTCCCTAACGTCATAGTAGTTACTTGTAGCTTGCAGGCGTTTGTTAATTTGCACATGCTATCCCACACGACTAGATAGCTAACCAACTGATAATGTCATCTGTATCTCAACATTCCATACCTAAAGATAGTGATTTATCTATCCATAAATCGTCTGAATTGTTTGATGATGGATTATTGCACGAGATTCCAACAACAACAAGTAAGTCAATTAACCTGACTAGCTAGCTATAACGTCGTTAGCTAGCAACGTTTATTTGTCATAGTACTGATCCCTGGCGCCATCAGCAGTGGCAGCACTGAGCCACCCCCTTTGGCTATCTAATTAAGATAACTATCCCTACCTTACAGGTACAAATGACACCAGTACTGTCCCTAAAAGGTACAAGAATCTGGATGAGTTTAGGTAATTTTTCCACTTGTAAGTTTCTCTAGCTAGATAACACGTTACCAGTCTGCCTTTTGCACCATGAACCATCATCCATTTGGAAGCGAATTTGTTAGGTTGGCTTTCTTTACAGTGAGGAGCTCAACAGACGAACCAAGGAGACCCAAATGCTGCAAGAAGAAGTGGAACATGCAACTGAAATTACCATGGAGAAAATGGGACGCACATTTCCCAGCAGCTCACCCTCACAAATAAATTACTTTCCCATTTTTATGGGTGAGTATGAGGTTTTCTTGTATCATTCATAAAAATATAGCCATTGCAATGCGTACACGCTAGCTAGTACTAGCTCTATACAGTAACATCAAAATATGACACTAACCTATTTTGAATTCTGATACTACCTGTAGTACTTTGCTGTGACACGTTTTACCTATTGCCCCCCCCCTTTTTGTATATATATTTTTTCAATTATTATTATTATTTTATTTTTTTACAGATGGTTCATCGGAGGAGAACTCAGAAGTGCTGTCACCGTACCGACCGTCTTTGATCCAGCCTCTTACATATGACCGGGATGGCCTGGATCTGGAGGTGGTCAGAAGTGGCGTAACCTTCCCTGGGAAAGATGTTTTAGAAAATGTAATAGAGGACTACTCTCAGCAGGTGTCGGAGCTCCAAAAGCAGATGAGTGAGGTTAGTCTGAGATGGAGGACTATTTATTTTCCTTTCCTGCTGAGAGTTGTTGATATAATCTGGTTGAAGGAGGCCTCCTGAACTAAATTATTCGCATCAAAAGCCATGCAATTCTGTGCCACAGAGTTGCCATTGATTGCAGCACATTTGCTAATACTTTTTCAGATGTTTGCTTTTCATGAACAGCAGAAGTTCAAATTGCGTCAGTCCATCATCAAGCTGCAGACAAAGTTGCACGAGGTCCAGATTGAGAAAGATGCCCTGACTGATCTAAGGTAATTCATGCTAAAACCCTTGCAATGTAGGCCATTTGTACTGTATACCTTTGGACAGATCTCAGCTCATTTTAACTGTAAAAGTAAGGAAGTAAAGGATATAAGTTGCGCCAATGTTAATTGTTTTGTCCCTCAGAATGAAAGAGAGCAGAAAACAGGCAGATGTAATGGGGAAAATGCATGCAATAATCAGAGTGCTGCAAATCAATAAACAGACAGGGGACCAGAGGCTACTGGAGGCTGAGGAGGAAGCAAAGTCACAAAGCAGGAAAGCAGAGTCAATGGAGCATACACTACAGGAGGTTCACTCCACACTGTTGGCCTATGAGAAACGGTGTAGAAACTATTTGTACACCAGCCATGATGCACTGGGAGTTGCGGTGGAGAAAGTATTACAGGACTTGGAGCATGAGAATCACAATCTGAGAGAGAGATTCCTGCTGGTAATACAGTCTTATGTTTTATGCCACTCTAAACACTTTTGTCAAAGGTTTGACATGTTGTTCTTGATATTGTATCTTTCTATTCCAAACTCATTGTGCCAGGTGGAAGAGCAGATGGAGACTCAAGAACAGAAATGCCAAGATAAAGCAGAGATACGGTTGAAGGAGCAAAGGGAAAGGTACTTTTTCATGAACTTTTGACAATTCTTGCCTCAGCCACTTGGGTTACCTGGGATTAGTCATTCATTCACTTCTCTGATTTTTAAAAACTGTAAGTATGTTTACGACATAAGTTCCTTGAGGCGACATGTCAAGTTGCCTTGCTTGGCTTGCTTTGCTCTTTTCCAGACTGGAGCAGCTTATTACCAGTCATGACCAGGAGGTGGCGATATTGACTGAGAAATTGAGCAGCTCCAGAAGCAGTGCCTCCAGCTTGTGTGTCCAGGTGGAATTGTTACAGTGAGAGACGTGAATTAACTAGCAATACAATATCTACACATTTCCTGAGTTGAATTCAATTCAAAGCTCTTTCTTTCCCCCCCAAATGAATTATATCACCTATATTTTAATTTAGTTGTGAGACACCAGTCTTATCTTTCAGAAAGTGTCCAAAAACATGCATTATTTCCTTCTGACCAGAAAACAAGGTGAGAGTCAGGCTTCAGTGCACCAGTGTCAGGTCAAGGACTTGGAGTCAGCTTTCTCCATCCTGCGCTCCGATCTACTGGATGCCAAGCGGATCCATGAAGACAAGGTAATGGCTACATATCCCTATTGTGTTATAAAATTATTAGAATAATGATAGTGGCCTTGGCCTATTCAAACAGAAGTTTAGGAGGTAGACATTGTAACACAGGAGGTTGGTGGCACCTTAATTGGGGTGGATGGGCTCGTGGTAATGGCTAGAGCGGAATAAGTGGAGTGGTATCAAACACATGGTTTCTATGTGTTTGATGCCACTCCATTAGTGCCGTTTCAGTCATTATTATGAGCTGTCCTCCCCTCAGCAGCCTCCACTGCATTGTAATATTCTATGTGAAGGTTCTGAAGGTTTGGGTTGTCATGATGTTGTGTGCCAGGTGAGTGCTCTGGAGAAGCAGTTGGCTGAGGCCCAGTCTCAGGTGGAGGAGGCCCAGAGAGGGAGAGACGGATCTCTCCAGCAGGCAGAGGAGCTGGACTCTCAGCTCTGCCAGCTCACGGTAAGACAGCCCAGCCTCAGACATAAACAGGGAGGATACATCCATAGTGTGCTCCCTGCTGCTGTGGAAAAAGAACATTGCACATTTTTTTAGATTCCATAAAGCCTACATCTATCAATGTATTTGATATATAAATGGTAAAGTGGCTTTGATAAAAAAATAAAAACGTTTTGAATAAATCCAAACATATGAACACAAACAGCGATGAGTAAGAGTGGGTACTGTGTTACGTGTGGGGTCAGTCAGAGCTCCGGCAGGCCCGTGAGGAGTTGGCCCGTGAGAAGGAGGAGACCAAACAGCTGTGGGAGCGGGACACGGGCCACAGTGTGACCAGCGACGGGCTGCGCAGGGAGCTGGAGGAGCGACACCTGGGGGTGCAGCAGCTGGAGGTTCTGGTGGGATCTCTCAAAGACGACTGCCAGGCACAGATGGAGGCTCAGGTGAGAATGAAATTAAAAGCCTTGAGCTGTTTGTTTAAATGTTTTTTAAATGACTTCAAGGCATTAGTTGTCAAACACGTACTATTTTGTATCTCCTCTGCCAGTTGTTGGGCGAGAAGCATCAATGGGAGCAGCAGGAGGAGCTGGCTGTGCTGCGAGGGGAGCTGAAACTTACCACAGACCAGCTGAACAGGGCCAGGGACGAGGAGCTGAGACTGCAGGCCCTACATGGGGACCGGGACGAGGAGCTGAAGAGGGTCCAGGCGCTGCTGGAGGAGAGGGACAGGGAGCTGCAGCTGAGGCAACAGGAGGCGCAGCAGGGCCGGGCCAGGCTGGAGGAGGCCCAGGGCCGCTGCCAGGCCCTCAGGGCAGAGACTGAGGTGCTGAGGCTCAAGCTGGAGGACCGGGAGAAGATGGTGGACCTGCTGCGGCTGCAGATGGAGAGCACCACTCAGATGACGGTACAGCATGGACGTAGCATTGACTCCCTGCACGACGAGAAGAGCCGCCTCAGCAACCAGCTCAGTGAGCACAAGCTGGAGATCCAACAGCTAAGGGTTGGTTTGTTAGTTAGTTAGCTAGTTAGTTTGATCATAGTTTATTTGCATCATCCTACTTTAATTTCATGGTTGGTTGTTTCCTCCACCTCTGGGCCAGAGGTCATACAGTCTGCTAAAAGGAATCCTCAGTTAACACCAAGAATTGTTCCTTCTCTTGGATTATAATACTCCAATGTTTTCTTTTTGGGTGTGTTTTCAAAGCTATCCTATCAATAATGTTCAAACCCTGCTGTGTCCCGCCCTGTACAGACAGACTTGGAGCAGCGTGAGGAGTGTTTGGCAGTGCTGGAGAAGGAGAGGCGAGTGCAGCAGGCTGGCCTGTCCAAACAGAGCCACTGTGTCAAGGAGCTAAAGCTGGAGAAACAGAAGCTCACCGCTGAGCTAGGGATGCAACGCATGCAACTGGTCACCCTCACAGGTACACTAGCTGTCATTATAGATGGCTTTCATATGAGAATATTCCCCGTGCACAGATAAAATGACACACCCTCTCTGTCAGTTCTTTCATCAGCAGGATAGTGTTGTGGTTATCCGTCTTGAGGCTGGCTCCCTAATCAACATAAACAATTGTGTTGACGTCGTGTCCTTGATTTATCCAATTAAATGTTTTACTCCTGTGACCAAACCGTTATTTGTTAACGTTTCTCTATGAATTATGATCTTTATTAATTCTGTAATATTGAAGACCTTTCAGTGATTAGATATAACGCCCTCCATTTCTCCAGTCTTTGGGGTAATACAGGTCTTTAGTGGCAAAAGGCAAGAATAATGATGATGTTGCTTCACTGTGTTGGAAAAACACTTCAGCATGTACTGTATGTTTTTCATGTTCAACCAAGCCCTCATTGTGCTTTGTGTGTGTGTGTCCATCTGTCTGTCATCCAGAGGAGCATGAGGAGTTGAAGAGGCTCCACAGCAGTAAGAGAGAGGAGCAGGAGGGTGTGGTGGTGAGTCTCAAAGCCCAGCTGAAGACCACCCGGGCTGAGATGGACCAGGCCAGGAGGACCCTAGAGGGGGTGGACGGACACGGTCAGCGCTGCATATCTGACAAACATCACGGAGAACATTATAATATAGCAGAGAATTTTGTGTTTGTATGATTATGGGAAATATACACTGTGTTTAGGCATGAGGTTTTTAGTCGAGAGAACTGACTATTGCAACAGATGAGTAAATAGCTCTGGAAGTAATACATTTTTTAAAAATCCAACCAACATATTTCCAGACTAACCCATCTTTCCCAGTACACTACTATTTGATTTGCAATATATACATCTGTTTTACTGTGGTGTCTTACGAGGGTCTAAACCTCTCTATTTGTACCATTTTTATCGAGATTGCCCCACCAAAATAAATTGTGTACCTAAAAGTATAATCATATTTTCCATTGTTTGATCGTGGTTCTTCAGATCTCTTAACAGTACTGTTAGTAGGTCCACACAGACATTGTGACTTAATTAACAACCAATCCTGGACCTTATTCCAAAAGTGAGCCACCGAAGGACAGAACCAAAAGAGATGATCTATTGGTTCTGTTTCCTTGTGGCAGAGTCTGCACAGGGATGACTGTTCAATGCCACATATATTGAGCCTTCTTTTTATGACGAGAATTTTATATAATAGTTTTAATTAAAAAGAACGGATTGATGTGACGATTGTTGTTTTGTCTATCAGTTCATAAACCCGATGCCTTGGCATAGTTGGCAAACCTCTCGATCTTAAGTAAAAACTGATACATTTTACAATTTATACTAGTCATTTTAAGCCATGCATGGATTTTCTTTGGAGGCAGACCAACCAATTCATTCCTTTCTCTTTTGAGCAATTGCCTCTTCCATTTTTGTGGCAGAGCTGCGACGACTTTGTTGTACTTTTGTATTGGGCATACACCTTTGTTAATAGCTTGGGTGACAATTTGACTGTTTTTATTTACAATGTCATTCATAAACATGATACTTTCCTTATACATTTTTATTTTCCAAGAAAATTGGTATTTTCTCTATCAGTACATTGGCATTTTAGCCATATTGTGTGCTGTAATACTCGTTTTGCCTCATCTGGAGGATGAAATTGGATTTGTAACCAACTCTGTATCGCTTAATTTAAAAAAACAGGATACTTTTAACAGGAATCCATTGTCAATCCACCGGAAATGGTTGGTTTTAATCTGTATAACGTCCCAAAAAAAACTACTTTTGAACATGGATGTGCCTCTTAGTAGCATCCTGGAAAACAAGTTTGGATGTAAATATAATTTCAGTATAATAGAGGCTTTAATTAATTCCCCCCTCCATTGAGTAGACAGAAAGAGATGAGAGTAGATGAACCTTGATTGACTCGTCCTCTCTGCCCTGCCTCCCCTTTTCTGTCCAGGCCTGAAGGTTACCATGGGAATGCAGAACCAGATAAAAACTAAGCGAGACCAGATCCACTATCTCCAGGGCCGAATCCAACTACTGGAGGAAACCATGGACAAAATGAGCCAAGTAGGAACACCTCAAAGTCTGCTTCAGGGCTCCATTAATCCCCCTTGTCTCTCACTATTACACATGCCCTGGCTTCCATGCAGAAAATAAGGCATGTGTCCTTAATTATGTAGGGATTTTAAACAAGGGATTCTAGTGTTTACTTAAATGTATAATAATCTGCCTTTCAATATGGTCTCTCTCTTCCCAGGAAAAGTGTTACCAGAGTCTGGAGAGTAAGCGTCAGGTCCAGGAGCTGGCCTCAGTCACAGAGGAGAAGAGACAGATGGCAGCTGAGTTGGAGACCGTCCGTTCCCTGGAGAGACTGCTCAGGGAGAAAGTGGCCAAACTGGAGGCGACCCTACACAAGGTGGTGTGGCACTATCTTGTATGTAAACTCACTTTATCACACAGTATGAAGAGATATATATATATATACGCTTTGACTGACCCCCTTTTTTACACTTGCTACGTTCCTCAGATGTCTGGGAGCATTATTGACTGTCAAGACTTCATCCAGTTGCAAGAGCAGGCGTTTGTGCGGCTGAAGCTGCAGCATGCTCTGGATGTGAAGGTACAGTTCAGTAAGACGGGTGTCCATTTGCCTCTAGAGGTCTAATGCATATGATGTTTTGTTGTTTCTGTCTCTACCTTTTCTACTGTGTGCTTTTTCAAGTGCTGTGTCTTTTCAGCAGGAGCTGCGGGGTGAAAACCTGCGAGACACAGGGAATGCTCAGCGTTCTTCCCCTACAAGCCCAACAGCCCGGAATGCACTACCCTCAACCCAGCACCGCTCTAACTGCCTGCTAGAGGTAAATCAATACAGAAACCTCCTACAAAATGGCTCCAATCCTCCCAGGGCCTGGCTTTATTGCTGTTTATTCGGCTGTGGAAAACAAAGATACAAGCTCAGCACATCTGACTTCCCCAAAATTAAAAACACACCCTGATTGCATTCCTGTGGTAGCACGACAGACTCGCTCATCAACCGTTTGACTTGACTCTGGAACGGCCGGATTTAAGCCAATTTATTCAAAGCATGGAGGGATTCCAGATAGTAAACAAAAGATTTCTGTGTTGAATGTACTGTAATCCTTATTGGTATTGACCATAATGGTATTTTACACAGCACCTCTTCACCCCTCTTGCAGTTGAAGTCTCAGCGTCTGCTGAAAAGCCCCACTATGGAGCTGCGTTCTCTAGTCAAAGAGCTGCGACGTGTAATTTCTGAGAACCCCGGACCACACACCAGCATTATCAAAAGGAAGTCTGCTCCAGAGAGAGTGCACAGGACCACCCTGTAAGTCTGTCCTCATCTATTAGAGATCATGTGACCATTTAGAGGTCATGATGTTACCAGTTTTCACCCCACATTTTATAGTGTGCGCCAATCAATTTATTTCACAACCACTAGTGACATGTTACTCAAATGTTTACTAAGATTGTGTTCTATTTGGATCTCAATCAACCCATTAACTAAAATAACGTGGAGCCTCTTTCATTCAAATGTAATACAATAAAATATTTATCTTACACCAATGAAGTCACCATTTTTTTTTTTTACAAATAATGCCAAAACGACAAAGGGGACCTACAGCAGGTAAGAGCATGTATCCTTGAACCTCTGTGTCTGACTGCCTGAGCATGGCAGTTGGCAACCGGCCCCTACCCGTGTCTTGGCTTTTCTACTCCTCAGGCCACATGCATGTGCAGTGTCTGTGGCATCGTTCTAATGCATGTTTGTGTATGCAATATGTGTAGTGGTGTGCCTGACCTCCTTAGGACAACTGATCTGGATGAGCGGAATTTATACAGCACCTTCTCAAGCGAGAGTGAGTTTGTCTTTGTTGGTACGACCAACCGCTTAAACACAGTTAACAAAGCATGTGCTTAATTTCCCTTATTTCACACGTTTCGTATCACTCTTCTACTCTCCTTTATCATCCCTGTGGTCCCCTCAAACGTAATATGATTAAGGTATACACCATTTTGATCAGTTAATCTTTCCTCCACTTTAGACATTGTTTACTATTTCTACAGGCCAGGACTTCTCTTTTGCTGCAACTCTGCCTTGCTACACATCGTCACCTCGAGCCATGGCACTGGGCCGCACGTCCCCTGTACACTCACTCCTGACTACTGACCACAGCCCCACGCATCTACAACCGAGCAGGCCTCTGCCTCAGGCAGGAAGCCCTCTTGCAGACATGTGCACCTGTAAGTCCTACTGCCTTCCAGTATTATTACACCTCTGTTGTGTAACCAATGTGGGAGATGACAGGCCTTCTTTGCACCAGTTAAATGGGCTTGGAGTTCCTCTGTTACTACAGTATGTCATCATAATAATGTTTGAATTTCTGAATTCTAATCTGTTGACCTCTGAGTGAGTTACTTGTGGTTTCACTTGAAATGTTTGTCCAGTGGCCAATCCGCAGGCTGAGTTGACAGGACACACATGCAAGCACTTGCAAGGGAAACTGGACAGCCTTCAAAACATGGTGGATGACTTGCAGATGAAGAACCAAGGTTTGTTGAGCAAAGACACTGTTTTTTGAGTTCATATGAGTGTTGTGCAGTGGTCAGTGACTGACATCAGTGCTAAAGAACTGAATCTGTATTTAGTGTTGAATTAATTAGCCTAGATACCAATGTTGTCCACACTACAGTTGTGAGAATCCAGACTTCCTTGTTATGTCTGTCCTTCCCTGCCTCGTGTAGCAAACAAATCTTTAATAAAAATGTAATCAGGAAAAAGAGGATATTGGCTTGGGGGTAGGTCAATTTCATGATGTATAAATAGATGGTTTAGCTGACAACGTCACAAACGATGCACACGCTTCAATGGGGCAGAAGTCCGTGACTTGTGATTCTGGATGGCCAGATAGCTACCAACAATGACAAGAAACTGCCATGTGGGGAATCACAATTTACTTGTTTCAGGTAGTTTCATCTTATTCTTGATACCATGTCTTGTTTTGACTGATTTCATGTCATTGCTAATATGGATAAAATTCACAAGCTAGCTATTTATGAGACAATAAGTGCTCATTGTGCAAATGTATTTGTTTTTAATAAACATTGGAGACAAAATATAGTTTACATGTTGTCAACAATCTAAGTCAACCTGTCTGTTTTGCCCCATTGTTGAGCATGCATCGGTTTTGTTGCTAAACAACCAACCCGTCTAATTTGTAATAAAAAAAATGTCAATGTCAGAGAAACATGAATTCCCGATTAATCCGGAGAAATTCCATTTGCTGTTTATGTCCGAAAAACTGTATTGTCCTTCAGGTGGAATTTGATATGAAAACTCACTTTCTGTGAGAAGCTTTTCTCTTTTTTTTTTACAGACATGTCCTCTATGATAAAGGGTCAGGAGAGGAGGTTGATGTTCAAAGACAAAGGGAGGCTTTATAAAAGCAAGGCTCTGGGTGAATGTCTACATGTGGAACAAAAATAAACTTGTATTTAAATGAAGGCACTCTGAGTATTGTGAATTGTCTTTTTATTATTCATTCAAATTGCCAATGGCATGTTACTTTCAACACCACAAGATTGGCACTAAATATGATGACGGAAGGATAAACAGGCTAGCATCTCTCTTGTTATTTATAAAATATGTCATTTATTCAAGGTAACTTGAGGATGATCTGTGATGTACATGCATTGACAGACAGGCAATGTTTTCTAAACAATTTTTCACGAGTTTCCAGATTAAGATCCACTTTTCTTTTTTACCAGCATAGTATCTAATTATTGTGTACTATTGTGAAACTGACCTACATAATGCCTATTGAAACATGCCTGAAGGACCAATTTCCCTTTCCGTGTTGAAGCCGAGCCTGCTGCATCTGGCCTTGATCAATTGTCTCGCTCCTCTTCAGTGAAGGAAAAAAATAGATTTTTCAGGGGGTGCTGCAACACCCTCAAAACCCCTACGTCCTGTGTTTTATGTACGCAGTCCTCCTCACCTTCTTTATGGTCATGGCCGGTTTGTGTTCGCTGTGCTTACCAATGAGGCGACCCAGTCACAGAAAAGCTTGACTTTCTTGATGTCCTCTTGAGATGTGGAGCACAGTCGTTTGACATTGATTATCTGGTCTTCCTTGGCACTGCTCTTCTTTGCTTGCAGCTCTTTGGGCAGGAATCGTCCATCCTTTAGCAAAAAAAAGAATAGGGTTAACAACAGCACAGACTGTTGGCTATATATCATACATCACCAGTACTTATACCAGTAGATCAGGGCCGGCTCTAGCCTTTTGGGGGCCTGTCATGCCAAATAGTGTCCCCCTCTGCGGGACATTATTTGGCATGACAGGCCCTAAGTGAGATTTGGCTGAGGGGTCCCCCACCTCACAGCAAAACATTTTCATGGCCCCTCTCTTGACGGTGGAGAGGATTTTTTCCTGCAATTCTACACATGTTGATATGATATCTGAGTGAGAATGACTAACAAGTGAGAATGACTAAAGGTCAGGGCACATGCCCTGCATGTGTAACCGATGTGAAATGGCTAGTTAGTTAGCGGTGGTGCGCGCTAATAGCATTTCAATCAGTGACGTCACTCGCTCTGAGACTTGAAGTAGGGTTTCCCCTTGCGTTGCAAGGGCCGCGGCTTTTGTGGCGCGATGGGTAACGATGCTTCGTGGGGTGTCAGTTGTGTGCAAGGATCCCTGGTTCGAGCCCGGGTTGGGGTGAAGAGAGGGACGGAACCTACACTGTTACACATGTCCAGTTGATATTCGGCAATGATTACTACACATTAAGATAGATGGCAAGACTATTTTTACTCTCAATAGTAAGTTGAGATCCCAACAGTTCTTTTCGGTCAGGGACCTGTCATGCTAAATAATACCTGCCAAAGAGTGTCCCCCCACTGCATCACAATGGGATTCCCACTGTGACGCAGGGGGGACACTTTTTGGCATGACATGTCCCCATGTGGCCACGGGCTCTAAGCAAGCGCTTATGTCAGGAACCGGTCCTGCACTACAGTTTATACCCTAGTGATGAAGATTTTGCCCCAAAACAAACTTCTCTGGAAATTACATTGCGGTGACCGATGGTCCCTCTCTCACTTCCTCCTCTGACTCGGATTCCTGCATGATGGTTTCACACCGCTCAGTGCAGTCGTCCACATGCTCCTCTTTTTCTGGTGAAGTCACTGCAGAAGCTCTGTTCACACACATATCCGGGCCCAGGACACGTATAACCTGATCAAACAACTATCGGATGAAAGACAAACAGTAAGTAGTACATTCAATTGTGTTGTTACAAGTAAGCAAAACAAAGTCATGCTGTAACAACAGCGTAAGAGTTGACTACTTTTATAATTCAGCAGTGTGTGCGTGGACCATCTGATGTATATTTTAGGGTCTGATTTCTCGGACGCAGATTAAGCATTCTCTTGGACTAAAACCCTTTCGATGTGTTTGGAAAGATGCCCTTTGTCTTATTGCAAAAAGGAGGAGGCATCTTTCATCTTCAATGTCATGACATCGCTAATTAGTCTTGTTATCTACCTGCCACTCACCTCTGGGGGCATGCCATGCTCTTAATGTGGGTACAGAGCCAGAGGATGCTGTTTGAGTTTGTGCTCCACTGCAGCCACATGCTCCCTGTGTGCCTGCTGCAGAGCAGTCTGCTTAGAGAAGCACATCCTTAGTGTTTTATCAGAGAGAGACGTAGAACATCCCAACTACCGAACCATCCAATGATGGGATTTATAAATGAATTATCTGGGCTCACAAAATAACTGATCTCCAGAAATAACTTTTAGAATGCTCAAATTCTGAGCTAGCCATTCAAAAAGTATGGTCCACTGATCTAACTGAATCTGTACAACCCTTTAACTGGAAAATAATATGGCCTGCCGTAATCCGAACCATCAATTTATAACTTTTAAATTTGTTCACAGACTGTATTTAACACCAAGGAAACGTTTTAGGATGAAATTGGCCCCAACTCCAGGTAGGCACATTCCTTCATATGATGTGGAAGTACACTGCAGTTAAACGCTTCAATGCTTTGTATCTACTATGTTACTTAACGATGATAGCCCATTGAATCTCTCAATACATTTTTCCTTGTCCCTGTGGGGTAAAAGCTAAACGGCGATTACTTTCACATTGCCCACATTTGGAAGCTCCAGCGACAGTAGATTGTGGAAGGTCTTGAATTATTTGTCAATTAAACATTTTATTTATTTATTTGTAACCTTTATTTACGGCCTACCCCGGTCAAACCCTCCCCTAACCCGGACGACGCTAGGCCAACTAAGTCAATTAAACATATGACAAAATATGTCAGCCAGATATTAAAGTATGACTGTTATCACTATAACAAATGCAACCCAGTGCTGTCTTTTAACGTTAGCTAGCTAAGGTGGGAGTAGCTAAGGACTTAACCGTAAATTTAGCCCAAAGGCCGGAAGCTGGCGATATTGAGTCAGATTGTCAGTGATATTGGTAAAATGAAACGACGCCATGTCGCCATCTGCCGGCCTATGGGCTACAGTTAACTCTAATGGTCGACCGTCAACATTTGGACCAACGTTGACCATTAAGTCCTTAGGTACTCCCACAATAGCTAGCGACAATCTTTAGCTAACGTTTGTGTGAGAGATGTAACGAGCTAGCTAGCAGCACATCCACATTACCAAGGGTAGGCAGGCAGCATCGTTCTGGTCTCCATTGGTCCATTTTGAAATGTTTTATCAGTCTTTACGTGTCCTTGTTTTGTCAAATGTCCATGTATTGATTTCATAATTTCATAATTCCTTTCATAAAGTTTGTTCGTTATGTGGATACTATGGTAACGGTGGTTCTTATGCGATGTCACAAATATAAATCCAGAGACCCTTCATTTTGTTATTTAGCTATATTTACATATGTACATTGCTTATTTAGCCATATTTAAATATGGACTGTGCACTCCAATGTTGTACACCATGATTGACAATATATTAAACCTTAACACATAAAAAACAAGAACAAAATCAACACATACAGCCTTACTTATTTTGACCACTAGATTGTGGTATTTTTTTAATGTTTTATTATTATTCTGACAAAAGAGTGCTTACTTACTGGGCACAGATGTCAATTCAACATTATTCCACGTTGGTTCAATGTAATATCATTGACATTATATTGAAACAACGTTTGTACAACCACTGTGTGCCCAGTGGGAAAAGAAAGGATTGTTTAACATTGTAAATTCGGCCTGTCGTGTACTTTGAGGTCTTCCGAGTTTTCATTCCTTCTTGCACCATGTATTCCTCCTGCTGTGTCACAGGACTGAGGTCAACACTGTTGAACAACATCACAGCCTCTTGAATGACAAATCATCAGTGTCATCAGCATTCGATTCCATCAACATGGCACCATTTGTTAGGCCAGTGAAATTCCACTTCATGGATTAGTGGTCTGTGGAAGTCCCAGCCTTTAGTAAATGCCTCACAGCATTTTGACCTTGTCGACCAACTGTGAAACAGCTTAGGCCTGTTGGAGCTGTCACAGAAAGGTTATGAACTTTGTTTCCCGATGTCACGGGAAGACCAAAAAGAACATCAAGGACAACAACCACCCGAGCCACTGCCTGTTCACCCCGCTACCAACCAGAAGGTGAGGTCAGTACAGGTGCATCAAAGCTGGGACCGAGAGACTGAAAAACAGCTTCTATCTCAAGGCCATCAGAGTGTTAAATAGTCATCACTAGCGCAGAGGCTGCTGCCTACGTACAGACTTGAAATCATTGGCCACTTTAATAAATGGAACACTAGTCACTTTAATAATGTTTACATATCTTGCATTACTCATCTCATATTTATATGTATTCTATACTATCTATTGCATCTTAGCCTATGCCGCTCTGACATTGCTCATCCATATATTTATATTTATTTATTTTTATTTGATTCCTTTACTTAGATTTGTGTGTATTAGGCATTTGTTGTGGAATTGTTAGATATTACTTGTTAGATATTGCTGCACTGTCGGAACTAGAAGCACAAGCATTTTGCTACACTCGCAATAACATTTGCTAACCGTGTGTATGTGACCAATACTATTTTATTTTATTTGACATATTTTAACTTCTTTGGCAAATATGTCCTCTTGGCTCCAGGACCATCTCACAAGGAGTTGTCCCTTTGACAAGGCCTGCCCACTTTCCTTGACATGTTTAGGTTATTGTACCATCTTCCATCATACCATCATGTTACTGTCTTCTGATAAATGTGGTATGTGGTTCAGAACACTTGATAATAAATAGACCTTACCAAGACTGTACTGTATACAGTATATGAAAGGACTAGAAGAAGTATTAACGTATTCAAAATATGAAAATGAGCTTGAATGGGTTTGTTTACACCCTGAGGTTTGTAAACCGTCACTGTAAGATTTTAATGTTTTGAAGAGGTGTAAAATAAATTCGCCCTACGTTGTAATATCAAGCATTTCTAGTTGGGAAACAATTTCATCAATTGTGTCATGAATTTATATTGACTGAAATATGACACGTTTGGAAGTTGTGATCAGCTGAATGATGCCTCCAAATAGTTGCGTTGACCATGGTCCGACTCTCCCTGGAGCCTTGCCATTTGGCAGATCTATAAGAGAAGTAAATATTTGGAATCGAAAGGATCTCAGGATTATTTGTCCGATATACTCCCAAAAAACAAACACTATTTACATGTACAAACTTTGGCAATGTGACATACTTGAACGTCGAAGTCTGATTGTAAAGGTGGAGTTGTCAGTGTACTTTAACATTAATACTCCTTGCATGATGTAAACGTTCTAACTAACTTAAGTGGGTGTGTGTGGAACTATTATTCTATGGCGAATCATATTTTGTAATATATTCCATTGTATATCTTATTCCATTTGATGTTGGGTGTTGACAATCGAGTGCGCATTTCCAAAAATGTTCCAACAACTTGGGAACCAAAGCAACAGGACAACATTAGTGTTTTTTATAATCATCTGCAATCGTAGATTTCAGAAATCTGCAGAGAAGTAAAACAATAAAAAAAAGGTGCGGCACTGTCAGGCTTTTCCTCAAAATGTGTGCAATAAGATGAAGATGTAAAACATTTATGTTTTGTATTTTATTTACATTTTTATAAATCTGCAGTTAGTGAATTTTCATTTCTGTTTACACTTCAAAAAGTTGCATTGCATCCTCTTAGTCTTGTTGCAAAGTTTTCCACTCAATGTTGGGAATATGAGGACCACATCTACAGTTTAAGTGGGAAGTTTACATACACCTTAGCCAAATACATTTAAACTCAGTTTTTCACAATTCCTGACATTTAATCAGAGTAAAAATTCCCTGTCTTAGGTCAGTTAGGATCACCACTTTATTTAAAAAATGTGAAATATCAGAATAATAGTGGGTTTTGTCTGAGAAATGCTTCACTGTTGAGCAACAGGTACTGCCTCCAAAGTGCAAACCAAGCGCTATGGGCACACTTTCTTGCTTCTAGGACAGGAACTTGTGAGAAAACAATGACTGATATGTGGGGAAAAATGATACCCAGACGGGTTAGATTAGAAGAACTTATTCAAAATGATTTACCTTCTAAATAAAAGTCTCCTTGTCCTGGTATGTATGAATGGTTGCCTTATATGCACACTGGACCCTTTTAGAGTGCACAAAGGATATGTCCCTTGCACCCAAAAGTTTTTGTTCCCAATATGATCAAATAGTGTTGTATGTATGGGCTGTCAATTTTAATTTATTTAACTAGGCAAGTCAGTTAAGAACAAATTCTTATTTACAATGACGGCCTACCCCGGGCAAACCCTAATCCGGATGACGCTGGGCCAATTGTGCAACTCCCAATCACGGCCGGTTGTGATACAGCCAAGAATCAAACCAGGGTCTGTAGTTATGCCTCTAGCACTGAGATGCAGTGCCTTAGACCGCTGCGCTACTCGGGAGCCCCTCTTAGGAGCAACTACAAATAAAATCAGTTTTCGCTTCACTAACCAAACCGTTTTTTCCCCCCAGAAACAATGTTGCTGCATTACTTGCCTATTATCATTCTTCCCTGATGATTTGTTTCAGTATTTTTTGCTTCTCTTGTTTGAACAGATGCCACCCCCCTCCAGCATGGCCCGACCCCCGGGATTGTTATAGTACTTACTTATTAGTACATTGAAGTAACACGCAATTATATTCATAACACTCAAGTCAGTTCCCTTTTGTTAACAAGCAACGTCTAATGATATGATGTATAACCTTTCCTATGGATTATAATCAATGGGCATCTTTTGTCTGATTCCAGGGAATGGCATGCAAAAGGTTGTCTGAAGTAAAAGGTTGTTGCATGACTGCACTCAACAGCTCAGTCTGTAGCCTCCAATACTGTCCAAACAGCATTTTAGCAGGATTTAACCTATTGGCAAACCAAATTACAATAAAGTCATGGTGATCGTGAAAAGTCGGGTTCCTGAGTGGCGCAGCGGTCTAAGGCACTGCATCTAAGTGCTAGAGGTGTCACTACAGACCCTGGTTCAATTCCAGGCTGTATAACAACCGGCCCTGATTGGGAGTCCCACAGGACGGTGCACAATTGGCACAGGTTTGGCCGGGGTAGGCCGTCATTGTAAATAAGAATTTGTTGTTAACTGATTTGCCGAGTTAAATATATATATATATTTAAAATAGTCAATGGGAAACATATTACATTTTAGGAGCCGGTCTACTTGTGAAACTTATATTAGTTTGGTGCTGGATTTATATCTCATTGTAAAATAAGAGTGGCTGAATGTTTTGCCAACAATAATTTCAGGGCGGATATGCAAAGTGTTTGCAGGCTTTAGGGCCAACACCCAATGACTGTTCTTTATAAATATTTGCCTAATTTTCCAGGTCACGAAAATAAGAGACTTTATTGGCTGACTTATCCATTTCCCTACGCCTAACCTGTTATCTGACCACTAATTCACTCCATAGAGGTTCTGTGTAAATACATGTCCTTGAGTCAAGCAGCAGGTGTTAACTGTAAATAAGGCTGGTTGCTCACAATGTGCTCTAAAAGCACCCGTGTCTTATTACACCCAACTGTCCATCTCAAATTGGGAATGACACATAATCCCAAAGGTAATTTGAAAAATGTCCCTGAAACCACATATGGTGGCAATGAGCTTGAGCTATGACACCCTGGCATCCAGTCTCAACATGGTGTGATCCGTTTATGAAGGTTAACTTGTGAAACAAATTAACCTAAAAACGTGATAACTGTCCCCTATAGAATATTGGTTCTCTGCTATGCAAGGCCCTCCTATGCAAGGATTCCAAATTTGGGGATCGTTGTCAAACGTTTTTTGTTGCTTTGGGGAGGGTTGTGGGTTTTTTTTGGGGGGGGGGGGGGGCACAGGGGAGGGTAGTGCATTTTTTCCCTGGTTTAAATTCACTCCGCAGGTACTATATAATTGCTTCCATCCCAGCCAAATTTCCTCATCTGCTTGCTTGCCCCTCCCCTATATCAAGGTGTTTTGGTACTTTCCTTATGCACTACGCTTTTAACCAACTGTGCTATTTTGTGTGTTTTTTCACATTGTTTGTAACTTATTTTGTACATAATATTGCTGCTACTGTCTCTTATGACTGAAAAGAGCTTCTGGATATAAGAACAGCGATTACTCACCTCGAACTGGACAAAGTTTTTTTCTTTAATGAGTCCGACGCGAAGGATATAAAAACCGATGCTGGCACTAAGGCTGCACTCAACGAGCTGTATAAGGCCATAAGCAAGCAAGAAAATGCTCATCCAGAAGTGGCGCCCCTAGTGGCCGGGGACTTTAATGCAGGCAAACTTAAATCCGTTTTACCTCATTTCTACCAGCATGTCACATGTGCAACCAGAGGGAAAAAAACATGAGACCTCCTTTACTCCACACACAGAGACACATAAAAAGCTCTCCCTCGCCCTCCATTTAGCAAATCTGACCATAATTATATTCTCCTGATTCCTGCTTACAAGAAAAAACTAAAGCAGGAAGTACCAGTGACTCGCTCAATACGGAAGTGGTCAGTCAAAGCGGATGCTATGCTACAGGACTGTTTTGCTAGCACAGATTGGAATATGTTCCAATCACCGGCTACATCAGTAAGTGCATCGAAGACGTCGTCCCTACAGTGACTGTACATACATATGCCAACCAGAAGCCATGGATTACAGGCAACATCCGCACCGAGCTAAAGGCTAGAGCTGCCGCTTTCAAAGAGTGGGACACTAATCCAGACGCTTATAAGAAATCCTGCTATACCATCAGATGAACCATCAAACAGGCAAAGCGCCAATACAGGACTAAGATTGAACCCTACTACACCGGCTCCGATGCTCGTTGGATGCGGTAGGGCTTGCAAACGGACTACAAAGGGAAACCCATCCACGAGCTGCCCAGTGACGTGAGATTACCAGACGAGCTAAATGCCTTTTATGCTCGCTTCGAGTCAATCAACACTGAAGTATGCATGAGAGCACCAGCTGTTCCGGACGACTGTGTGATCACACTATCTGTAGCCGATGTGAGAAAGACCTTTAAACAGGTCAACATTCACAAGGTCGCGGGGCCAGACGGATTACCAGGACATGTTCTCAGAGCATGCGCGGACCAACTGGCAAGTGTCTTCACTGACATTTTCAACCTCTCCCTGACTGAGTCTGTAATACCTACATGTTTCAAGCAGACCACCATAGTCCCTGTACCCAAGAAAGCGAAGGTACCTTGCCTAAATGACTACCGCCCGTAGCACTCACGTCGGTAGCCATGAAGTGCTTTGAAAGTCTGGTCATGGCTCACATCAACACCATCATCCCAGAAACCCTAGACCCACTCCAATTCACATACCGCCCCAACAGATCCAAAGATGACGCAATCTCAATCGCACTCCACACTGCCCATTCCCACTTGGACAAAAGGAACACCTATGTGAGAATGCTGTTCATTGACTACAGCTCAGCGTTCAACACCATAGTGCCCACAAAGCTCATCACTAAGCTTAGGACCCTGGGAATAAACACCTCCCTCTACAACTAGATCCTGGACTTCCTGACGGGCCGACACCCAGGTGGTAAGGGTAGGCTACAACACGTCTGCCACGCTGATCCTCAACACAGGGGCCCTTCAGGGGTGCGTGCTTATTCCCCTCCTATATTCTCTGTTCACCCACGACTTCGTGGCCAAGCATGACTCCAACACCGTCATTAAGTTTGCTGTCGACACAACAGTGGTAGGCCTGATCACCGACAATAATGAGACAGCCTATAGGGAGGAGGTCAGACACGTGGCAGTGTGGTGCCAGGACAACAACCGCTCCCTCAATGTGAGCAAAACAAAGGAGCTTATCGTGGACTAAAGGAAAAGGAGGGCCAAACACGCCACCATTAACATTGACGGGGCTCTAAAGGAGCGGGTTGAGAGTTTCAAGTTCCTTGGTGTTCACGTTGTCAACAAACTATCATGGACCAAACACACCAAGACAGTCGTAAAGAGGGCATGACAACACCTTTTCCCCCTCAGGAGAGTGAAAAGATTTGGCATGGGTCCTCAGATCCTCAAAAAGTTATACAGCTGCACCATCAAGAGCATCCTGACCGGTTGCATCACTGCCTGGTATGGCAACTGCTCGGCATCCGACCGTAAGGCGCTATAGAGGGTAGTGCGTACGGCCTAGTATATAACTGGGGCCAAGCTTCCTGCCATCCAGGACCTATATACTAGGCGGTGTCAGAGGAAGACCTTAAAAATTGTCAAAGACTCCAGTCACCCAAGTCATAAACTGTTCTCTCTGCTACCGGACGGCAAGCGGTACCAGGGCGCCAAGTTTAGATCCAAAAGACTCCTTAACAGCTTCTACCCCCAAGCCGTAAGACTTCTAAACAATTAATCAAATGGCCACCTGGACTATTTACATTGACCCCCCCCCCTTTAGCCCTACCTACATGTACCAATTACTTCAACTAACCTGTACCCCGCAAATTGACTCGGTACCCCCTGTAGATAGCCTAGCTATTGTTATTTTATTGTTTAACTTTGATTTTTATTTTGTACTTTCTTTTATTTAGTAAATGTTTATTTTATATTTTTATTTCGTTTCTTAACTCTATTTATTGAACTGAATTGTTGGTTAAGGGCTTGTAAGTAAGCATTTCACGGTAAGGTCTACACCTGTTGTATTCGGTGCATGTGACAAATACAGTTTGATTTGATTTTATCACTGCACATGAAAGAACAGTGAAGACTTGAGACACGCGGCTCAAAAAAGCTCCCCTATTGATCTTGTTTAGGGACAATACAATTATCCTACCTAGCCTAGCCTACAACACTAAAATGCAATGAATAATTGCATTATTGTTTTCAAGTGAGTACAAAATTCTACTCTAGGTGAAAATGTCAATTGAATAATGGCGCAACGGCCCTGTGATTTAAATGTTTAAATTCCATTTGGAACCATTGTGGGTCTACTCTCGACAGTTTATAAGGTATAGAATGGCACAGTAGCAGGCCAGTCTGGCTGTATTTCTACTTCTGATACTGGGATGCGCTGTCTGTTGCAGATCATCATTCTCCCAAGTCATCCTATAATAACGTGGCGACATATGCTCCCGGCAGGCCCAGTTATTCAGTTTAACGAACGCTCTGCCTCCTCTCCAATCCGAGAGGCTGTTCTTCATGCCCTCTTGAACCTTATGCTTCAATATAGCCTAAATATTTATAATTTAACATCCAACTTTTTGGTACATGTTACATCCAACATCTTGGTACATGTCGGATTAAACATTTCACGACATCATGGGAAAGCATGCAGTTTATTAGGCAAAAAAATTTAATAAATGAAGATGAACTTCACAGTGTGGGGAAAGTGCACGGTGATGAGCTTGATGCTCCTTTCAATAAATATCAAGGGTCTTATTCTGCTGACATGATGATCAATGCTTGGCTGCCATTTGACAAATAAAAATAATCTTGCACTTTTGTCCATAATAATATCATTGTGTATTGTAGGCTATACCCGCACTGTATCTGCAAACTGTTGGCTAGAGCGCACGTGCCAATACCCGGGTGGGCACATTCCCTCTACCTATGCAAAAACAATTGTGACAAAATCACCAGTAGGCCTAGAGTTGAAAAAAGTCAATTTGATGGAAACAACTCTTTTGGGAAAATGTCCATGTTTTTAATACAGATTTTAGAATATTCACATGAAAATCTGTAGCCAATGGGATGGAAACCTAGCTATTGACATCCTAAAGACTCTGGAAAGTGCGTTAGTCCAGTGTCACTGTGATTATGCCTGCACATCATGGTTCACCAGCAGACCCAAACATCTAATGAATAAGCTACCAGCCAAACAAGCTTGTAAGAATTGTGTTTAAATTCCCCCCCCTCACACTCATCTGGAGGTCAAGCATTTGTTGTCTCTGTAATGTGTCTGAATCTATCTACAGTTGAAGTCGGAAGTTTACATACACTTAGGTTGGAGACATTAAAACTCGTTTTTAAACTACTCCACAAATTTCTTTTTTAACAAACTATAGTTTTGGGAAGTCGGTTAGGACATCTACTCTGTGCATGACACAAGTAATTTTTCCAACAATTGTTTACAGACAGATTATTTCACTTATAATTCACCGTATCACAATGCCAGTGGCTCAGAAGTTTACGTACACTAAGTTGACTTTGCCTTTAAACAGCTTGGAAAATTCCAGAAAATGATGTCATGGCTTTAGAAGCTTCTGATAGGCTAATTGACGTAATTTGAGTCAATTGGAGGTGCACCTGTGGATGTATTTCAAGACCTAACTTCAAACTCAGTGCCTCTTTGCTTAACATGGGAAAATCAAAAGAAATCAGCCAAGATCTCAGAAAAAAAATTGTAGACCTCCACAAGTCTGGTTCATCCTTGGGAGCAATTTTCAAATGCTTGAAGGTACCACGTTCATCTGTACAAACAATAGTACACAAGTATAAACACCATGGGTCCACGCAGCCATCGTACTGCTCAGGAAGGAGACGCGTTCTGTTTCCTAGAGATGAATGTACTTTGGGGCGAAAAGTGCAAATCACTTATCACAAATACTCAACTAGTCTAAAGAAGGCCAGTTTTATTGCTTCTTTAACAAGCACAACAGTTTTCAGCTGTGCTAACATGATTGCAAAAGGGTTTTCTAATGATCAATTAGCCTTTTAAAATGAATAACTTGGATTAGCTAACACAACGTGCCTTTGGAACACAGGAGTGATAGGCTACAGAGGCCTATTATCAGCAACTATGTAGATATTCCATTTTTAAAAAATCAGCTGTTTCCAGCTACAACAGTCATTTACAACATTAACAATGTCTACACTGTATTTCAGATCCATTTTCTTTTCTTTTAATGGACAAAAAAGAAAAGATTTTCTTTCAAAAACAAGTATATTTCTAAGTGACCCCACACTTTTGAACGGCAGTGTGAATGTATCTGCATTTTTCATTAGTGCAGAGGCAATAATTAATGCGAAGCATTGTACAGATGGGGGAAATTGTATAACATTTAACAAGGGAGAACCAGAGGATAACTATTTGCTGAAGGTAGGAAGTACTGCAAGATATGTGTCTGTACTTATTTCGCACTTTCTCTTTTTCCCTCGACGTTAGCTTGACTGAGTAGACTGGAGATTTCCAGTCAGCTCTCTGGGCACATCTGATTCACTTTGCCATTCCCCCTTTAAACGAGCCCCGCCCCGAAATCAGTCGATCAAATTCTGCAACACGCTCAACCTCGTCTGTCCAATCATAACCCACTGGGGGTGGTCTTAGAATGGTGGTCCGGGAGGCTGTTAGCCAATAAGATTTACTGCTCAGTGAACTAACGGTTCACGTCAACTATCGTTGGTTCTCTGAACAAGACATTATTCATGTTCATGTTGTTGTTATTTAAAGAGACATGAGGTGATATAGCGGAATTTCATTTTGAGAAGTAACAGTCGGTTACTCCTAAACATGTATGAAGGCAGTATCATGTATACATTCATTTAGCTAACTCCTCAATTCAGATGCACTGTTTTAAAAAAAACGTTTTATAGTTTCGCAATAGTATATGCCACCCTGCTAAGCAGTGGCAGTAGTAGGCCTAGGCTACACTCAACACTCACTCAGTTTATAAAGTTAGCTAGCAGCAATCCTAGGGTGAGAAGTGAATGAGCATGCGATGCCAATTCATTCACAAGCTCCCTTCAGCACATTCACGTTGTTTGCCTCACTACTTCATACTTCAAATCGTTGCTTGGTTGAACGTATCCAAATACAAATCATTAGCTAACTATGTAGAGAACATCAACGGCAAACATATCGAACGTGTTTTAGTTTGTGCTGTCTTATTATGGTGCTTTTAAAGTAAAACACTGACCTCAGCCACACGGAAAGCACGCTACATTTTAACATCATATACAGTCATTGACTTTAACACACCCACCGCCCACCAGAGACCAAAACGACGCCTTGTTCGAGTTAATTTGAATCTGGTAAGGAGGGAGTGGAGGTCTTCCGCCCGTCCTCTGCACTGCGAGCTGCTATTTCACCCGCTGCCTCAGAACGCCACAGTCGATTTCCGTTAGGCACCGACTGTATGGGAAGAATAACAGTTTTTTTTGACAGCACTAAGTACCAGTATTTCTTATTATCGAAGACAGTTTGCGAGTAGATAGCTACATATCAACGAGCAATTTTATATTCGTTTCAAGTGTTGTCTGTAGTGAGTATGAGGCAAAGTGAGAAGTAGCAGCTATCTTCGAGGAAAGAAAGTCAAAATAAAGATCAGAACCTACAGACAGTATTATCGTTAGTGTTATAAGTAATTTCAAATTTGCCAAATTAGCTAGTTTGATAGCTGGCCAGCACCATGACTCGGAGATCATGTGCAATTTACGCTACTGGGATTCTCTGCGCCCATCTACTGATAGTGGGCATCGCATTGGTCGTGGCTCAAGTCTTCCAAACAATGATTTACAATCGGCTTAAAAAGGTGAGTTGTAACTTTTTCCCACTTCAAACATGCATTTTATAGTTGTTTGTTGTCTGGTGGCTTTAACTTGTTAACGTCTGTTGTCTTTGCACTGAACAGCAGACGGTGAGTCACATTTCCCATCCCTTCTCGTTACTAGTTTTCAACCTGGACTCAGGAGTAGACGTAACAGACTCCCATAAATTCACATTGACTATCATTATTTCGTGTGATATGTTATGAATTACAATTTGTATGATATGTTACGGATTACAATTCGTACAATATGTTACAGATTGCAATTCGTACATGTTGCGAATTTGCAAAAATGTTTATGTTACAAATTCTAATTTGTTGTGACTAATGTTAGCTAGGTTGCAAGGTGGTTAACGTTAACTAGGCTAGGGGTTAGGAGTTAGATTAAAGGGTTAGAGGAAGGGTTAGCTCCCATGCCAAGTAGTTGCAAAGTAGCTAAAAAGTAGTAAGTAGTAGCAAAGTTGTTTGTGATAAGATGCGAACACGCAACCTTTTGGGTTGCTAGACATTGAAGTTATACCTTCTGTCTTATGTAACCATACCAAATGTAACACAGCACAACATTTCAGTGTCCTGGTTTACTATGTTACGTCTAGTCTGAGACCAGGCTGGAGCTTTAAAATTATGTTTGCTAGCTAGCTACAGCATTGAGTTCACTCAATCCGCATCTCCATTCATTTGCCCACCCAACATGGGTCAGTGCAACATACCATGCATTCCAAGGTCGCCAATTTATGTGCTGCATTTTTTTTTTTACCACCGACCAGTGATGGTTTTTGTGGTAGGATCGCAACATTGTATCATTCATAAATCCGCAACATTGATTCAAACCTATTGAACAGCTCTGCATGTAAACTCAGTGTATTGTAGTAGCCTATGGATGGAATCTGGCAGATTTACAATGCGGGGTATGCTCATGTCACAGTGCGTGGTGGTAAAACCATCACCATGGATGGGTGCTCTCAGAGCAAGCAACCTGCTTTATTCCATCAGTACAAACCCACTATATATATATATTTGTTTAAAAAAAAATCATACTCAGTCAAGCTTTATTATACACGATACAGATTATTTGAATTAGAACTGCTGCACCTTCAACTGCAGTGTATTCATCTTATTTACACGTGTGTCTCACAATATAATTGATTTGGGATTAAAAGTTTTATATGAGCTTTCCAAGTGGTTTATTGGGTTTATCAGTCAGGGGTTGTAGTAGGGTAGGAATCCCGTCAGCGGAGGGTAGGGAGGTGTGTGTGTGCGTGCGTGCGCATGGGTGGGGGGAAGGGAGAGAGATCGTGAAGGCTCGGAGTCCAGCTCCCTTTTGGAATATTTTGCATTTCATTCTTCCCCGTCTTTGCTGACAAGGTTGAATACCACGCTATAAAATAATCTCCCCCCAAAATGTCCTAGAGATCTGAACAGGTTCAATTTCTTTTTCTGAAACTGCGAACCTCAGCAGAAATGTCAAACTGACAGTGAGATTATACAGACACAAACAGCCCAAGTTTCCCTGCCACAGTTTAATTGCTGTTGTTAAATTCGCGTCTGGGTTTATTTTGGATACGGTAGTGTCATCCTAGACCTAGAATACATAACATAACATCATGAAACAAACAAACAAATATTAGCCTGATATCAAATATCAGCCTACCAGGCGCTTTACGTTCAATAAAGTGCCCGGACATTGCCGGTGACTGAAAAGATGAATAAGAAATAAAGAAGTTATGTCCATCCACAACTGTACCACTTCTAAAACTGATCTGATGTTGTTTCATGTCATGGTGCACTTCTAGAACAACTTTCCAGTATCCTACCTAGAGGACTTCTGGTAAAAGGGCGTGGATGGGAGAGGAGTGTTAAATTCATGTAAGGAATCTGACGGACTCCTTGGCCTGGAGGCAGGATATTTTTTGGTCAGACAGCAGTCCTCTGTTAACTTGTTGTTTCAGCCCTGGCCTGATCTAGGTCTAGAGGACTGCTCTTCCAGGAAGAAACCCTCTGCCCCTCCTCAAACTATATTTTGGAGGGTAGAGTAAAAAACCTTCACAACCAATTCATGGGTGACAAACCTGTTTACGTTAATTCAAACAGGTTTCTTTCACAATTCATAGATGGGGGAAAAACCAGAGTAAAATATGGCACTGAATGTAATTTCGTATTGTCTTGAACAGTTATCAAACCACAACTCCTGCTTATATTTTGTCTTAAGTTTTAATTTATTTTTGAGTGACCCTAACAGTTGTTATGTTTTCATGTCCTTACCACTCATCATGTGACCCACCCCCACCCACCAGCTACATGCACATAGTGAGTTTGATTTATGATAAGATTGATAAACCGCAACCCTCTGTCCCTGCTTGCTTGTGAGATCAAGGTTTTAAGCTTTTCTAAGAGATAAATGATGTGGACATGATGTCTATGGAAGTCTTTAGGTGGCCTTCCTTTTTCAAGGTTGGTAAACACAGGAATTCTTTTAATCTAGACCTTGGTTTTAGTTAAAATGTTGTATACACAGAAACTGTCACTCTTGAGTTGTATCTGTTTGAAAGGGACTCAGTTTAGTCTCAAACAGAACACACTTCACTGATTGCGAAATGTGGAAACTTGGTGGAACACTCCTGATGACTGAGTCACGTGTTGGTGTTTCCCTCACTCTCTCATATCCTGTATGCAAGCAGTGTTTGGCTTGAAACACATTCAATCCAACCCACAGCATTGGAATAGCTAGCTTACTTTGGCTTTACTTTTTAATTCACACCATTCAGGTGACTCAAATGATCTTGTAAAATAAAAGGAAATGTCTTCAAAGTATCAAATAGGCTTTTTGTTGCCTTTTCCAAAATAACTTGGATATTTTTTCTTTAATGGGATGCGATATTTGACTCTATAGCAATCATAATTTGCTGTACAGCATTGATTATTCAATTTGAGTTGATTCACGTTCAAGGCTCTAAAGTGCCACCATGTTGGTTGCATATGCTCAGATGTTTTATTTTGGAGTACCAGTGCGACCAGGGAAAAAAATCCCCCAGATAATAATTATTGTAATGATAGGCTTCACTGTGCAGTTGTTTCCGAGTGCCCTAGAGAAGAAAAAAAAACGTGAGTGCAGATTTGTTCAGTCAAAAGCCTAGATTTTAAAGAATGCATTAGTGATTTTTGTATTTCTTGTAACTTTCTGAAGACATAATGGCATGGGAATGCCTCTGTCAACCACAGCAATGCTGAAACAGTCATTTTCTAAAGGTTTTCTCATAAAACATAACAAATGAAATGTTAATTGCAAAGTAGGCTTACCTTTTTGAATGATATGATATCATAAAGATCTGTATCAATCGGGTCGTCTTTTGTTTTGCTGACTCTGCTATTGCGCATGCAGTACAGAAACACTGAGAGCCAAACACCAGCCTCTTGAGGTGTGCAATTGAAATTTTAAAGGGCAACAATACCCTCCAAAATATGTTTTAAAAATGTTCTTCCCTAGACCTCAAAAGTGTATTTCAAAACCACTCACGGGCATTTGTTTACACCTTGTTTAGTAATGTTACCTCATTAGCTAGCTTTTGTAGCTAACAACCTGGTTACTTTACCAGTATATCTGAACATTTGACGGCACAGAAAGAAAGCAAAAGGGATAGTTTCTTTAGAAGATTAATGACAATACCAATGAATGAATGACTGAGCTCATGTCTTCACTCAAACTTTACCCTCTTGACGTCAAAGTGTAGAGTTTTCAATGTAATGCATCTCAATAGGTTGCTCTTTTACACAGTGTAGAAATGTGATATTCCACAAATGACTTTAATTTCAATGACCTGTTTTTGTATCAACATTTTAGCTTTTTATAATAAACAAATGTCTTTACAGAGTTAAATATTAGTTTGTAGAGCACAACGTTTGCTTAAAAAGTAGCTAGAATTTATATACACCAAATATGCTACATACAGTGCATTCGGGAAGTATTCAGACCGCTTGAACTTTTACACATTTTGTTATGATACAGCCTTATTCTAAAATGGGTTAAATAGTTTTTTCCCCCTAATCAATCTACACACAATACCCCATAATGACTAAGCGAAAACAGACAGATTTTTTTTGCAAATAATTAATTACATAAGTATTCATACCCTTTGCTATGAGATTCGAAATTGAGCTTGGGTGCAACGTGTTTGCATGGATCATCTTTGAGATGTTACTACAACTTGATTGGAGTCCTCCTGTGGTTAAATTTAGGGTCTCTCTGTACTTTGCTCCGTTCATCTTTCCCTCGATCCTGACTAGTCTCCCAGCCCCTGCTGCTGAAAAACATCCCCACAGCATGATGCTGCCACCACCATGCTTCACAGTAGGGATGGTGCCAGGTTTCTTTCAGAAGTGATGCTTGAGATTTAAACCAACAAGTTCAATCTTGGTTTCATCAGACCAGAGAATCTTGTCTCTCGTGGTCTGAGAGTTCTTTAGGTTCCTTTTGGCAAACTCCAAGCGGGCTGTCATGTGCCTTTTACTGAGGAGTGGCTTCCGCCTGGCCACTGTACCTTGTCCTTCTGGAAGGTTTTCCCCATCTCCACAGAGGAACTCTGTAGCTCTCTGAGTGGCCATCGGGTTCTAGGTCACCTCCCTGACCAAGGCTCTTCTCCCCTGATTGCTCAGTTTGGCTGGGCGGCCAGCTCTAGGAAGAGTCTTGGTGGTTCTAAACTTCTTCAATTTAAGAATGATGGAGGCCACTGTGTTCTTGGTGACCTTCTATACTGGAGCCATTTTTTGGTACCCTTCCCTAGATCTGTGCCTCGACACAATCCTGTCTCGGAGCTCTACGGACAATTCCTTCGACCTCATGGCTTGGTTTTTGCTCTGAAATGCACTGTCAACTGTGGGACCTTATATAGATAGGTGTGTGCCTTTCCAAATCATGTCCAATCAATTAAATTTAGGGTCTCTCTGTACTTTGCTCCGTTCATCTTTCCCTCAATCCTGACTAGTAATTTTACCAAGCTAAAGCTAGCTACCACAGAAGTTGCGGTCAAACAAATTATGCTTTATTACCAGCGCGGTATTGTAAACACATAATTCGTGGCCGGTGTTTGCTTGATTGCTGACTTTGTTGTACAGCTTTGACAGTGCTACTGTATCTTTTTTGACACGCAAAGACCCAAACGGCGTTCCATAGTATGCATGTCGTGAAGCTAATAGCAGTGACGCTTTAACTGTGTAACTCCGGTAGGGCAACATCTGAAAAATAGCGCACTTGGTCGTGTGTACCGGTGCTTGACCAGTCGGCGAAAGCCAACCTTACCCACGACAGAGAACGGTTGATTGTCAAGGGCAATGAATTCCATTATCTTGGCATTAATGGATTTCGCCTTTAAGTTGTCTCGCTGAAAATGTCTTACTCTTTCAAATGACTGCTCGATCCACACAGCAGACATTGTGGGCTCGGTTAAGAATGCTGTGCTGCACGTGTAGCGCAACATTTTACGCGGCGTCATTCCGTCATATACCTACGTTATATAGGTATGCACGGTTGCTTTAACATCGGTTTTTAACATCGGCGTTAAATTAATGTCGGGCCGATACCGATGTTGGCATTTTTAGCTAATATCAGCCGATTCTGATATGTTCACCGATATATCGTGCATCCCTAGTTGTGCTCCTAACTTTTTATTAGAACACTGTTTACATGACTTGTGCTGGAAAATAGCCTATTTCACTGCTGCAATATGCCCACTCGAAGTTATGATCATGTTTTAAAACTGACTGGAATCTAAATGAAGCAATAGGCTTCTGTTTTGCCCCTGAGGAGTAAGCCCCCCAGTTCAATGCTCTAGCTAGGGAGTTCTGACCTTTGGCCCAGTTGTATAGAGTGTGTTTCTCAGAATGTGTGTGTATGAGCCAAAATACTGTCCAATCATTTAAGTCTCCATAGGGAGTATGCACCTCCATTGTAATGAGTCATTCTACCATCTTAAATCATGGCTGCACTAAAGTCTTGACAGGAAAGAAGAGTTTGTGCATCCCTGTTGGGCCACACCTTAAAATAAACATCCTCTTTCAATCGTCGAGCTTCGCTGAGCTTCTCTGAGACTTCAGCTGAGTGAGCTGTGTAAATGGTAAAGGCCTTTCTCAAGTACACCTCACTTTAGTCAGAGGACAGAGAAGGCAATCAGGAACCCCTTATGTAAAGGACGGGGGAAGTGAGACATTTCTCACTTGAAGTTAGTAATACCGATTTCTCTATACGGTAGGCCCTATTGTCGAGTACTTACCAGTATTTTATGGATCAACAGACCGCTTAACAGTAATTTGCTCTTTAGATTTGACAACCGTGTTTCAACACGCTTCATTCATTCATTCATTCAAGGTGTTGAATGTCACTGCGTCAGTTTTAATTACAATTGAATTACCTTGTTGAAGCGACTGTCTTTTCTAGTCCAGGCATGATGGCTAACTTTAACCGCTTTCCTGTATTCAGATGATGACTAATAGGACAGTGATGCTAGTCCATATTGTTTATTCAAACTGTCACGCTGCCACTATGGTGGGTGGTAATTTAGGCTTTTTGAAGATTGTCCTGAGCAAAATGCAAATATCTTTCTCATCCTGCTGAAGTCGACAGAGACTTCCCCTGGGCAGTTTTCACTCAGGTTTTCTGCTTGTACTGACAGTTATTCAGCTGTGAAGGACCTTACCCTGTTTTGGTGTGCTGGCATAGGGTGTACGCTACATTAATTGCAGTGTGTGCTCTCTCCTGGCATAACCTGAAAAGGATTGTTGGTGGATGATGCTGCCGCAATCAATAATGTAATTGCTTTTGAAAGCCAAAATATCCTTAGTTTAGAAATGGAAAGAAATTGTTTTAAATAGCTTTTTAGGCTAAATAGCTTTCTATCCCTCCGGAATGTACTACCGTAAACAAATTATGCTTGGAGATATCATTGTTGTTTTGGTCTGTCCTCCATCATTAACTGTATTTCGCTCTCTTTTTTTTGTAGGAATTGACCTTGACTGAGGCGAGCCGAGTATTTGAGTCATGGAAGAACCCACCTCCTCCAGTCTACATGGAGTATTACTTCTTCAACGTGACCAACCCTGAAGTGTTCTTAGCAGGAGGCAAAGCAGCTGTCACCCAGATTGGACCTTACACTTACAGGTAGATTGACCACAACACTAACTGCTCTCCTTTCAAATGAGATGGCCTCAGTTCACAAAGGGCTTGAGATCAACACTCGTAACTCAGACTTCAGTGGAACTCCTATATCGATACCAATGGAAGGTTTTTGCTAATATTTGTGTTTCGTGTGTATATCTCAAGTTAAGATTCGGTCCGCTATGTATTTGTTTTATGATCTGTTTGTTTGATCATGGGAAGCTGGTGATGCAGGTCTTGGGAAAGTCATATGGACTGAATGTTAATCCATGCTGCTGATCCTGCTCATGGACTTGTTTGACATGGGGAGGGGGGGAATATTGTTTGGAACGACAACCTTTCTACCCACACCTTTCCATAACAGGGAATACAGACCCAGGGAAAATGTAACTTTCCTCGAAAACGGAACCAAGGTTTATGCCCTGAACCCCAAAAGCTTTGTCTTCGTCCCAGAGAAGTCCAGGGGTAATCCAGAGGTCGACATTCTGAGGACAGTCAACATCCCAGCTGTGGTGAGTTAGTGTGTGTGTCTCTCGGTCTCTGCTTGTTACCTCTACATACTTGTACACTTCACATATGCACTTTATCTTAGCTGCCATGGACACGGTATATCCGCAATACAGTGTGTTGGGCTGCAGATGGACTAGTGGTTAAGAGCATTGGGTCAGTAACTGAAAGGTCGCTGGTTCGATTCCCGAGCCAACTAGGTAAAACAAATCTGCCGGTGTGCCCTTGAGCAAGGCTCCGGGGACGCATTCAATAATGGCTGATCCCTGGCCGTGACCCCACTCTCCGAGAGGGTCTTCAAGGGGGAAATGGGATATGCAAAAAACACATTTCCAATTCACAATCTTGGTGACTTGTTCCTATAAGCTTGTTACTTTATCACAGAGACTTTTGTGGACTTCATCCAATGACAAGGACCAGACCAGATGGCAACAAAAGCTATGGACTTACAAATGTTGCTGATGATTGTGTTGCAATCTCTAACCCCCTCTCTCTCTCTCTCCCCCCCTCTCCCCCCTCTCCCTGGACAGGCGGTGATGAACGAGCTGAACTCCTACTCTTTCCTGCTGCGCACCTTCGTCTCCATGTGGATGAACTCCATCGGTGTGGAAATCTTCATGACCCGCACCGTTCACGAGGTGCTATGGGGCTTCAAGGACCCCCTGCTCTCCAAAATCCACGCCATGAAACCAGAGGTGGACGAGATGTTTGGACTGATGTGGAAGGTAAGCACTGTTTGTATTCAGTAAAAACCTTGAAATACTGTAATAAGCCATATGCTCACTCAGATTACACTTCAGAGCTGGTCCTTGTTAATACAGTCATTCACTAAAGTTATAGCCTTAGCTAATGGCCGGTCTTGAAATTGTGATTTTAATAGAAGTTGTGACATTGCGCAATAAATCCTTTAGTCATCAGACCAGACGCCGGTTGATGAGGTATTGTGGTGTCATCACATGATGAGAGTGAAAAATGACAATATGCTGAGGAAGCTTGCTTAGTTCCCCTTTTTCTTGGAGACTCATGTCTGCTTTGGAGACTTGTCTGCTATTCTGCCTCGTGCAATAAAAAGCAAACAGTCAGATTTAATAAACAAGTTCAGTGCATTATTTGGAAAATCCCAGAAAGAAGTAGACAGTGGGTAGAATTGTACCTGTACCTAAACTTTCAAATCTCAACTGTCAAAGCATTTATCTGGAAGGGACTTTTTATTGTTAGTTTGACACTCTTACGGAGTCTTAACGTTGCCCATTGGGGTTGGGCGCTATCCATATTTTCATACTGTGTATCGTTTCTGTACCATACCGGGGTTTTACTGGAAGTGCACACAAAACAATTTAGGCAACAGGGATCTTGATCCAGGAGGGGATTGAATGCTTCTGCTGTAACCAAGAAGCTTGATCTTGACATCTAGCCACTTAGATAGCAAGTTAGCAAACCAAATGCAAAACTGGAGCCCTGTGCTGGATATATTTTATTTGACACATCTTAGATTTCTTATAGTTATAAATCTAGTTATAAGCAGTGGCGTAGCACCCCCCCCCCCCCCCCCCCCCCCCCCACAGTAACCCCCCCCTCCATATTTAGAAATACCCCAGTATACAGTATAAACGGTATATCGCCCAAACCTACTCCCGATAAAACTGTATTATGAGAAAACGGAACTGGATAGGCAGGCTACAGTAATACAGTGGCATTTTTATTTGAGCCTCTAGAGCCCAATATTCCCCGTCAGTACATTTCCAACAACGACAACCAGCCACTTTAAACACAGAAATGACTTCCCAATTCACTTAACATCAATAACGGAAGATGTTCTAACTTTAACTCTGCTTTATTAAAGCTCGTTTGTCTGTTTCTAATTCTGGACCTGTCCGCTGTTCCCCTGTTTGTTGGATGTACTTGTTTTGATATGACAGTCCCACTGAACTATTGTTGCTCTCTCTATCCTCCCAGAAAAATGGAACCGACGAAGGAGAGTTTGTGTTCCTGACTGGCGAACGGGACTACATGGAATATGGCAGAATAGACACATGGAACGGTCTGACGTAGGGACCCTTTTCCTCTGTTTTTCTACCTTCATGTTGTTGTGATTAATGGATAACAAGAAAGTTTCTCATGTCAGCATTTTGCTTTTTGGTCCTTGCCCCGGCCATTGGGTTTACTCACTGAACGGGGATGACTTGGTATCTGTCCAATTCAAGTATTCAAAGTCCAAGGTTATTCCCAGTTGCTCCCTGTCATGACAGAGCAGATTGCAAAATCTGATGTTTAATGGCTTCCAGGCAGTTTAAATGGAATCAATATTTGGTTCCGTTATGTTAGAATAACCTTATGTAGACGCCCTCTTGATGTCTTACATTTCCCCTACCTTTCCCCTATCAACAGTGAAATGTCGTGGTGGTCCTCTAACCAGAGCAACATGATAAACGGCACGGACGGCAGTGTGTTCCACCCTCTGTTGTCCAGGAAAGAGCTGCTGTACATCTTCGCTGCTGACCTCTGCAGGTACGTCACAGTCATATCTCCAAATCTTGTATTATCGGTAGTCTGTGATTTGTTTAGTCAAAGTAGAAAGTACAAAGAGGGGCAGTGGTTTAGGTGACAGCCAGGAATTCTTGGAAACAACGGACTCCTATCCCTATCAGACTGATAAAACCACTGTAGAAGACGTCACGCCCTGATCATAGTAAACAAGTGTGAGCTGAGCATGGCCCAACCAGCACCATGATGCGTGAGGAGAAACTGGGAAAACTGCACATGATATGAAAAGGAAGCTTTGACTCAATCAAAACAGTTGTACGTTATCTTCTCATAGTTACCCAATGCTCAGCACAGTATGTGACACATTCTGAGACCGCCGACCTCACACTCTTCTCTGGAAATGACATGTACGACTGAATGAAGAGTTTCAAAATCCTGCCATAAATTCGATATAATGAGAAAGTCCTACTACACGTCTTGTGTCCATATCCTTATTCCCACTTCTGTGTTCTAGGTCTATCCATCTGGGTTATGTTGAGGACGTGGAAGTGAAGGGCATCCCAGCCTACCGCTTCGCCCCTCCACATGATGTCCTGCAGAGTCCTAAGGAGAACCCTACCAACGCCGGCTTCTGTGTGCCAGCTGGGGACTGCCTTGGCACCGGGGTGCTTAAAGTCAGTGTTTGCCGAGAAGGTACGAGACGGTTCGTCACCCTGTTGCAACCCTGGTTTGCATAACAAAGCATGCGCCCCACTTACCCACTGTTTGATTTGACTAACAACATAACTTATTGTTTTGGACCGAAAAGAATACCCCAGTCAATCCCAGTTCTAGCTGCGCTTCCAGCTGCAGTAAATATCAGAAATTCCCATGTTTGACTATCCAGATTTTACAATGGTGTAGATGGTGAATGATTAACTCTGGATGAGGGCTATAAAACACTTAAATTGCCTGCATACCTGTGGACTTGAGGGCTAGGATAAGGCTTATCTCTAAATGGTTTCCTCTCGTAAAACAATCCATGTACAAACACATGGCATATAAATGCACTACTGTAACCGTTAAGTCTCGTGGGGGGAGTAGATATATTTTTAAGTCCTGTACTGTATGTGTGTTAAGGAACATCCACATTCACGGTGTGGTGCAGTAGAGAAAGTTCAACCGTCTGGATGCTGTTATGACTGAGTAATCTCCGGGCTACAAGTGAACTAGGGCCCTTGTTAATTGCTTTTGTCAGTTTGAATTCCATTTGTCAGTTATTGCAGTTTTGAGTCGTTTCCATATTCCTTAGTGAGGGTTATTAACTCACTCAAGTTGTGCCACATAAGGAAATGGAACACATTCTATTGTGTCTCTGAGGTTAGTACCTTGTGGAACTTCAGAATGGTCATTATGACCTCAAAGGAATAGTTTTTCTCTTGGGTTTTGAAAAACAGCCATGATTTCACCGTGTCTGCTTATCAGAACATGTCCGGTATGGGCTGCCTTTTCAATGGCTTGTCAGAACATGTCCGGTATGGGCTGCCTTTCCAATGGCTTGTCAGAACATGTCCGGTATGGGCTGCCTTTCCAATGGCTTGTCAGAACATGTCCGGTATGGGCTGCCTTTCCAATGGCTTGTCAGAACATGTCTGGTATGGGCTGCCTTTCCAATGGCTTGTCAGAACATGTCTGGTATGGGCTGCCTTTCCAATGGCTTGTCAGAACATGTCCGGTATGGGCTGCCTTTCCAATGACTTGTCAGAACATGTCCGGTATGGGCTGCCTTTTCAATGACTTGTCAGAACATGTCCGGTATGGGCTGCCTTTCCAATGGCTTGTCAGAACATGTCCGGTATGGGCTGCCTTTCCAATGGCTTGTCAGAACATGTCCGGTATGGGCTGCCTTTCCAATGGCTTGTCAGAACATGTCTGGTATGGGCTGCCTTTCCAATGGCTTGTCAGAACATGTCTGGTATGGGCTGCCTTTCCAATGGCTTGTCAGAACATGTCCGGTATGGGCTGCCTTTCCAATGGCTTGTCAGAACATGTCCGGTATGGGCTGCCTTTCCAATGGCTTGTCAGAATCTGTCCGGTATGGGCTGCCTTTCCAATGGCTTGTCAGAACATGTCCGGTATGGGCTGCCTTTCCAATGGCTTGTCAGAATCTGTCCGGTATGGGCTGCCTTTCCAATGGCAAGGAGGAACTCTACACATTTTTGCTATCTGTTCCGCTGTCTCTGTGCTTGGGTTATAATACCAGATAGCACACATTAGCAATCTCTCACATCTGTCCATGATATTTCCTTTTTAGACCCTCAATATTCAAACATTTGACTTTGTTTTGCTTAATCCTCCATGATGGCAGTCCAGGATAAGGATCAAGGGTAGTTAATCATATTGGTTGCTTGTGGGGGGTTTTTGTCTCTAAGGTCCAATGCAGCCGTTTTTCAATATCAAATCATTTCTGGGTAACAATTAAGTACCTAACTGTGATTTGTATTAAATTTAAAATGGTAAAAAATAAACAAATAGCTTCTTGGCAAAGAGCAATTTCTCAAGCAAGAATTTTGCTAGGACTGTCTGGTAGTGGTCTGAGTGGGGAGAAAAAAAAGGTGCTGTTATTGGTAGAGAGGTTTGGAACTCTCTTTCTTATTGGTCTGTTAACAAATTTAGCACCCGGTGATGTCACCAGGCAGGCCAAAACCCCATCCCACAAAAACAGGCTGAAATTTCAGGTGCTCTTTTCAAACAGCTCTTACACTAAAGGGCATTATCATCATTTTCACAATTTCATATTATTATTCCAACCTCAGAGTGGAGATGTATATAAAACACAGAAAATGTTTGACTGCACTGGGCCTTTAAATCATGTTTCACCCCCATCTCCTTCCTCTTGTCCATAGGTGCCCCTATCGTGGTGTCATTCCCTCACTTCTATCAGGCCGATGCCATGTACGTTAATGCTGTTGAAGGACTGAGCCCCAACAAGGAGGAGCATGAGACTTACCTTGACCTTAATCCAGTATGAACAAACATTTTATCTAACATGTATGTATGTATGTATGTATGTATGTATGTATGTATGTATGTATGTATGTATGTATGTATGTATGTATGTATGTATGTATGTATGTATGTATGTATGTATGTATGTATGTATGTCATAAGGCCGATATGTGGGATCTGTTATGGGCCCTAAACTCGGTTGGCCAGTTTATTAGGTACACCCATCTAGTATCGGGTCGGACCCCTTTTTAGCCATGAAGGGATGCAACTGGTCAGCAACAATGTTCAGATGCACTGTGGCGTTTAAACTTTCTCAATTGGTATCAAGGGACTGAACGTGTGCCAGGAAAACACCCCCCACACCAACTCCACCAGCCTGCACCGTTGACACTAGGCAGGATGGGGCCATGGACTCGTGCTGCTTACGCCAAATTCTGACTCTGCCATCAACATGACACAACAGGACCTGGGAATCGTGTTCCTGTTTGGCCCGCCTGTTAGCTTGCACGATTCTTTCCATTCTCCTTCGACCTCGCTCATCAACAAGCTGTTTTCGCCCACAGGACTGCTGCTGACTGGATGTGTTTTGCTTGTTGCACCATTCTCTGTAAACCCAAGACACTGTCGTGTGTGAAAAGCCCAAGAGACCGTCCGTTTCTGAGATACTGGAACTGGCGCGCCTGGCACCGACGATCATACCACGCTCAAAGTCGCTTAGGTTACTCGTTTTGCCCATTCTGACGTTCAATCGAAACAGTAACTGAACGCCTGTTTGCCTTCTTTATATAGCAAACCACAGACATGTGACTCACTGTGTAGGAGCGAACCACTTTCATGAACGGGGTGGTGTACTTAATAAATTGGCCACCGAGTGTATACTGTTTACATCGTCTCAATCTGATTATTAACAGTCTGTATTTAATAGCTATGTGACATTTTGTATTTGTGTGTTTTATGAAGTACCAGTGGATTATTAAAATTGGCTGTCTCCATTTATTTTGATTTCTAGACCACTGGGGTCCCCATCCGTGCCTGCAAGAGAGCCCAGCTCAATATCATTTTGAACAGAGTTCCAGGCTTTCCGTAAGTAAAGACCAGAACAGTTTTACCCACTTTGAAGCCTGATTTTTTTATTTTTTTCCCCCACTCAATTAGTATGAAGGATGAGAAGGCCCATTGTTGAACCTTGAGTCCTCATTACATTTTCTCTTCCTCAGCAAAACCAAACATCTAAACTTTACAATTTTCCCTATCATGTTTGTCAATGAGGTAAGACATATCTCCTCCCTCTCTCTCTCCATTATTTTGTGAAATTCAGTCGGCCTCACGTGCAGCCTAGAAATGTCAAATAAAGTTTCAACATTTTGCCAGAGAAAATCCTTTGTTACTGGTCTATTATTAAGACTAGTTAATAACTGGTTTACAGCATCTGTTTAACAACACCAGTTAATGAAATAGTAAAGATGGATTGATAACCGTAGTGACCTCCCCCAGACGGCCACTATCGACGATGACTCTGCTACCCAGATGAGGACCCTGCTGCTCATCGTGACCCTGGTGTCCAACTTCCCTCTGCTCATCGTGGGCATGGGCGCCATCCTGCTCGTTGTCTTTGTTCTCCTGGTCTGCAGGTCTCGCCAGAAGAAGGTAAGACCTCCCCTCTACCCCTGCACTTACTCCCAGGACACCCCAAACAAGAATATTCATTAGCTTCTCTGAAATATGGTGTAAATTGTACATTTAATTCGCAATTTGGCACTTCACTCACAATGTCAGTTGTGGTGAAGGATTTCATAAGTGGTTATTAGTGTATATAGACCATTTATACTTCTATGTTAACATCACTGGTCTGGTGACTGAGGGTAACCTCCAACTACTTACATGATAAAACTCACATGGTCATCATGTCCTACCTCCTGTAATGTCTGTATGAAAAGTTATTCCGGCTGGCCTTTCTAACAATTGAAACCACTGAGGTCAGAACAGGAAGTATATATCTGAGAAGTTCCTCATTGGCAGACAGTCACAACGATGACAGTCTACAGTGATGTACAGGCACTGAACTCTAGTAATCCTGTAGGTTAGCCAGTGTACTTTCAACACTTATCTGTGTTTGTCTTGGTTAGTCGTTCTGACCTCTTGTGCATGACCCCATTCCCCACCCATCAGTCATGACTCAGATAGATAAGTTAGCTTAGTATCTTCCCCACATGGTTCAACAACACAGATATAGGCCTGCCGGCATGTTCATGCTGAGAAACAAAGTAGGAGTTCACATCACAGACAAAGAATTGGTATTTTAAAGTATTCAGATAAAGCTTGTTTTATCAAATAAAGCTATTGAAAAGAACTGTATAGTTAACGTATTATGATAAAGCATTTCTGTAACCCCCCCCTTTTTTCCTTTCTGTTTTAGAATGAAGTAAAACGTATTGATTTTACTGAAGCTTTTCATTCTTTTACTGTAAGTCTTCATTTTGCTTCGTTTGCTATTTTCTTTGAGCTCTTAGCAATTCTTGCTTGTTGCTTATAATTTAAAATTATCTTTAGGGATTATATATACACTACATGGCCAAAAGTATGTGGACACCTGCTCGTCAAACATCTCATTACAAAATCATGGGCATTAATATGGAGTTGGTCCCCCCCCTTTGCTTCCATAAAACATCCTCCATTCCTCTGGGAAGCCTTTCCACTAGATGTTGAAACATTTCTGTGAGGACTTGCTTCCATTCAGCCACGAGCATTTGTGAGGTCGGACACTGATATTGGGCGATGAGGCCTGGCTCACAGTCGGCGTTCCAATTCATCCCAAAGGTGTTCAATGGGGTTGAGGTCAGGGCTCTGCAGGCCAGTCAAGTTATTCCACACCGATCTCGGCAAACCATTTCTATATGGACCTCGCTTTGTGCACTTGGGCATTGTCATGCTGAAACAGGAAAGGGCCTTCCCCAAACTGTTACCACAAAGTTGGAAGCACAGAATCGTCTAGAATGTCATTGTAGCATTAAGATTTCCCTTCACTGGAACTAAGGTGCCTGTCCCGAACCATGAAAAACAGCCCCAGACCATTATCCCTCCTCCATCAAACTTTACAGTTGGCACTATGCAATGGGGCAGGTAGTGTTTTCCTGGCATCTGCCGAACCCAGATTCGTCCGTCAGACTGCCAGATGGTGAAGCGTGATTCATCACTCCAGAGAACGTGTTTCCTCTGCTCTAGAGTCCAATGGCAGCAAGCTTTACACCACGCCAGCCAGCACTTGGCATTGCTCATGGTGATCGTAGGCTTGTGTGCGGCTGCTCGGCCATGGAAACTAATTTGATGAAGCTCCCGACTAACAGTTCTTGTGCTGACGTTGCTTCCGAAGGCAGTTTGGAACTCTGTAGTGAGTGTTGCAATCGAGGACAGACGATTTTTGTGCACTACGTTTCCACTTCACAATAACAGCACTTACAGTTGACCGGGGCAGCTCTAGCAGGGCAGAAATTTGACAAACTGACTTGTTGGACAGGTGGCATCCTATGACGGTGCCACATTGAAAGTCACTGAGCTCTTCAGTTAGCCCATTCTAGTGTTAATGTTTGCCTATGGAGGTTTGCATGGCTGTGTGCTCAATTTTATACACCTGTCAGCAACGGGTGTGGCTGACTTAGCTGAATCCACTCATTTGAGGGGGTGTCTACATACTTGTGTGTGTATATATTTATGTGTATATACTGAACAAGAATATAAACGCAACATGTAAAGTGTTGGTCCCATTTTTCATGAGCTGAAATAAAAGATCCCAGAAATGTTTGTTTATATTTTTGTTAAGTATATATGCATACAGTAGTAGGCTAGAGTCAAACGCAATAACAAATAACATATCTGCCAAACGCAATAACGTTGGCAGATATGTTCTGGTAATTATATGAGCTGGCTAGCCAGCCACACTGAACAAAAATATTAACGCAACATGCAACAATTTCAAAGAGTTTACTGAGTTACAGTTCATATAAGGAAATCAGATTCATAAGGCCCTAATATGGATTTCACATGATTGGGAATACAGATGCATCTGTTGATCAGAGTACTTAAAAAATAATAAAAAAGTTAGGGGCGTGGATCAGAAAACCAGTCAGTGTCTGGTATGACCACCATTTTGTTTCATGCAGCGCGACACATCTCCCTCGCATAGAGTTGCTCAGGCTGTTAATTGTGGCCTGTGGAATGTTGTCCCATTCCTGTTCAATGGCTGTGCCAAGTTGACATGTATGGTGGCCATGGAAGGACTGTGACACTTTTAGTTTCCAGGAATTGTATACAGATCCTTGCGACATGGGGCCGTGCATTATCATGCTGAAACATGATGTGATGGCGGCGGATGAATGGCACCACAATGGGCCTCAGGATCTCATCATGGTATCGCTGTGCATTCAAATTGCCATCGATTAAATGCAGTTGTGTTCGTTGTCCATAGCTTATGCCTGCCTGTACCATAACCCCACTATGGGCCACTCTGGTCACAACGTTGACATCAGCAAACCGCTCACCCACACAACATCATACACGTGATCTGCGGTGGTGAGGCTGGTTGGACATACTGCCAAATTCTCTAAAACGACGTTGTAGCCGGTTTATGATAGAAAAATGTACACTCAATTCTCTGGCAACAGCTCTGGTGGACATTCCTGCAGTCAGCATGCCAATTGCACGCTCCCTCAAAACTTCAGACATCTGTGGCGTTGTGTGACAAAACTGCACATTTTAGAGCTGCCTTTTATTGTCCCCAGCACAAGCTGCACCTGTGTAATGATGATGCTGTTTAATCAGCTTCTTGATATGCCACACCTGTCAAGTGGATGGATTATCTTGGCAAAGGAGAAATGCTCACTAACAGGGTTAAACCAATTTGAGTGCAACATTTGAGAGAAATAAGCTTTTTGTGCATATGGAACATTTCTGGGATCTTTTATTTCAGCTCATGAAACATGGGACCAACACTTTACATGTTGCATTTATATTTTTGTTCAGTGTACATCTATCTCATTCCTGCTTCATATTATATTTGTTCTTTAAGTTGAAAAGTATTTTGGGTTTGGTGGTTTTTACAGTGACATTAATTCATTATATATCCACAATTAGTTTATTCTATAACATTGCATTAAACATTTAATTTTCATGTGTACAATATTTCCAATTTAGTTATAAGTATATAACTGGTTGTTGTTTTCATGACGGGATCCTTTTGACCTTTCCAAAATGTTTTTCCCTCTTCAGACGGCAAAAGACGAAACTGCCTACACTCAAGTCAGCGACAAACCAGAGGTTGAACCATCAGAAAACAACCACACCAACCAGCCAATGAGGAACGGCTCCTACATCGCCATGTCTCCTGTGGAGGCTCAGAAATGTTGATGGAGGCTGCAGTGTGGAGGGGAGGGGCAGGCGGAGCAGCCTGGGCGCGGTATTATAACCAAGGCAGGGTTTTGCAGTGCGGACAGGGGTTTTCACTTTTGGAGACTGTCCTACTCTCCTGCTGAGCATGGCCTTTCTTCCTGCCATAGTGCAAAACAACATCTCCGGTCTACTACTAATGTCACTTGTCTATTTTCTGTCGAGCTCACCGCTGGGTTCATGACGAAACACTAGTTATCTCAGCCAGGACAATAGGTTTTGTGAGTTTTTTTTCTGCACTTTGAAGTAGAATATCAGTCAGTATTCTCAATGATTAACAACCACTGAGCAACCACTATCAGCCTTCCAACAGGGCTCAAAGAGCACTGACTGACTGACCGTAGTATTTACCTGAACAATGAAGACCAGAAGGTCCTTTAACATTTCTTTGTAACGGTGTTTGTGAGGTTACCTCCAAAACAAGCCAACAGATTAAAACCTTTGCTCCTTAAGTGAAATAGTATGACTAGTAGTATTCCCTCCCTCCCTGTAACTGAGTTTTCAGCGACTCAGAATGTGGGTTTGCTAACAAAACTGTGTACTTACTTCCATATCCTTTTGGACTGAGCCAAACTATTCATATTATGTTGAGCATTTTCCTGAGATGAATCAGTCAGTTCACATACCCAAGTTGTCATCAAACAGAATTTGTGACTGTGTGCATGTCTTACACTGTAGTGTCCTGTTTTGATTGGACTATGGGTTACTTTTTCTTGATGCAGGCACTGTGTAGTATGACAACTGAGAGATTTAGCTTTTTTTTTTGTTTACATATTGGAATTTTTGGAAACCTTTTGAAGACATGTCAAAGTCAGAAGATAAGGCGTTAGTAGATGGCTGCTTTTCCCATTATGTGGTGTTAGGGGATTGTACCTATAGCCGAAGTAGAAATACCATAAACTTTAATCTAATATTCAAAATGGAAGAAAAACCTACATTACAAGGGAGACTTGAACCTACTTTCTGCCTTACAATTGTTCAGTGTGTTGATTCTTCATGTGGATACGGTAAAAAGCTGGATATCTTAGTTGTACATACGTAATGGGGAAATGTTAGGCTACCTCTGACCTAATCCAGCAAGTAGTCAAAGGTGTGCCTAAAACACTTTTTAATTTTAACAGTGTCGACCCACGTTGTGTGTGTCTGTACTGATACTTAGAATAAGCACAAGTTGGATTGCTAATACAGTCCTCATAAGGTAACAGGTCTTCACATAGTCTGTACCCTGCTAGAAGCATATTATACATATTATATTTACCATTTAGTTTTTTAACACTGCATTGTTGGGAAAGGGCTCGTAAGTAGGCGTTTCACTGTAATACAATATTTGTTGCATTATGCGTCAAATGGGCTTGTCTACGAATTGATTTGAAGACGATGGGTGCCCTGTAAAGAACTTTTTTTTTAAAATTCTAGAATAAACAGTCAGGCCCTGCACACTGCTTCTGCTGTGCATGTTATGTCGAACAGAGTCAACTGGCTAGCCAAGGAGCTTCAGGTATTCAGACAAACATGACACTTGAATCACTATTTGTCTTACTGTATATTTTGATGTGTTGTGTTTTTTTGTTGCTGTCGTTGGTCACTAGTCTCTGTGTCGTGTCAAGGCTTTTGGCAGTCGCTTCTGGAAAAAAATGTGCTAAGTCCATAATACTGTCAACTTCAAAATGTGATTCCTGCACTTTCCAAAAAAAGAGAACTTGCCCTTTATTTTTGGGGGTTATGTAAAATGCAATGGTCCTTCGGTGTATTTCAGTGGTTTGACCCAGGGTTGTTTTTCATTCGTTCCTGAGGTGTAATTGTAGATGGACACTTTGCCTTTGTTACTTGCTTTTCGGAAGATAAAAAATATTATTATTTTATCTATTATTGCTGCAATTAATTACCATAACCTATTTTTCTGTGGAGAAACCATCCATGCTCATATTCTGTTTAGGGTTGTTCCAACAGAAACTGGTATCAACTCTTCTGAATTGTTAAGTTTGGTCTGTGAACTCCTTAAATGTTTAAGAATATTTGAGCACAGGATACAATGCCCAAAACTTGCTGTCATTTACTGGAATTAGCAGATAACTATAGATAGCAAAATTGTAACATCGAGTATCATGGTTTTTAACCCCACTTCTGTTAACTGATGAGGACTTGATCTCAGTTGTCATTGTAGCAGACCTTAAAGTGGCTGAAGAATTGTCCATATTGAGAATTTTGTTTCTGTGGGCGACGATGGCTTGGGTTGTTAAAACTGGAAACTATTTCTGGAGGTCTAGATGGATACTCTAGTAAACAAATGAGAGTTGTTCAAGTATTAGTTTGTTTGGTTGTGCCAGTAAGGACATCTGTCAGACATGGCTTTGGGGATGTACTATGATAAACTGGTCCTGATTTTTATATATATCATGATTATATATCAAGAACCAATTCACAATAGGCCTTCTTTTCAGTTTGAAACCTACTGTACTTGCAGGCAATTATTGCATTGTGCAAGCATGGCTGTACTTGTATAATCATCACAGTATATCATACTATCCTTTTTTGACTTGAACATATAAGACCTCAAACCAGAGCCATGTGTGTGTTGTATGCTTAACAGTGTACACACACACACACACCTGAGACACTGACTGACTAGTCCCATTCACCTTTGTACCCAATCATTCATGTCCATTCGCTCCTCTGTGCGTGACCAAAGATAACCTACATGGATCTGTTCTAGCTTGTGTCTACTCTCCTCCGAGATAACGGTTGTGCCACCGCCTACCTAATAGTAATTGCACCATATACCTTTCCTACCGTGCAGGGCCCAAAGGGCTCTGGTCAAAAGCAGTGCACGGTTTAGTGATTAGGGTGCCATTTCAGATGCAAGCCATCTAAAACAGTGCCAGGATCCAACTGCAGTGTATTTACAACAGTGTTTGAGTTGTCTTTTCCCAACAAGACAAAAAAAAAAAAAGGTTTTTAGAATTCCATAACTATTGTTAATATCAAGCGACTGGGGCGATCTATATTGCTTGTTATGCAAAAATGCCGCTCTAATGTGCGGGAGAAAAAAATACGTTTTATGTATTGACAAAACAATATAATGTTATGTAAAAACACATTTTATTAAATGTTTTTTTAATCTGACACAATTTATGTATCCATATGTTCAATGTTGTCTTTGTTTTTCTGAATTTGTATGTTTTTTGTTTGTTTGTGGTCCTGTTTCATTTCCTTTATTTTTTTTCGGTATAGTAATATTCAACTGAGGGTATTCGAGCACATTTCAGTTGATCATTGAATTTTTCTGTCTCACAAATGTTCTTAGAGAGAATTCCTAGATGGTCGTGTGTGTGTGTGGGATGATAAGCTTATGTAGACATTTTTGTACAGCCAATGTACTGTTTTGTCAAACTGGAGTGATTTAATTGGAAGGCTGATAATGTGTATGCATGTGGAGGGAGATTGCCTTAGTGCCTGGATGGGTACAAGGGTCGTGTACAAGCAATCTAACCCATAGATGAATGAAGCTCTCCTTCATGGAAAAATAACGGTAATACCATCCTTTATTTCCTTAATTTGCTTTCAAGTAACCAATTTAGTTAAGCAGTGTAGCAACTGTATCTATTTTCACATTTCATTTTGTGTACGTTTCTAAAGGTCTCAGTCACCATCTAACAGACATTTAATGTTACTTCTGAGTTATTAAATGTTTTTTGCTGCTGAAAAATGACAATCGTCATGTTGGGTGAAAAACGATTTCAAATGTAATATACATTAGTTTTAGTTTTGATAATTTACACTGCACAAATGTTTATACAATGCTTTTGTAAACATTTTTAGTGTATTTGCCAAAAAAATAAAGTAGCAAAGAATACAGTTGATGGCTGTGTTTTTGCTTTTAACACGATACCAACATTACCATGAAATACTGTTTTTTTACTTTTAATTAATTAAGACTGTCGTGGCCAAAAGTTTTGAGAAACAAATATTTATTTCCACAAAGTCTGCTGCCTCAGTATCTTTAGATATTTTTGTTAGATGTTACTATGGAATACTGAAGTATAATTACAAGCATTTCATAAGTGTCAAAGGCTTTTATTGACAATTACATGAAGTTGATGCAAAGAGTCAATATTTGCAGTGTTGACCCTTCTTTTTCAAGACCTCTGCAATCCGCCCTGGCATGCTGTCAATTAACTTCTGGGCCACATCCTGACTGATGGCAGCCCATTCTTGCATAATCAATGCATGGAGTTTGTCAGAATTTGTGGGTTTTTGTTTGTCCACCCGCCTCTTGAGGATTGACCACAAGTTGTCAATGGGATTAAGGTCTGGGGAGTTTCCTGGCCATGGACCCAAAATATCGATGTTTTGTTCCCCGAGCCACTTAGTTATCACTTTCGCCTGATGGCAAGGTGCTCCATCATGCTGGAAAAGGCATTGTTCATAACCAAACTGTTCCTGGATGATTGGGAGAAGTTGCTCTCGGAGGATGTATTGGTACCATTTCTTTATTCATGGCTGTGTTCTTAGGCAAAATTGTGAGTGAGCCCACTCCCGTGGCTGAGAAGCAACGCCACACATGAATGGTCTCAGGGTGCTTTACTGTTGGCATGACACAGGACTGATGGTAGCGCTCACCTTGTCTTCTCCGGACAAGCTTTTTTCCGGATGCCCCAAACAATCGGAAAGGGGATTCATCAGAGAAAATGACCTTACCCCAGTCCTTAGCAGTCCAACCCCTGTACCTTTTGCAGAATATCAGTCTGTCCCTGATGTTTTTCCTGGAGAGAAGTGGCTTCTTTGCTGCCCTTGACACCAGGCCATCCTCCAAAAGTCCTCGCCTCACTGTATGTGCAGATGCACTCACACCTGCCTGCTGCCATTCCTGAGCAAGCTCTGTACTGGTGGTGCACCGATCCCGCAGCTGAATCATGTTTAGGAGACGGTCCTGGCGCTTGCTGGACTTTCTTGGGCACCCTGAAGCCTTCTTCACAACAATTGAACCGCTCTCCTTGAAGTTCTTGATGATCCGATAAATGGTTGATTTTAGGTGAAATCTTACTGGCAGCAATATCCTTGCCTGTGAAGCCCTTTTTGTGCAAAGCAATGATGACGGCACATGTTTCCTTGCAGGTAAACATGTTTAACAGAGGAAGAACAATGGTTCCAAGCACCACTCTCCTTTTGAAGCTTCCAGTCTGTTATTCGAACTCAATCAGCATGACAGAGTGATCTCCAGCCTTGTCCTCGCCAACACGCACACACCTGTGTTAACGAGAGAATCACTGACATGACGTCAGCTGGTCCTTTTGTGGTAGGGCTGAAATGCAGTGGAAATGTTTTTTGGGGATTCAGTTAATTTGCATGGCAAAGAGGGATTCATCTGATCACTCTTCATAACATTCTGGAGTATATGCAAATTGCCATAATACAAACTGAGGCAGCAGACTTTGAAAATGAATATTTGTCATTCTCAAAACTTTTGGCCACGACTGTAGTAGTTTAACATACTTTTTTTCTGCTCATGGTATTTATTGGTGCCTTCACATAGTATGTTTTAGAATCTCTGCTTTCAGTTATTGAGGATTTAGGATAGGAGAGCTTTGTGTAGGCTAACTATAAGAAATGGTCACAAACTATAGTTTTAACTTATCAAAATAGTCATGTTTTCCTCCTTAGTAACACCTCTGGCTAGGGTTGCAAAACTATTCTAGCTTTCCCAAAAATGTCAGGTTTTCCAGAAATCCCAGTTAATAGATTCCTGGAATTGGGAGGAAATAAGCAGGAAATCTGATATCCTTCAACAAGGATTTCTGGAAAACCAGGGAATTTAGAGAAAGTTAACAGATTTTTGGGGGGTTGTGACTGAGAAGAGGGTCAGAGGGCAGGCTGTGCCATGTGTGTTACCTCTGTAGTAGTCAGTCACCTTATTGGCTAGCCAAAGGAACACAGTCAAAACATACAAAACCTTGCCTTGCTTCCAGCATAGAATAATGCTGTTTGTCCCGTTTCTAACATGACCTCATGCTCAGAATTCTTATAGGCCATCCTATTCTTCCTACAACATTTAAAATGGACACTTATGACATGGTTTTCCACCTCCATATCCTCTACCATAGTTGTTTTGAAAATGGACATACCACCATGCTGAATTTCAGGCATGTTTGGGCACTGTCTGCAATGCCTGGATGAAAGCTTATCTTTTTTTAGTGTTCTCAGGTCCTTATTCCTGTTGAGTTTAGTAATTCAAATGTAGGCATTCAATGAACATCAAATAAAATAAAAAAAATTCTCCAGAAATCACATCACATCATACATGCAAGCAATAAAACAATATTGATTCATCACGAAAGGCTCATGCAGGAGGAGAGTAGGGCAAATTGTGCACTTCTACCCATGGTTGTATCTCAAGTCTTCTGGTCCTCTTTCCTTCCTGACGGCTGATCTGAATGAACATGACAGGTGAAAGATGTGGCCCATCAGTAATAATTAAGGAAAGGAAGTAGTAGAGTACTGAAACTGTCTTCTGTCTGATTGGATATATCTACGTGAACAAGTAGTGTATGTGAGCCATCTGGTGGTTACTAGTAAAGAGCTCAGTATTCCCATCCTCTTTTTAAAAAAATGCTTTGACCTGCTTGCAGTGTTTCTTATTTACTAATACCAATGTTTTCCTTTGGATGTTTCAGACATTTTTATTTGAATGTATTATATGATATTATGATCTAATATTTGCCACTATTGATCTCCAATAACTGTATTCTGTTGTACCTCTAAAAAGAAACTCATTGTTGCTTCAAACATACTTTTTTTTTTAATGAGTTCCAGACCTTCCATTGTTACATTACTAAGTTTGCCATCATGTCATCAAGATTTTATGTGAAACACACGCACACAAATAAAATACAGAAACATTCTACCTGATATTCCTGGATTCATTACCCACACGTACACAAGCTTAGCATGTTTAGTTAAAAAGATTCATTAAAAGTAATGTCACTTGTGTTTACGTCCAATGCATTCCAAATGTTACCTTCCGATATGTCAGATAACATTCCAGCATCAACAGCAACTTACAGTAATTACAAGTGAATCAAACATCTGGCAAAGTTAAAGGTTGCCCAACAATTGCATTTTTAAAATGTTTTATTTATGATGGAAGGAATTATGGGGCTTAGTAAAAGTTAGGACAACTACAGTGATGGGTCCAAGACAAACAAAAAAGCATTTGGAGAGGTAGGTTCTGCTTCCTTCTCCTGTAGTTGTTTATACAGTAAACCAGAGGGTGACGCTGAGCTTGAGTTCCGCTCTTGTGAGAAAGGACCGATGTCCCCATGGAGATAATCCTACTGCAACATCCAGTGAACCGGTGTCTGTTGGTAATGACAGTACAGTCAGTACACTAATAAGAGTTTCACTAAATTGATGGCTTTCCCCACTTTATCACTAAGGCACCAATAATAGTTAGTCTGCTGCAGTAGTTTGTGTCGGGGGGCTAGGGTCAATCTGTTATATCTGGATTGTTTCTCCTGTCTTGTCCGGTGTCCTGTGTGAATTTAAGTATGCTCTCTCTAATTCTCTCTTTCTTTCTTTTTCTCTCTCTCGGGGGACCTGAGCACTAGGACCATGCCTCAGGACTACCTGGCATGATGACTCCTTGCTGTCCCCAGTCCACCTGGCTGTGCTGCTGCTCCAGTTTCAACTGTTCTGCCTGCGGCTATGGAAACCTGACCTGTTCACTGTGATTACTATTATTTGACCATGCTGGTCATTTATGAACATTTGAACATCTTGGCTATGTTCTGTTATAATCTCCACCTGGCACAGCCAGAAGAGGACTGGCCACCCCTCAAACCCTGGTTCCTCTCTAGGTTTCTTCCTAGGTTTTGGCCTTTTTAGGGAGTTTATCCAAGCCACCGTGCTTCTACACCTGCATTGCTTGCTGTTTGGGGTTTTAGGCTGGGTTTCTGTACAGCACTTTGATATATCAGCTGATGTAAGAAGGGCTATATAAATACATTTGATTTAGTCCAGATCTATTTATGTGAGTCTGGCATCAATTGAATTTTTGAAAGTTTCAAATGATGTGCAAGTTACTCTGCTTGGAATGACGACGTTGTGTATATTGCTCATTGGCCTCTGCATATGGACTAAATGAATCCAAACCACATCCCTCTGTGGTGTCTTCTTGAACTTCAACCTATGATGAAAATTATATCCATCCATCTCTCTAATCACCAAGGAGATGAATTGGCTTCTATTCACCTTCTAGCCTGTAACATTCCATAGTGTCAGTGTCTCAATGTGCGTCAACGATCAAAGCAGCTTGTTGGTTGATTCGTTTGTTCTCGATTCCTAGTCCCTGAGGTAATGAACAAGCAGTCTCTTCCATCCCCTCTCTCTCTCTCTCTCTCTCCATACTGTACTACTCCCACTAGTAGTAGTTCCTGGTCTTGGGTGTATTGGGTCTTGAGTGTCTGCTCTTTTCACTTATTCCCACTACTCCCTCATATTGGGGTCCCCCTCCAGTTTTGTCAGGTCAGTGGCGGTCCCCATGAAGCTCCCCTATCCAGCCGGCTCTTATTGTCGGTCAGCAGGAAGGCCTCCTTGAACTCGTCCATGTTGCCTTCCTGGTTGGTGTCTATGGTGATTGACAGGTCTGAGATGGCCTTGTCAGTGATCTCCATCTTTAAGTAGGCACTCAGCAGCTCCCACATCTGATGGAAGCCCTCCATCGTGATAAACCCTGGAGGGAAGAGGGCCAGAGAGCTGAGGAGGAAGGGAGGGAGAAGCAGGAGAAAGGGGGAGAATGAGAGAGAGAGAGGGAGGAGAGAGGGAGAGCCAGTGGGAGGAGGGGAGAGATAGGTAGCAGGAATGGCTTCAGTTGGCTGGATGTGACACTAGGAGATCAGTGGGTTAATTCTCAACTTGGAGAGTCAGCCACCACCTGCTGCTGATATTAGCTTTAACCCCTCACAGACGGATTACAGGGTGATTGGCTTCTAACTACGACGTCTGAATGTACGCACGCAAACCACACATCCCAAACAAATAACCGAGTCAACACAAGTAACAGATGGTTGACATCACATCTTGTGGGATCAAAACATTCACCCGAAGAAACAACACATGGACTGAAAGTGGAGTAAAACAGTATTGTTACCCGAGTTGTCCAAGTCCACTATTCTGAAGATTGTCCCCAAGGTTGCACGATGGCGGTACAGGGTCTCCAGCAAACCCTGTTTGATGTGCTGAATGGGCAGACAAGGGGAGAGTTGTCTGTGACACACACTATTTTCTTCGGCATCAGGTTTTTGAAACGGAGGTGTCATGACATAACAGGTGGGTTCCCTCAGAATGCTATATAACCACAGTATGCTTGGACAGGACTCACAAACACAATTAGCCTGTTGGGAGAGGAGTATGTACATTCATTAGGATTTAATCAAATCAAATTTTATTTGTCACATGCGCCGAATACAACAGTGAAATGCTTACTTACAAGCCCTTAACCAACAATGCAGTTTTAATACCCCCCCCCCAAAAGTAAGAGATAAGAATAACAAATGATTAAAGAGCAGCAGTAAATAACAATAGGGGCTATATACAGGGAGTACCGGTACAGAGTCAATGTGCAGGGGCACCAGTGTCGAGGTAATATGTATATGTAGGTAGAGTGACTATGCATTGATAATAACAGAGTAGCAGCAGCGTAGAAGAGGTGGGAGGGGGGCAATCTGGGTAGCCATTTGATTAGCTGTTCAGGAGTCTTATGGCTTGGGGGTAGAAGATGTTTAGAAGTCTCTTGGACCTAGACTTGGCGCTCTGGTACTGCTTGCCGTGCGGTAACAGAGAGAACAGTCTATGCCTAGTGTGGCTGGAGTCTTTGACAATTTTTAGGGCCTTCCTCTGACACTGCCTGGTATAAAGGTCCTGGATGGCAGGAAGCTTGGCCCTGGTCATGTACTGGGCCGTATGCACTACCCTCTGTAGTGCCTTGCGGTCGGAGGCCAAGCATTTACCATACCAGGCAGTGATGCAAGCCATCAGGATGCTCTCGATGGTGCATCTGTAATACCTTTTGAGGATCTGAAGACCCCTGCCAAATCTTTTCCGTCTCCTGCGGGGGAATAGGTTTTGTTGTGCCCTCTTCACGACTGTCTTGGCATGCTTGGACCATGTTAGCTTGTTGTGATGTGGACACCACCACTTGAAGCTCTCAACCTGCTCCACTATAGCCTCATCGATGAGAATGGGGGTGTGCTCAGTCCTCCTTTTCCTGTAGTACACAATCATCTCCTTTGTCTTGATCACGTTGAGGGAGAGGTTGTTGTCCTTGCACCACATGGTCAGGTCTCTGACCTCCTCCTTATAGACCGTCTCATCGTTGGTGATCAGGCCTACCACTGTTGTGCCATCAGCAAACTTTAAAAAAAATAATATATAATTTCACCTTTATTTAACCAGGTAAGCTAATTGAGAACAAGTTCTCATTTACAACTGCGACCTGGCCAAAATAAAGCAAAGCAGTGCGACACAAACAACACAGAGTTAGACATGGAATAAACAAGCGTACAATCAATAACACAATAGAAAAAAATAAAGTCTATATACAGTGTGTGCAAATGGCGTGAGGTAGGCAATAAATAGGCCATAGTAGCGAAGTAATTACAATTTAGCAGATTAACACTGGAGTGATAAGTGAGCAGATGATGATGAGCAGATGCAAGTAGAGATACTGGTGTGCAAAAGAGCAGAAAAGTAAATAAAAAAAATATGGGGATGAGGTAGGTAGGTAACTTAATGGTGTTGGAGTCGTGCCTGGCCGTGCAGTCATGAGTGAACAGGGAGTACAGGAGGGGACTGAGCACGCACCCCTGAGGGGCCCCTATGTTGAGGATCAGCGTGGCAGATGTGTTGTTACCTACCCTTACCACCTGGGGGTGGCCCGTTAGGAAGTCCAGGATCCAGTTGCAGAGGGAGGTGTTTAAGTCCCAGGGTTCTTAGCTTAGTGATGAGCTTTGAGGGCACTATGGTGTTGAACGCTGAGCTGTTGTCAATAAATAGCATTCTCACATAGGTGTTCCTTTTGTCCAGGTGTGAAGGGGCAGTGTGGAGTGCAAAAGAAATTGCATCATCTGTGGATCTGTTGGTTCGGTATGCAAATTGGAATGGGTCTAGGGTTTCTGGGATAATGGTGTTGATGTGAGCCATGACCAGCCTTTCAAAGCACTTCATGGCTACAGATGTGAGTGCTAGGGGTCGGTAGTCATTTAGGCAGGTTACCTTAGTGTTCTTGGGCACAGGGGCTATGGTGGTCTGCTTGAAACATGTTGGTATTACAGACTCAGACAGGGAGAGGTTGAAAATGTCAGTGAAGACACTTGCCAGTTGGTCAGCGCGTGCTCAGAGTACACGTCCTGGTAATCCATCCGGCACTGCGGCCTTGTGAATGTTGACCTGTTTAAAGGTCTTACTCACATCGGCTGCGGATAGTGTGATCACACAGTCATCCGGAACAGCTGATGCTCTCATGCAGTGTTGTTTGCCTCGAAGTGAGCATAGAAGTTATTTAGCTCGTCTGGTAGGCTTGTGTCACTAGGCAGCTCTCGGCTGTGTTTCCCTTTGTAGTCTGTAATAGTTTGCAAGCCTTGCCACATCTGACAAGCGTCAGAGCCAGTGTAGTACAATTCGATCTTAGTCCTGTATTGAAGCTTTGCTTGTTTGATGGTTCGTCGGAGGGCATAGCGGGATTTCTTATAAGCGTCCGGGTTAGAGTCCCGCTCCTTGAAAGCAGCAGCTCTACCCTTTAGCTCAGTGTGAATGTTGCCTGTAATCCATGGCTTCTGGTTGGGGTATGTACATACAGTCACTCTGAGGATAGAATTATGGGCAGATTTGCCAAATGGAGGGTGAGGGAGAGTTTTGTATGCGTCTCTGTGTTTGGAGTAAAGGTGGTCTAGAATGTTTCCCTCTGGTTGCACATTTAACATGCTGATAGAAATTAGGTAAAACTGATTTAAGTTTCCCTGCATTAAAGTCCCCAGCCACTAGGGGCGCCGCCTCTGGATGAGCGTTTTCCTGTTTGCTTATGGCGGTATACAGCTCATTGAGTGCTGTTTTAGTGCCAGCATCAGTCTGTGGTGGTATGTAGACAGCTACGAAAAATACAGATGAAGGTAGATAGTCTACAGATGGTCTACAGCTTATCATGAGATACTCTACCTCAGGCGAGCAGCAAAACCTCAAGACTTCCTTAGATATCGTGCACCAGTTGTTGTTTACATATATGCATAGGCCCCCGCCCCGTGTCTTAGAGGTTGCTGTTCTATCCTGCAAATAGTGTATAACCCGCAAGCTGTATGTTCTTAATTTCGTCGTTCAGCCATGACTCGGTGAAACATTAGATATTACAATTTTTAATGTCCCGTTGGTAGGATATACATGCTTTCAGTTCGTCCCATTTATTTTCCAGCGATTGAACGTTAGCTAGCAGGACGGAAGGCAAAGGCAGATTAGCCACTCATCGCCTGATCCTCACAAGGCACCCTGATCTTTTCCCGCAAAATCTCCTTTTCCTTCTCCAGCAAATGACGGGTACCTGGGCCTGGTCGGGTGTCTGTAGTATATCCCTCCCGTCCGACTCATTGAAGAAAAACTCTTAGTTTAATCTGAGGTGAGTAATCGCAATTCTGATGTCCATAAGCTCTTTTCGGTCAGAGATGGGAGCAGTAACTTGTACAAAACAAGTTACAGACAACGCAAAAAAATTGCGTGGTTGGTTAAGAGCCGATAAGACGGCAGCCATCCCCTCCGGCGTCATCTTTATTCAGTAGGGTCAATATGGAAGTTAAATGACAGATTTAACATGCCATTACCTCCATATCCTGTTTGGGAAAGGGGGCAGTATATCCACCTCCGGATGAAAAGTGTGCCCAAAGTAAACTGCCTGCTACTCAGGCCCAGAAGCTAGAATATGCATATAATTGGTAGATATGGATAGAAAACACAAATAATGTCTGTGAGTATAACAGAACTGATATGGCAGGTGAAAGAGGAAAATCCATCCAGGAAGTGCCATTATTTTGAAATGGGTGTTTTTCCATTGAAAGCCTATCCACCATATAAAGGGTTATGACCCAGTTTGCGTTCCCTATGGCTTCCACTAGATGTGAACAGTCTTTAGACATCGTTTCAGGCTTTTATTCTGAAAAATGAGGGAGAATGACCACTTTCAATGAGTGGACTGTGGAAAGTCCCAGACCTGTTTGGTGCGCACGACCTAGAGCGCACATTTCCTGTTTTTCTTTTATATTGACCGGTTGAAATATTGTCCGGTTGAAATATTATTGATTATTTAGACAAAAAACAACCTGCGGATTGATTACAAACATCGTTTGACATGTTTCTTCGAACTTTACTGGTACTATTTGGATTTTACGTCTGCCTGTGGTGACCGCCTTTGAGCCAATGGATTACTGAACAAAACGCATCAACAAAACTGAGGTTTTTGGACATAAAGAGCGACTTTATCAAACAAAACAAACATTTATTGTGTAACATGGAGTCTTGTGAGTGCAACCATATACCATATACTGTGTTAACAACCCTCCAGACGAGCTTCAATGCCATACAACTCTCCTTCCGTGGTCTCCAACTGCTCCTAAATACAAGTAAAACTAAATGCATGCTCTTCAACCGATCGCTGCCTGCACCTGCCCGCCTGTCCAGCATCACTTCTCTGGACGGTTCTGACTTAGAATTTGTGGACAACTACAAATACCTAGGTGTCTGGTTAGACTGTAAACTCTCCTTCCAGACTCACATCAAACATCTCCAATCCAAAGTTAAATCTAGAATTGGCTTCCTATTTCGCAATAAAGCATCTTTCACTCATGCTGCCAAACATACCCTCGTAAAACTGATCATCCTACCGATTCTCGACTTCGGCGATGTCATTTACAAAATAGCCTCCAATACCCTACTCAATAAATTGGATGCAGTCTAGCACAGTGCCATCCGTTTTGTCACCAAAGCCCCATATACTACCCACCACTGCGACCTGTACGCTCTCGTTGGCTGGCCTTCGCTTCATAATCGTCACCAAACACATTGGCTCCAGGTCATCTACAAGACCCTGCTAGGTAAAGTCCCCCCTTATCTCCGCTCACTGGTCACCATAGCAGCACCCACCTGTAGCACGAGCTCCAGCAGGTATATCTCTCTGGTCACCCCTAAAGCCAACTCCTCCTTTGGTCGTCTCTCCTTCCAGTTCTCTGCTGCCAATGACTGGAACGAACTACAAAAATCTCTGAAACTGGAAACACTTATCTCCCTCACTAGCTTTAAGCACCAGCTGTCAGAGCAGCTCCCAGATCACTGCACCTGTACATAGCCCATCTATAATTTAGGCCAAACTACTACCTCTTCCCCTACTGTATTTATATATTTTGCTCCTTTGCACCATATTATTTATTTGAACTTTGAACTTTCTTCAAATAACAAATCTACCATTCCAGTGTTTTACTTGCAATACTGTATTTACTCTGCCACCATGGCCTTTTTTGCCTTTACCTCCCTTATCTCACATCATTTGCTCACATTGTATATAGTCTTATTTTTTCTACTGTATCATTGATTGTATGTCGTTTTACTCCATGTGTAACTCTGTGTTTTGGTATGTTGTCGAACTGCTTTGCTTTATCTTGGCCAGGTCGCAATTGTAAATGAGAATTTGTTCTCAACTTGCCTACCTGGTTAAATAAAGGTGAAATAAAAAATAAATAAAATAAATATGAAGATCATTAAAGGTAAGTGATTAATTTTATTGCTATTTCTGACTTTCGTGACTAATCTACTTGGCTGGAAAATGTTTGTATGGTTGTGCTGTCCTCAGATAATCACATGGTTTGCTTTCGCCATAAAGCCTTTTTGAAATCTGACACAAGCGGCTGGATTAACAAGAAGTTAAGCTTTATTTTGATGTATTACACTTGTGATTTTATGAAAGTTAAATATTTATAATAATTTAATTTGAATTTGGCTCTCTACAATTTCACCGGATGTTGTCGAGGTGTCCCGCTAGCGGCACGCCTTTCCTAAACAGGATATTTGTATTTTTATGGAGAGTTCCCAGAACTACTCCTGGTAGTCCAACATGCCCCCCGTGGTCTCAGCTAGCTAGCCCGGAGAGCAGTATCCTCCAGGACAGGCCTAGACGCAGCACATTTTCTACCGCCGTGGCAGAGTCATTCAGAGACACCTGCCCTGTGTTGAGAAGAGGGAATTGCTTAATGTTTTAGTCTGTTTATTTCTTATGAAATATGAGCACAAACAAGTGAAAGGGGTGTTGGTTGGATTAACCCACAAACTCATAATCCTTTGGAATAATATTTGATCATGTCTATACTGAGGTTATGACACCTGTTTTGTCTTTGTCAAACTCTTGAAAGGCACTGACGAGGTCCGACTTGTGTGAAAACAACTGTTCCAGCAGGACCTTGAGGGCTGAATGTTCCCGCCTTCCGCACACTGTAAGCCAGACAGGGAGAGCAGATCAAACTTTTTCCTTGTGACTTGAATAATCAAAATATTTTGTATGTATGAACAATCTTGTTTACATTTATGCATGCGTAGTTGTGTACAAGCTATTGTCTGATCCTTAATACAAGAGACCAAAGCATTCTCTCGTGTAGTGTCATATCAATCTCTATATAATTACAGTCTTGGATGTTAAATATCACAGCGCAACGTTCTCATGGAAACTATACATAATGTAATTTTCCATTGTCTGTTGTATCTTACTTTTTCCTCAGGGTGAGTTCTCGAGTCATACTGCTAGCCTGATACTGAATCAAGTAAGGCACAAGGTCTGGTCCCAGTTTCATGAAGGCCCCCCTGTTGCAGCCCACATCACACTAGTTGGAGGCAGAGAACGGGGTGAGGACATGTTGTACAGAAGTAAACAATACGTAATTACCATACAGTGTAAAGCAGTGTTTAGTTTGTTGCACATGTACCAGAAACCTCTTGTACTGCACTTCCAAAGCAGACACATTTAAGTTGACTCAGGTAAGTGAGAAGCTTTACAACTCTTAACTCTGCAACTCCTCCCGTCTACCAAGTGAGATAATACCATAGTGTGGGCCTATGCCATGACAAGTCAGTGGGCATATTAGCATTATGGGCCTAAAGAGATGTAGCTTTAAAAATACCCCATTACTAAGGCCAGGAGGTTCTTCCTGGCTACATACCATAACCTGACCAGGGCCCATATCCAGTTTCTCAGAGTAGGAGTGCTGATCTTGGATCAGTTTTTCCCTTTCAATCATAATGAATAATATCATATGGACAGATCCTAGATCAGCACTCCTACTCTGAGATGCTTTCTGGATACTGACCCAGGACAAACTCTGAGCCAAAGTTGTGGGCACGCAGCCATTCTGAGGCATGGGGTCACTCCACAGTAGGTCCAGGATCTATCCATTTTTTTCAGATGTAAAGACTTCACAATAGGCAATTATAAGAAAAACAAAAACAGTAAACAAATGACTGGTATATGGATATAAGGGGATATAGAGAAGACCATGTCTGCATCTCAAATGGCACTCTATTCCCTAAATAGTACACTACTTTTAGCCAATGCTTATACCCTATCCACATCGACGGGACAGTAGTGGAGAAGGTGGAAAGTTAAGTTCCTCGGCGTACACATCACGGACAAACAAAATGGTCCACCCACACAGACAGTGTGGTGAAGAAGGCACAGCAGCGCCTCTTCAACCTCAGGAGACTGAAGAAATTCGGCTTGTCACCAAAAACACTCACAAACTTTTACAGATGCGCAATCAAGAACATTCTGTCGGGCTGTATCACCTTCTGGTACGACAACTGCTCCGCCCACAACCGTAAGGCTCTCCAGAGGGTAGTGAGGTCTGCACAATGCATCACCGGGGGCAAACTACCTGCCCTCCAGGACACCTACACCACCTGATGTCACAGGAAGGCCAAAAAGATAATCAAGGACAACAACCACCCGAGCCACTGCCTGTTCACCCCGCTATCATCCAGAAGGCGAGGTCAGTACAGGTGCATCAAAGCTGGGACCGAGAGACTGAAAAACAGCTTCTATCTCAAGGCCATCAGACTGTTAAACAGCCATCACTAACTTTGAGTGACTGCTGCCAACATACTGACTCAAATCTTTAGCCACTTTAATAATTAAAAATTGGATGTAATAAATGTATCACTAGTCACTTTAAACAATGCCATTTTATATCATGTTTACATACCCTACATTACTCATCTCATTTGTATATACTGTACTCTATACCATCTACTGCATCTTGCCTATGCCGCACAGCAATCGCTCATCCATATATTTATATGTATATATTCTTATTCATTCCTTTACACTTGTGTGTATAAGGTAGTTGTTGTGAAATTGTTAGATTACTTGTTAGATACTACTGCATGGTCAGAACTAGAAGCACAAGCATTTCACTACACTCGCATTAACATCTGCTAACCATGTGTGTGACAAATACAATTTGATTTGATTTATATGAGAATATACTGAACTCTGAAAACACTATTGGCGGATTCAGTTGACTAACTCTTGTACTGTAAAATCCCTTTCATAAATCCCTTTCATACACAGACCAAGATCCCACGAATGTACCATGCCTGCTTCTTTTTGCTTGCTTCTTGGTATATCTGAAAGAGGTAGGGGTAACAGCAAATTCCTCCAACAGAAAAAAGATTATGTATTTAAGTTATCAGCTCGCCATTCTTGTAAATCATTTGTAAATGATGAACTTGTAATGTGTTCATTTTCTAGTTATGTTGAATAAAAAGTAGGCTAGAGTCAAACGCAATAACGTTGGCAGATATGTTCTGGTAATTATATGAGCTGGCTAGCTAGCCACACTGAACAAAAATATAAAACGCAACAATTTCAAAGATTTTACTGAGTTATAGTTCATAAAAGGAAATCAGTCAATTGAAATCAATTCATTAGCCTCTAATCTATGGAGTTTGCATGACTGGGAATACAGATATGTATCTGTAGGACACAGATACCTTTAAAAAAAAAAAAAAGGTAGGGGCGTGAATCAGAAAACCAGTCAGTATCTGGTGTGACCACAATTTTCCTCATGCAGCATGAAACATCTCCTTCGCATCTTAAACATGCTCAATGGGTGACATGTCTGTTGAGTATGCAGGCCATGGAATAACTGGGACCTTTTCAGCTTCCAGTAATTGTGTACAGATTCTTGCGACATGGGGCTATGCATAATCATGCTGAAACAAGAGGAGATGGTGGCGGATGAATGGCACGACAATGGGCCTCAGGATCTCATCACGGTATCTCTGTGCATTCAAATTGTCATCGATGAAATGCAGTTGTGTTCATTGTCCGTAGCTTATGCCTGCCCATACCATAACCCCACCGCCAACATGGGGCACTCTGTTCACAACATTGACATCAGCAAACCGCCGTCTGCTCAGTACAGTTGAAAGAAAGATTCCTCCATGAAGAGCACACTACTCCAGCGTGCCAGTGGCCATCAAAGGTGAGCATTTGCCCACTGAAGTCGGTTACGACGGCAAACTACAGTCAGGTCAAGACCCTGGTGAGGATGACGAGCACGCAGATGATCTTCCCTGACAGTTTGTGCAGAAATTCTTCGGTTGTGCAAACCCACAGTTTCATCAGCTGTCCGGGTGCCTGGTCTCAGACGATCCCACAGGTGAAGATGCTGGATGTGGATGTTCTGAGCTGCCATGGTTACACGTGGTCTGCAGTAGTGAGGCCGGTTGGACGTACTGCCAAATTCTCTAAAATGACATTAGAGGTGGCTTATGGTAGAGAAATTAAAACTTGAGACATCTGTCACATAAAACTGCACATTTTAGAGTGGCCTTTTATTGTCCCCAGCACAAAGTGCACCTGTGTAATAATTTTTTGCAGGTAAATTAATTAACACTTCCAATGTTTTAACACCTCCCAAATGTAAAATTCAAACAGCCCCCATGGTTTAACAACACCCCCCACCCAGTTAAGCTGTCCACATGATTCCCTTCTGAAACAGTTCGGAACAGTTTGTGCATACAGTACCAGTCAAAAGTTTGGACCATTTAGTAACCAAAAAAAGTGTTAAACAAATCAAAATATATATATAGCCACGCTTTGCCTTGATGGAAGCTTTGCACACTCTTGGCATTCTCTCAACCGGCTTCATGCGGAATGCTTTTCCAACAGTCTTGAAGGAGTTCCCACATATGCTGAGCACTTGTTGGCTGCTTTTCCTTCACACTGCGGTCGAACTCAATTGGGTTGAGGTCGGGTGATTGTGGAAGCCAGGTCATCTGATACAGCAGAATTCTGTGGTAGCCATGCTGGTTAAGTGTGCCTTGAATTCTAAATAAATCCCTGACAGTGTCACCATCACACCTCCTCCTCTATGCTTCACGGTGGGAACCACACATGCGGAGATCATCCGTTCACCTACTCTGCGTCTCACAAAGACACAGCTGTTGAAACAAAAAATCTCAAATTTGGATTCCACCGGTCTAATGTCCATTGCTCGTGTTTCTTGGCCCAAGCAAGTCTCTTCTTCTTACTGGTGTCCTTTAGTAGTGGTTTCTTTGCAGCAATCGACCATGAAGGTCTGATTCACGCACTCCTCTGAACAGTTGATGTTGAGATGTTAATTTGTGGAATTTATTTCCTTCTTAATGCATTTGAGCCAATCAGTTGTGTTGTGACAAGGTAGGGGTGGTATACAGAAGATATTTGGTAAAAGACCAAGTCCATATTATGGCAAGAACCACTGAAATAAGCAAAGAGAAACGACAGTCCATTATTACTTTAAGACATGAAGGTCAGTCAATCTGGAACATTTCAAGAACTTTGAAAGGATAAGTTCATTAGAGTTAACTGCACCTCAGATTGCAGCCCAAATAAATGTCAAAACGTAGTCTGCTAAATCACTGACGGGGAAACGGTCACTCATCATCCACACAATTCATAATGATCTGACCATCGAGCATCACTTTACTCAAACACATCTCAAAACAGTCAACAGACCCTTTGCCTCTCTGAATAGGACTACAAGAACCACACCAAATATTTGATTGGATTCTGACTTGGATGTCAATCTGTCCGCAGAGAAAGATGATCATCTTGCAATATCGAATGGTTGTGCTCTCTAGCTGTTCCCTGGGAGAAACTTTTTCATTCTGAAATCCTCAGAGTAGAAACCCTAAGCAATTCCAACAGTCTCTGCTCCGGTCATCCTTCTGAACCGGTGAGACACACCTGGAATAGATACTCTCAATAAGTCATAATCAAAGATATGATTATAGAAAATGAGGATAATCGTTCTTAGCAGGTTGTTGGACAAGTGTGTAACTACCATTTTTTTGGTGTCATTTGTTACTGGAGTGTACGATCATAATAGTGCAGGCAATAAATGGTGGTACATCACTGAGTATTAGCAGTCAATGTCACCTCAAATTCACAATGAATGCATGCTATGCTTTTGATTAATGAAATGATCTGAAGTTACTAGTTTCAAATATAAAGATATGAATAACCTACTTTAAAAGATGCAGATGTTATAGTTAGGTTAGTAGGAATAACCTACTTTAAAAGATGCAGATGTTATAGTTAGGTTAGTAGGAATAACCTACTTTAAAAGATGCAGATGTTAGTTAGGTTAGTAGGAATAACCTACTTTAAAAGATGCAGATGTTATAGTTAGGTTAGTAGGAATAACCTACTTTAAAAGATGCAGATGTTATAGTTAGGTTAGTAGGAATAACCTACTTTAAAAGATGCAGATGTTATAGTTAGACTTGGGTTGATTTGTTGCTCCCATTGCAATGTACTTTAAAACTGAGATGCTAATGTAATCAGTCAATGCTGTTTTGAGCAGAGAAAATAGCAGTGTGTTACTGCAAATGTAGAGACCAGATGTTTTCCCATGCTAAAGACATCCATATCATCCTGTTCATAGCACTCTGAACACTGCTTTCAGATATCCTGTGTTTTTGTACAAGCTTAGTTTATATTCATGGTTTTCAATGCATATAGCTTCAGGGTAGTGGAAAGCATGAGGGACAATTGTTGCCCCTTTTTCCTCCTCTGAACGAAACGCATTTGATCGCCTTTTCTGCACAGCGAAGTTGATCCACTGGGCACACACTGGATGAATCCACATCATTTCAATTAAATTACATTGAATCAACGTTGAATTGATGTCTGTGCCCAGTCGAATGTCATGTAGGCCACTATGTAAAAATCTAAGGAGTAATGGTCCCCTTATTCACTTGTTGCAGGTGCCGATGGGAACCCCTTTCAGACATAAGTTCCTGTGGGGGGTCTGAACCTGTAAAGAGAGCCTCGGATGGAGGGGGCTAGACTGTCCTCACTGAGGGAGAAGTGAAAAGCTATGTTCGCAATCCAACACTGACTCTCAGACAACAGTAAAGCTGTGTAATGCAACTTCGAAGACCATCACTGACAATGAACGTTTGATCAAATCTAGATAATGAATCTGAGATTCCCACCATTTGCTTGAGTAATGTATTGCTACACAAAATTTGTTGAAGTTGCTCTCCATTTCAGTAGAGAACTCCAAGCCAGAGTTCTCTGGAAACAGGGACACTGCTGTCAACTGGTATCTCAGATCTTCATACAAGGTTTGTGTCACCTGATCATTTTCCAATTTTACAGCACAAATAATTACAATCCTGGACAAATAAGTTGTTTATCAGATCTGACAAACATTACAAGCACAGTTTCCAACATTTGGAGTGACCCTGGTCTGTCGGTCTCTGCTAGACCTGGGCTGGGAGAACTGGATCTACCCAGAGCACATCACCGTCACGCAGTGTGCAGCTTGCACCCCACAGTTGGACCCCACAGGACCACGGTGTGGTGCACACCTTTACCCCCAGGACTCCCCTCAAGAGGTAACGCATGGAACCCTGGCCTCAACCAAGAATGTCAAAGTTGCACTAAAAACATTGAAACTTCGTCACACTGCAAAAGCATTGAAGAGAAGTGTTAACAGTTGGCATATGATTTTAGGTTTACAGTCAAATGCAGTTATGCACACTTCTTGGAGGGAACGCAACACCTTGCTACACTCAACTCCCCGTGGAGTGAAAGGTATGTGACTGTAGGTGTGGGTAAGGATGACTGAGGCAGAGAATATTACTGTTTACAGGGAATTTATTTCCTTAACATGGTAAAATGTGGGGAAAAGGGGCTGGACGGAACCAAAGCAAAGAAAGTAAAAGTTAGAGTACCCTCTCCTACCTACCCACTACTTACCTAACCTTAACGCAACCTGGCGCGCTAACCAAAATACAGGGGGTGGTCCGCCCAGGTCTTACCTAGTGTGCATAGACAGACTACAGGTATATGTATGCCCGCAGGCCTCTTGCCTAAGCACTCCCAAGATGCATTCCCCATCCCCCTGGGAACAAATGAAACAGAATACAAACTTAAAGTGAGCAATTTCAATAATTAAAAACACTATCTTTTTGGCATACACATACCTCAGCAGGACCAGCTACAAAATCCTTCACAGAAACGTATACAAACCAACAACTAAAGACAGCACATACAAAGAAGCTATCTCTCCTAACAAAGGAACACTGGCTTTATCCAGTTGCAGAATGAGTTTGTAATTCCCGACAGCTGTATCCCCTAACGAGAGGGCGGGATCAGAGCTCCAATCTGCAATGGGGCCGACCAATCAGCTGCTTGGGGGAATCCAGGAAGCCATCCTGAAAAACACACACACACACACACACACAAACACAAACAAACCCTAAACAGCACAGAAACTGGGGAACGTAACATGCATATTTTGCAAACACAATGTATATGTGCGTCTATTCCATCTGATGCCATAGAAGTGGCTACCTGTGCTTTGTCTGAACAAATTATAAAATAGAATGTGTTATGCATCTCTCAGTACAAGGTCACAGGTTTAAGGGTTAGTACCTTGTTCATCGAATTGGTTCTCACATTTGTTCAGCCAGGAAATGGTAGACTCAAGCAGACAGAGCAGACGTCTTAACAACCAAATATGATTTAAGGGTCAAATTAGGACACTATTGCGACCAACCTGCCTCTTATTTTTTACCACAACTCAGATATTGAGCTTTCCTTCATTTTTTTGTTTTCTTCTCCCTTTCTACTCCCTGAGCAAATCTGCACGGGACAGATCATACCTGATTACTTCATTGTATTACTATAGTCTTTCATTTCAGATGATCAGCCTCTCTAAGAAGCATAATGATATCAATATACTGTATGAGTTTATTGGTCGCATAGACAGATTTGCAGATGTTATTGCAGGTGCAGCGAATTGCTTGTGTTTCTAGCTCCAACAGCGCAGTAATACCTAGCAATAATAATACGGGAAAAAACAATACACACGCAATCCAGAAAAATTATAAAATTGAATCGATATATATACATATATATATATATATACACATATATGTACATAAATATTTACATACATATAATGGTGTGTAAAGACATTATGGACAGTATATGAATAGAAAAGGTGTGTACAGCAGTAAGTATATAGGATGAACCTTGACTAGAATACAGTATATACATATAAATTGGGTAAAACAGTATGTAATATAATTAAAGTGACCAGTGTTCAGTGACTCTATGTACATAGGGCAGCAGTCTCTAAGGTAGAGTACCGGGTGGTAGCCGGCTAGAACAGTGACTAAGGTTCAGGGCAGGGTGCTGGGCGGAGGCTGGTTAGTGGTGACTGTTTAACAGTCTGATATGTCCTGGACATAGAAGCTGTTTCTCAGTCT